>NC_133618.1:364055155-364367155 GCF_048593235.1 Sminthopsis crassicaudata | reverse complement strand
GTGATCCACATTCAGTCCTCATAGTCCTTTCTGAAGGGAGATAGTTCTCTCTTTCACAAGCCTATTGGAATTGTCCTGAATCACCTCATTGTTGAACAGAATCAAGTCCATCTCAGTTGATTATCACATATTCTTCTGGTTGCTGTGTACAATGTTCTCTTGATTCTACTCATTTCACTTAACATTAGTTCCTGTAAGTCTTTTCAGGCCTTTCTGAAATCATCCTGTTGATCATTTCTTATAGAACAATAATATTCCATAACATTCATATACCATAACTTATTCAGCCATTCCACAACTGATGGACATCCACTCACTTTCTAGTTCCTTGCTATATAAAAAGGGCTGCTAGAAACATTTTTGCACATGTGAGTCCTTTTCCCTTTTTTATTATCTCTTTGGGATATAGACACAGTAGAAACACTGCTGAATCTAAGGGTATGCGCAGTTTGATAGCCCTTTGGGCATAGTTTCAAATTACTCTCCAGAATAGTTGGATCGAGCTCATCTTTTCTTAAGGGGCCATTTTTGCAAACATGTCTTCTGGAAGATAGTTTCTAGTCAGGGACATGATCACGAACCTGCTGATGAACAGGGGCAAACATTTTACACTGAGATAGGAAAAGAGAAAGAAACTAGTTTACAAGTTGGAGTCAAATTGCAACTACTCAGGATAAGTGGGTACTCTGGTACAAGCAGGATTATTGGGTAAAAGGGAAGGAAATAAGCATTTATGTAGTCCTACTGAATGTCTGGCACAATTCTAAGTTCTTTTATGAATATCATCTCATTTGATTGAGAAGTGGCTATCTTATTCTTAGGGTGCTCATGCACCCTTTACCCACCTCAATACCTCGAGATTTAGATTGACAGTGAACTTTTCTCTATCTTTTGATATTCTAATAAAGGTGTCAACCCAGTTTTTTCAATTCTGTAGGGGTTGTATGATGTTCCCAATGGGCATTATCATACCTCATAAATATATATGGGAAAAGAGAGTGGCAAAATCAACCCCAAACTTAAGTGGGAGGCTTTAATGATCTTGTCTTGCTATTTTCTAACCCCAGACCACTTGACCAGACCCATTGACTCTCCTCACAGAAACTGATATAAACTTGCTGTAAGTGATCATAAAGGTATCCTTCTATCTCCAAGGCTTCATAATATAGATATCAATTTCCTAGGTCTCAAGAATTCCCGCATAGAATTGAATGAAATGAAAAATCACCTTTTTACATTTTAATTTTTAGACTTAGATTCTCTTCCTTCCTTTACTTCCTTGCCAACCCAGTTAAAAAGCAAGAAATACAATATCCATTAGACATATGAAAATATACAAAGTATATTTCTACACCAGCCACGCTCCCCCAAAAAATGTAAGAAAAATTAGAAAAGTAAAAAAAATTTTTTCAAATTTATATTAAAGTTCATCAGATCTTTCTCTGGAACTAGACAGCATTTTTCATGATTCCTTTGTCAATATTATATATATATATATATATATATATATATATATATATATATATATATAAGTCTTTCACAATTGATCATTATTACAGTATTGCTGTTACTTTGTACAGTGTTCTTGTTCTGCTCACTTCAATTTATATCAGTTCATATAAATCTACTGAGGTTTTTCTGAAACCAGGGATAAGAATTCATCTTTGTGGAATAAGGTAAATACAATTTCTCATTCTAACGATCTAAAATGAACAAAAGATAGTTCCTGATTGATGATTCTAACTGATTTAATTAATTTTGCAGAAGTAATTCTCTTGCAAATTAATGGAGCTCTGGAGCTGGAACAAACTTTACAGTGACATCATTAGATAATGCTCTCAATAGCCATTGTTCCAATGACTCCAGCAATTATTTAAATGTTTGATAGCTTCCCAGGTTCCTTGGTGGTAAAAGTCTAATTATCCCTTTTGTAATAATTACATCAATTATTACAGACAATTTTCAGATGATGAAATTGAAACTATTTCCACTCATATGAAAGAGTGTTCCAACCCACTATTGATCAGAAAAATGAAAATTAAGACAATTCTGAGATACCACTACACACCTGTCAAATTTGCTAAGATGACAGGAACAAATAATGATGAATGTTGGAGGGGATGTGGGAAAACTGGGACACTGATGCATTGTTGGTGGAGTTCTGAACGAATCCAACCATTCTGGAGAGCAATTTGGAATTATGCCCAAAAAAGTTATCAAACTGTGCAGACCCTTTGATCCAGCAGTGCTACTACTGGGCTTATATCCCAAAGAAATACTAAAGAAGGGAAAGGGACCTGTATGTGCCAAAATGCTTGTGGCAGCCCTTTTTGTAGTGGCCAGAAACTGGAAAATGAATGAATGCCCATCAATTGGAGAATGGTTGGGTAAATTGTGGTATATGAATGTTATGGAATGTTATTGTTCTGTAAGAAATGACCAGCAGGATGAATACAGAATGCCTTGGAAACACTTACATGAACTGATGCTGAGTGAAATGAGCAGAACCAGGAGATCATTATACACTTCAACAACAATAAGGATGTATTCTGATGGAAGTGGATATCTTCAACAAAGAGAAGATTTAATTCAGTTCCAATTCAGCTACACCCAGAGAAGGAACATTGGGAAATGAGTGCAAACTGTTTGCATTTTTGTTTTTCTTTCCAGGTGATTTTTACCTTCTGAATCCAATTCTTCCTGTGCAACAAGAAATTTGGTTCTGCACACATATATTATATCTAGGATATACTATAACAGATTTAACATGTATAAGACTGCCTGCCATCTAGGGCAGGGGGTGGAGGGAAGGAGGGGAAAATTCAGAACAGAAGTGAGTGCAAGGGATAATGTTGTAAAAAATTACCCATGCATATGTATCATCAAAAAAAAAAAGTTATAATTATAAAGTTAATTTTAAAAATTAAAAAAAATAGAAAAAAAAGGATATGCACATTTTAAGAGCCCTTTGGGCATAGTTCCAAAATTGTACTCCACCATGGTTGGATCAATTCACAGCTCCATCAACAATGTATCAGCGTTCCAATTTTCCCACATCCCCTCCTACATTTGTCATTATCTTTTCTTGTCATCTTAGCCAATCTGAGAGGTGTGTAGTTTTATCTCAGTGTTGTCTTAATTTGCATTTCTCTGATCTGTAATGATTTAGAGCACCTTTTCAGATGACTAGAAATGGTTTTAATTTCTTCATATGAAAATTGTCTGTTTATATCCTTTGACCATTTATTAATTGGAGAATGGCTTGAATTCTTATAAATTTGAATCAATTATCTATATATGTTAGAAATGAGGCCTTATTTAGAACCTTTGAATGTAAAAATGTTTTCCCACTCAAAACATTTTCTAATGAAACCTTTGGGTTGAATATCATACCTCTGGATTCCTTCCTGCCATTATTATCCATTTTTTCCACATTGAATACATAAACTGCTTCTCTATCTTCAAGGATGGAACTTAAAAACTAAGAGCTTTGATTCTATGTGTTTAAAGAATAACTTACCTTTCTTTTTTTATGTTTTTCTGGCTTTTCTATGATCATGAACAACAGGTAAAGAATGTAAAAATGTCCCCTCTACAATTCTATTCTACATTTCAACCTCCATTACCATCTATTGAATTAATTTTATTGGCTCCGTTGAGGTCAATGATCTGTTTCACTGAGAGGACTCAGCACAAGAAAACAGAAACACTATGACTACAGGGTGCCAAGCTAACATTTCTGGCCATATTTTTTCTCTGATTATTCTATTCTGTCTTATCATCTGCATCATTCTTCCCATACTTCAACCATAAGGTCAGCTATTTGGTCATTCTAATCTAATGATGATAACTAGCATCAAATGGGGGGACCTTAATATATCCTTAGACAAATCTAACCAAAAGATAAATAAGAAATAATTAAAGGAACTAAAATAGAAAAATAGAGATGATGGATCTCTGGCAACTACTCTATGAAATAAAAAGGAATTTACATTCATTTCTACCATACATAGCACATTTACAAAAATTAAACCAAGTATTGGGCATAAAGACCTCACTAAAAATGTAAAAAAACCCAAGAATATTTACCAGTTATTTACTTATTACAATGAAATAAAACTATATTAAATAATGAGCTCTTAAAGAAAGAACTAAAAAATAATTGAAGATTAATAACATAAGTCTAAAGAACTAGAGGGTCAAAGATTATAGAAACAATAGAAAATTTCATCAAGGAAGATGGCAGTATTAAAGAAATAGCAAAGTTGATGGAATATATATGAAGCAATTCTGAAGGGAAAATCTATAATTCTACATATGTTACTAAAAACAGTTACTAAAAACAAGGGGGAAAAAATCAATGAATTGGGCAGGCAATTAAAAAAAAATAACAAAAACAACTAAAACAGAATGGGAAACACCCTGAAAATTAAAGAAGAGATTAAAATCATTGAAAACAAAAAAGAGCACTAAATTGATTTTTAAAAAACAAACAAACTAGGAGTTGTTTACAGAACAATTAGCCAACCTGATTTTTTTTAAAACAACAGAAGAAAAGCAAATTGTTCATATCAGAAAGAAAAAAGAATTTAGAAAAGCTGAAAGAGAAATAAAAAATTTAAAAAATTTTTAAAATAGTTTTTATTTACCAGATATATGCATGGGTAATTTTACAACATTGACAATCGCCAAACCTATAAAAGAAATTCTTAGAAACTATTTTGGCTTTTAAATACTAGTAAAACTGATAGCTATTTTACAGGTTAAATATATACAATTCTTCTAAATGTATTTCTATATTTGTCATGTTGTACAAGAAAAATGAGACCAAAAGGGAAAAAATTATCATTAAAAAAAATAAACAAACAAAAAGATGAAAATACTGTCCTTCAATTCACCTGCAGTCTTTATGGTTCTCTCTCAGGATACAAATGGCATTTTCCATCCCATTTATCACAGTTGATCATCACATAATATTATTGTTATTATATATGTTGTTCTCTTGGTTCTGCTTTCTTCATTCAGCATTAGTTGATATAAATCTTTCTATTCTTTTTCATTCTTTTTCCATTCTTTTCTGAAATAAGCCTGCTCATCATTTTTTACAGAACATTACATTCGTATACCATAACTCATTCACTAATGGGCATCCACTTAATTTCTTGCTACAAACATTACAATTGATAGTTTAGAGAAAGTAAATGCATCCTTATAAAAATATAAAATACCCAAATTAACAAGAGAAGAAATAGATTGTGTAAGAAACATAGTATCCGAAAAACTTAAGAAATACATATTAGCCCCTCAAAGACTAGTTTTATTCACAAATAAATTACATAAAGAATTCAAGGAAAAATTAATTGCAACATTATATAAAGTATTAGGAATAATAAGAAAAGAAGGAACTTTTGTGATCTCTCTCTTTGATACTAATATGTTTGTGATAGCTAAACCAGGGAGAGAGAAGAGAAATAAAACTATAGATTAATATCCATAAGGAACATTGATATAACCCATAAGATCTTTAAAAGATTTATATACCATGTTCTGGTTGGCTTTATATTAGGAATGTAAGTTTGATAAGAAAGACTATAAAAATAATTAACCATGTTAATAAAATAAAGAAAAAAAACATGTGCTTACATCAATAGATACTGGAAAGGATTTTGACAAAATCTAATAGTTCTTTCTGCATTCAATTAGCATTTATTAAGTGTTTATAATGTGCCAGTCACTATACTAACTCTGGGTATGTGAAAAAAGGCAAAAAGATAGCCCCTGCATACAATTAGCATTCAGTGTAGTGTAAAGTATTAGAAATAAATGTATTTTTCTTTAATTTAATAAATAGTATTTATTTAAATCCAAGAACAAATGTTATACATAATGGAACAACAAAAAGGAAAATTTGTTATTTGAAAAATAAAAATAATAAACTATTGAAATTTTTAAAAGAGATGTTGACTCTCGTGGCAATAGAGTATCTGTTATGTCCAAAAGGAACTACATCCTCATAAGCTGGGTACTGTAGATATCTGGAAAGCAATCTCAATGGCTTGAGTCTTTATGACTCAGGGCAACCCAATCTTGAGAGGTCATCTATGTATGTCAGGGATTAGATTACGTGGTTAGAAAATTACAGTACTAGTACTTACTAGGTTTTGCTTGTGCCAAAAAGCTAAAACTAAAACTAGAATATGAAGGGATGGTATCTTTAAAAATAAAATTAAGAGGTAAGAGAAGAATATATTGGGAAAAAGGGAAAGGGAGAGGTAAAATGTGTTAAATTATCACATATGAAAAAGGCAAAAGAAAAAAGTTATTACAGTTGAAGGGAAGAGGAGAGAGGCAAGCAAAAGTGAGTGAATCTTATTTTCATCAGAATTGGCTAAAGAAGAAATAACACATTCAATTAGGGATAGAAATCTGCTTTCCTCTGTGAGATAGTAGGAAGGAAAGCGAATATGAAAGGGATCAGATAATAGAAGGGAGGCAGATTGAGGAAGGAGTAAATGCTTTTGAGAAGGGACAGGGTAAAAGGGGAGAGAGAATAGAATAAACAAGGGAGAATACAGTTATCAAAAGTAATTGTGAAAAAAACAAGTTAAAGGCATCATTTCTCAAATTTATAAAAAGAAGATTTGTTCTTCAATTGATAAATGATCAAAAGATATGAACAATTTTCAAATGGTGTAATCATAGCATTCATAGCCATATGAAAAAATGCTCTAACTTCTATTTATTTGAGAAAGGCAAATTAAACCAATTCTAAAATAACACTATATACCTATTAGTTTGGCTAATAGGACAGATAAGAAAAAAAAGGGATGTGGGAAAAATGAGACATTAATGTATTATAGCATTGTGAACTGACTCAACTATTCTATAGAGCAATGAAAACTATATCCAAAGGCCTATAAAACCATACATATCCTTTGGCCTAGCAATACAGTATAAATCTATATTCTTAAAGAAAAAAAAAAAAAAGGAAAGTTACCTAAGTGTACAAAAATATTTATAGCATCTCTCCTCGGGGCAAAGAATTAAAAATTGAGGGGATACTCATCAACTGGAGAATGGCTAAATAGTGTATGTGATGATGATGGAATACTGTAATGATATAAGACATTATTAGCAGGATGCCCTCAGAAAAACTTGGAAAGACTTCCATGAACTAGAACTAATGGCAAGTAAAATTTACTGTATACAAAATAATAGCAATATTTTAAGATGATCAATTGTTAATGACATTAGCTATTCTCAGCAATACAGTGATCCAAGACAACTCTGAAAGACTTATGAAAAATGCTATCTATACCTAGAGAAAGAACTGATTGAATCTGAATGCATATTTCTTTTTTCACTTTCTTTTTCTTAAGGTTTTTTTTTTGGGGGGGCGTTGGTCTATATTTTCTTTTATAACATGATTATTATAGAAATGTTTTGCTTGATTACATATGTACAACCTATATTCAATTGCTTGCATTCTCAATGGGGAGGGGAAGAGTGAGGAGCAAGAAAGGGAGAAAGCAAGAAAATTTAATGGACGTTAAAAATTATTTTTACATGGTTGAGGGGGGAAAATAAAATACTAAAGAAAAAAAGAAAAAATTAAAGATATTTAGTCACTAGGGAAATATTTAGACATAATGCAACATAATAAAAATTTTTCTTAAAATGTCTTGGAAGAAAAAAATTTTCAGGAGAAAATAGAAATGCTGTTTACACAAAATAAGCAACTAAGGTTTTTATATATAAAGGAGAACTGCTCAAGCTCTTATAAACATGTGCAATTCTTAGAAGCCTTTTTCCAGGAGGATTTGACCATATGTTTTAAATAACCTTGCTTCTTTTTGTAGTGAGTTCATAGGTATTGTTTCTGGTCTGCTTGCCACATGAAGAAGAGGAGTCTTTCAATGACTTGGAATTCGAACTGAGAGTGCTTACAAAAGACACAAACCCGGCCAGGCATTTTTTCTTTTCTGACTGGCTGTGATTAAGGGAGGACATCCTGCAGCTATAAGTCCCGTAGTGGGGAGAAAGACCTGAGGCTTCAGTTTCTTTGCTGGGGCCCACATGTGGCCATAAGTATGTTTTTGTTCTTTGTTGCTTTAGGTGAAGGAATATTGGAGGTGGCCAGAACTCATTAATTTTGATTTATTAGGAGAATAAGTTATGCAAAATCCAAAAATGGAAGGCCAGACCAGAGTTTGTTATTAGCCAAAACATAAATGAAGCTCCAAGGAATGGAAGCCAAACTTAGCAATATCTGAGTGAGAAGGAGACTTAAATAATAGTTGTGATGTGAATTTAATAGAACTTTATAGAAACTAACTTAAACTCTCTTAAAGCAAGCAGGGTTGTACAGGGCAGGACTTCTAAAACTTTTTCCACTCCTAATCCCGTATCACCAGGTACATATGTATTTAAAATTAGCATACAAATCAAATATTTGCTGATAATAAGCCATAATTTCATCACCCCCACACTTAGTTATGAAACCCCATGTGAGGTTGTGATCCAGTTTAACACACAGGTATAAGAAACAGAATTGCCTCAGAAGTTAAGTAAACTTCAGTTGTTGCTGTGTTTTTTCCCAATAAATATTTCTTTTCAAAAACTAATTGATATTAGTTGGTTAAATGAAAATGGGGCACTAATCAATAGTGACCAGTATTGGAAAAATGCTGGAATGGAGGTATGAGCCAATAGCTTTGAAGAAACTCCCAACCTTCAGAGCTATCTCTGGAGAGAGAGAGATATATTCTTGTTCTTGGGATCCAACCAACCTGTGAGAATAAGAATTGGAATAAAAATACCCAGAGTTAATATAAGAGGTATATGTAATATGCATGATTTTTCTTTTTTAAAATTTTTTTTGCATGTCCCACATGTGTTCTATTCTATTGATGTGGTTAAAGGCAGAGTTTGTTTTAGTCAACAATAAAAAATATAAATTATGGGGGGCAGCTAGGTGGCGCAGTGGATAGAGCACCAGCCTTGAATTCAGGAGGACCGGAGTTCAAATCTGATCTCAGACACTTAACACTTCCTAGCTGTGTGACCCTGGGCAAGTCACTTAACCCCAGCCTCAAAAAGAAAAAAAGGAAAAAAAAAAATATATATATATATATATATATATATATATATATATATATATATATATATATATAAATTATGTTTGAAATAGCTTCAGTTTTTTCTGAGTTTTCTTTCCCATTGCATTCTTCTGAAAGCACTAAAATGACAGGAAGAATGTGACTTTTAAAGGCTCAGAGAATAAATGCAAAAGGAGCTGCCAAAAAGATCACGTAATGTTGTATCATAGCAAAACATAAAAAAAAAGATTTGTTTTCATTATGGAAAATACGCCAAAAGAGACCCATGAAAATGCATATGGAAACAAATCAGATATACCACTGATAGATAGCATATCCAGCCAGTAAGCTTATCGCATGTTTGTGTTCTCGTGCCATTGTTCAAGGATCAATTAAGATTGGCTTAGCTTTTCTCAGCAACTAAATGATACAAGACAATTCGAAAAGACTCATGAGATAAAATGCTAACCACATTTAGAGAAAGAACTATGGAGTCTGAATGCAGATCAAAGTGTACTATTTTCACTTTTTTTGTTTTGGGGGTGGGGTTTGTGTGTGTGCATGTTTGTCTTTTCCTTTTTGTTCTATTTCTTCTTTCACAACATGACTAATGTGGAATTATATTTTCATGATTGCACATATATAACATAACTGATTTCATATTATTTTGGGAAAGGAAGAGGGAAAGAAGGGAAGTAGAAAAAATTTTGGAACTCAAAATCTTATTTAAAAAATGAATGTTGGAAACTAACATTACATGTATTTGAAAAAAAATAAAATATTATTAAAACTAATCATTTCTTCAAACTTGCCTTAAAAAAAAAATTACTAACTATATGACTTTGAGTAAATCCCAAACCTCTGGACTCAGTGTTTTCATGGGTAAAATGAGACTGTTGGGATCCTGTCCCCATCTTTACTTGTACATGAGGGCTTGTATAGGAATCCAAATGAGTTTCTACTGCTATGTTCATTCAAGCTTGTGCAAAAAACTCTGGTGTTAGTACAAGCTTGGCTCTTTTTTGGCAGGTTAAACAGAACTCAACCTGATTCCCACCTTCTAAGGGTAAAAAGTTCATTGCTTGCCCATTCACCAACCTTTAAGTGTTTACCACTAAGGCAGGTTCTCCTATAAAGTAGAGAAACTCCTGTGTAATGTTCTTCTCTAAAATATAATTTTCTCTGGGAGCAGGTTTCTTGGGGGCTTCTGGAGGCAGCCTTCCTTTCAGTTCTGTTCAATAATCACCCCAAATGCAGCCAGGAGCTAAAGTCCAAATCCTTTATTGTTTCCTTTTAAGTCTTGTCTCCTTCCTGGGGCCCAGATAGCTTTCTTAGAGGCCTATCTCTCTCTTTGGTTCCTGCCGCTAGTCCTTTGCCTCTGCCAGCTTCTGCCTCTAGCTCCCTCTGAATGTCTCCAGGCAGCACAAAGGTGGAAGATGGAATCAATCTCTCTCCTCCTTCGAGAGTGGGCTTGTCCTTTAGTGGGCTTTGTTCTCTCTGGCTTCTGAATGTCCCGGACTGAATCCTGGTTGAGGTTCCTAGCTTATATATGATCTCTTAAAGGTGTGAATCTTGTAAGAATCCTAACACTCCTGTACCTTACAAAATTAATCTGTTCAAATGTCCATGCTCAAATATTAAATTAAGATGATTTTTAAACCCAAGAATTTTTTATTTATATTAGAAAAATATTGTTCTGGCGTGTGATAGCATTTATAAAACTTGTAGTATTAGGTAGAAATACATTAATTGTAGGCTTCTTATCCTTCCTAGATCAGATTAAGCTGCCCATGAACTATTATTTTACAGTTTTTGAGATTTTCTTGGCAAAGATACTGAAGTGGTTTGGTATTCCTTTCAGTTAGTTCTTTTTATGGATGAAGAAACTGAGGCAAAACAGTTAAGTGACTTACCCAGGGTCACACAGCTAGTAAATATCTAAGGCTGGATTTTATTTTATTTTTTTAACAATATTGTTTTATTTTTTCAATTACATGTAAAGATAGCTTTCAACATTCCTTTTTATAAGATTTTTTTTAAATTTTTTATTTTATTTTATAATTATAACATTTTTTGACAGTACATATGCATGTGTAATTTTTTACATTATCCCTTGCACTTACTTCTATTCAGATTTTTTTCCTTCCTCCCCCAACCCCCTCCCCCAGATGGCAAGATTTTGAGGTCCATATTTTTTTTTCCTCTCTCTCTCTTTTTTTTTTTTTTAACCTGTACTTGGGGTTAAGTGACTTGCCCAGGGTCACACAGCTAGGAAGTGTCAAGTGTCTGAGACCAGATTTGAACTCGGGTCCTCCTGCATTCAGGGCTAGTGCTCTATCCACTGCGCCAGCTAGCTGTCCCCTCCTCTCTTTTCTTTAACTTCTTACTCCCCAAGAGAACAAGCAATCTGATATAGGTTATATATGTACAATTATTTTAAACATATTCCATATTAGTCATGTTGTGAAAGAAAAAGCAGGATAGAGAAAAACCACAAGAAAGAAAAAACAAACAAAATTTTTAAAAAGGTGAAAATAGTGTTGATGGGGTCAGGGTAGCAATTTCTAGTTCAAAATAAACATGTGACAAATTCACAATGGCCATTCTTTTTGCCAAAAGGTAGGTTTATTTAAGAGAAGAGATTATAGACAAAATAAGAAGTAAAATAGGTACCAGGAGTGGCAAATATGAAATAGAATTGGGAGAATAATAGTGTTACCAAGGAAAGAACCAAGGAAAAGAATTTGGAAGAATCCATTAAAGGAATATGCCATGATGTGGGATCACGCCATTGTCTGGAGGAGTTTAGCAGACTAACGAGAGATAGTTATATAGTAAGGAGAAAGATGCCATTAAAGGGAAGGCACTATGAGAATGAGAAAGAGTATCTAATAGGGGGTGTTAATCCTGAAAAGTACTCAGCAAAGATCTTCATTGTGGACACATCTTTTATGCAGAATATTGGGCTGGATTTTAGAAGCCCTCTCTGCTCTCCAAAGCACTACAGCTCTAGAACTGACTTTTTCCTCCCAAATAAATAGCTCTAATCTCATGCCTTAATGCACATGAGACCCATAAGTTCATGTTAACAGATAAATTTAAGTGGCATCAGTAATATAATGTAAGGATATTATGGGTAAGGGACATGTGTATTCAATTGAATTGTATGCCACAAAGATAATTACTAATAGGCATGTAAGTCTAGAGTCTAACACAGAATCAGGCATATAGTAGGATGCATATCCCCAACAGAGCCCAGATCTCTGGGTCTCTGCCCTTATCTCTGAATGTTATTTCTGGGTAGCTTCACAGGGACTGAATAGGAAGGGGAACTTAGTACCAGTCAATATCATTTGGACTGTCCGGTCCCTGCCCCCACCACAATGGACAACAGAAGCATTGTGATTAAAAAGATTTATTAACCTTGCACATATAAAGTTTAACAATTTGCTAAATTTGCATGCCTTGTTTAAATGTGTTTGACAAAGCCAGTTGTTGGGTCCATAGGAACTTCCTAGTACATAATACAGTGGTCAAATGTATAGTCATTTGTGTCAGATAGATTGTGTTTAGCTATTGCTAATAAGACTAATTCTTATATGTAACTACTTTTATACTTTCTCAGGAGGTTGATACTTAAAACATTAAGAAATGTTACAATATATACTATAGCACTGCTAAATAGGTATTTTACATTTCACCTTAGCTCTGCACCATCCAAAAAAATTGCATATTTATGTCTTCTAGCAAATCAAGTCAGGGATTGCCTTCTCCTCAAAGATGTGTTATAGTGAATGCTGAAGAGGCATTTCTGACATTGAAGCTTGCCAGCCTGAAGACCCAGGATTTCTCAGTTTCTCACAGGAAAGAAGAAGAAAATCTTTCTCTTCTCTTTGTTCTGGGTTGTCCTCTTCCTTCTATGTCTTGAATTCTTTATTTAAAGACTTTGGACATACATATTAGAAAGTGACCATATAATTTAATAGCAACTGCTTCAAGTTACACAGAAAATCAAATAAACATTTAAAAGAACAGCCTTTTTTTTTTTTTTTCAAACACCATAATACTTCAGTCAAGGATACTAGGTCCATTTTACTTTATTTCATCTCCTCCCTTCTAGGAATAGTTGAACAGGTAAATGATGACTCTGGGGTAGCAGTTTCTCCAGTTATGCTCCTAGGAAGAAGGAAAAGCAAAGATGGAATTGAACTGACTTCTAGATATCTCATTGACCACACTTCTTTCTGTATGATCTAATCTTGGAAGTCTTTGGCCCTTGGCTGAAATTCACTGTTTCAGCTCTACTCTGGTCTTATCTATTCATGGCTTTCTCATGAGTAATGACAGACAGGCCATTCCTCCACTCTGAGTCTGCCAGGCCAAGTAATCCAGAGCAATGATTTGGCTTCTCTATTGAAGTCTCTCTCAAAACCAGCAGAACTCTAAAATAGTTGCCTCAGGACCTGCGCCTTTTCAAGACTTTTTTTTTTTTTTTTTATTTTCTCCCTTAGTCTAATGGAGAGAGCAGAGATGAGCATTTCATACAAAATTTATATGAAGAAATGAGATGGGAAGGAAGAGGAATGTGAATCAGTAGTATTTGAGCTAGTGAGATTTGCCCATCTCCTTTGTTATTGTTGCTCAGATAGGCTCCTATCTGGAGTTTTCACTGCCATTTCTTTCTCCTCAATTTACAGAGGATTGTAACTGAGACAAATGGAGTTAAAGTGACTTTTCCAGAGTCCTACAGCTGTCAGGCCAGACTTGCCCACCCTTTTTTTTTTCTTTTCTTTCTTTCTTTTTTTTTTTTTTTTTTTTTTTTCTGGGGCAATTGGGATTGAGTGACTTGCCCAGAGTCACACAGCTAGGAAGTGTTAAGTGTCTTAGTGTTAAGGCTAATTTGTTAGCCTTTTTGGAATTTCCATGTAGGATTGTATAGAGCCAGCTGAGAACTTTGAGTTAAAACAAGGTCAAATTTGAACTCAGGTCCTCCTGACTTCAGGGCTGGTGCTCTATCCACTCTGCCATCTAGCTGCCTCTATCCCTAACCCTGCTACTAGCAGTAGAATAGTAAGTTTTAAATTGTTTCTACCAATTTAGAAACAGAGACCTAAGAGATGTAGAAGAGGATCAAATGCAGAATAATTTTTTTTTTTTTTTAGCTCTTTACCATTTATTAAGCTGTGTAAATGGAAGTTGGAACATTTGATCAGAACCATTAAGGAATATTTGGAAATTTACACATTTTTGTTTTTTGATTAAGAAATTGTCACCTGAGGGATAGCTAGATGGTGAAGTAGATAGAGTCCTGGCCCTGAATTCAGAAGGACCTGAGTTCAAATCTGATCTCAGACACTTAACACTTCTTAGCTGTGTGACCCTGGACAAGTCACTTAACTCCAGTTGCCTCATCAACAAAATTGTTGCCTTGAAGATTGCCATCATCATTAATATAAACCAAAGGAATAATGAAACATTAAATAAGCAACAATATCATAAAATTAAACAATGAACTAAATGTTAAGAAATATCAAGATACAATAATTGACAAAACTCAATAGTTGTAAAATGTTTATGTAATATCCAAACAAAACAAAACACCTAGGAAAAACAGAATTCTTTCATTCAAGGACAGAATCTCAGAGACAAAGGAAATACAAAGTTAAAACAAGGCAATTATGGGGAAGAGACACCAGTAGTTTGATACATTGGGAAAGGCTTCATTTTGGAAATCGTGCTTGAGCTGAGCTTTTAAGTAACATGGTACCTGCCTGGCACATTGTAGTCACTTAATGTTTATTGAATTGAATATATTGAACTTGAGATGCCTACGATATAACCAGTTTGAAATGTCTAATAGTAAACCAATGTGGAATTGGAGTTGAGAAAAGAGTATGGAAAGATCTAAGAGCCATCTGTATGACATGATAATTGAATCTAAATTTCAGCAAAAAAAAACTATAGAAAAAGAAGGCCTAGCACATCCTCAAGTAGAGGATAGATGATTTATTGGTTGTGTTTCTTTCTACCATGTGACCAGACCATTTTTTCTTCCCCCTTATATATCTGTGACCATTGATAATTAGCTATAGAGGATATTATAGAAGATGATTATAATTGTTAGCCTTTTTGGAATTTCCATGTAGGATTATATAGAGCCAGCTGAGAACTTTGAGTTAAAATAAATCTTCCTTCTGAATCATACTGGATGATCCAGAGAGTTCTTGTTTTCCATCTGTCTTCCTTTATCATCAGGAACCTTGCAAAAGTTATTCTGCTCCTCTGGTAGTCTGAACCACAGGAATGTTTGAGGAATTTCCTGCACAGAAGAGCAAGTTGAACATAAGGAAGAAAAGAAAGAGACAGAATTTGCCTCATGGGAATTGCAAGGGATGGCTATCATCTTTAATTTCACATATTAAAATTGAAGCAAGCTATATTTTACCTATGTGAATGTGATAAAGTGAATCCATTCCAAAAAGTTGAGACAAAGTCAAGATAATTATAGCAATATTTTAAATATTATCATCCCCTAAATATTAACATAGTAAGCAGTAGCATGCAAAGTGGGGAAAGCCTTTCACAAAAGGCACAAAAGTGATTGAGCTTTCTCCAGCAGCTGGAGGGAATATGACATTTTGCAGAAAAGTTGAGAATTCAGGGTGGCAACAATTTACTTTAAGCAACCCCCTGGTGGCTGACACAGGTAATGCACTCTAAATTATTTCAAGCTTCTGCAGTGGATTTTAACCTATGTGACTGTTTAAAGGAGATACTATATAATGATGATGAGAAAGTATCAGCCTAACAGAGGCTTTATCGGACAACTTTTATATAATAGCAGTTTGCAAAACACATGCCCATTTCCAATCATTAAATCAAAGTACAACTCAGAAAAGGCTCCCAGTATGACTAGCTTTATTCCCTTTAACTTTTGCCTACAAAAGAAATTGACACTGACCAAAATGCATGCACTGTTAACTTTCCTGCTTAATTTACTAAGATTCGAAGCAAATTATTCTGGGAAAAACAGTAGTAAAAATGTTCTGTCTTCTATTTTTTGTAAGTATGATACTGAGAGTTTTGATTTAGTTAAAAAGAAAAATGCCATGGGCTATAGTTCTCTTCCATGATATTTCCTACCAGTTCCATTAATTTGCTTATAACATTAGTGTTATTTGATAAGGCTTGTTGTAATATTTGCAATTTGTTTGCAATCCAATTTTGCTTATCCAATTTGCATATAAACTGCATATCTAAAATATGCTAATAAAAAATAAAGATAGCATTGAAACAAAAATGTCATATATTACTTTCCTGGTGCCCTTTAAACTATTCATTTATAGTCTCTCTTTTGTATTTTGTTGCAGCTTGGTCATACCCACCGTGAACCTCTCCATTGCCTTCTGAGTGACCTAATATCAATTCTTAAAATAATGTAATATTCTAAATACCAACTCCATTTATTAGTAATTTATTAGTATTGTAGATGGATTTTTGTTTCAAAAAGAAGCTTGCTATCATTAAAAGATCTTTGAAATTCCCAAAGGCAATCTGTCCCATTCTTTTGTCAATGTCATGAATTATGTGTGTGTATTCATACATATACTCTTATAGGAATACATACACTATACACTCACACATACATAAACTTATAAACAGAGGTAGCGAGGTGGCTCAGTTAATAGAATGCTAGACCTAGAATCAGGGAGACCTAAATTTAAATTTGACCTCAGACACTCATTAAGACCCTGGAAAAGTTATTTAACATTTGTTTGTTTTTATCTGTTAGAGAGAAATTTGCAAAGCACTCCAGTGTATTTGCCAAGAAAACCCATGGACAGGGTCTTGAAGAGTCAGATATGACTAAATGGCTGAACAACAATAATACTCACATATTATACACACATACATACATATGAATGAATCTATAAGCTTTTCCTTTTAATTGCATATCATAATTTATATGATAGACATTCTTCATTCACTTGGCTTTTCAATTTTTCTGAGTGATTATGGATCTCATTTAGTGTATTCTGTAATATTCCATAACATGATGCAATCAGTATATCTGAAAAGAGGAACAACTCTTTTTTTTTTATTTAGAATTTTTTTTCACAGTATATATGCATGAGCAATTTTTCTCCACAACATTATCCCTTGTATTCATCCCTCCAAATTATCCCCCCCTCCCTCCACTCCCTCCCCCCGATGACAGACAATCCCATACATTCTACATGTGTTACAATAAAACCTAGATACAATATATGTGTGCAAATACCATTTTCTTGTTGCACATCAAGTACTACACTCCAAAGGTATAAGTAACCTGGATAGACAGATAGTAGTGCTAACAATTTACATTCACTTCCCAGTGTTCCCTCTCTGGGCGCAGTTATTTCTGTCCATCATTGATCAACTGGAAGTGAGCTGGATCCTCTCTATGTTGAAGATATCCACCTCCATCAGAACACATCCTCATACAGCACTGAGGTGTACAGCGATCTTCTGGTTCTATTCATTTCACTCAGCATCAGTTCATGTAAGTCTCTCCAAGCCTCTCTGTATTCATCCTGCTGGTCATTTCTTACAGAGCAATAGTATTCCATAATCTTCATATACCATAATTTACCCAACCATTCTCCAATTGATGGGCATCCATTCAACTTCCAGTTTCTAGCTACAACAAAAAGAGCTGCCACAAACATTTTGGCACATACAGGTCCCTTTCCCTTCTTTAGTAATTCTTTGGGATATAATCCCAGTAGCAGCAATGCTGGGTCAAAGGGTATGCACAGTTTGATAACTTTTTGGGCATAGTTCCAAATTGCTCTCCAGAATGGCTGGATTCTTTCACAACTCCACCAACAATGTATCAGTGTCCCAGTTTTCCCAAATCCCCTCCAACATTCATCGTTATTTGTTCCTGTCATCTTAGCCAATCTGACAGGTGTATAGTGGTATCTCAGAGTTGTCTTAATTTGCATTTCTCTAATCAGTAGTGATTTGGAACACTCTTTCATATGAGTGGATATAGTTTCAATTTCATCATCTGAGAATTGTCTGTTCATATCCTTTGACCATTTATCAATTGGAGAATGGTTTGATTTCTTATAAATTAGGATCAATTCTCTATATATTTTGGAAATGAGACCTTTGTCAGAACCTTTAACTTTAAAAATATTTTCCCAATTTGTTACTTCCCTTCTAATCTTGTTTGCATTAGTATTGTTTGTACAGAAACTTTTTAGTTTGATATAATCAAAATCTTCTATTTTGTGACCAATAATGATCTCTAGTTCTTCTCTAGTCATAAATTCCTTCCTCCTCCACAGGTCTGAGAGGTAGACTATCCTCTGTTCCTCTAATCTATTTATTATCTCATTCTTTATGCCTAAGTCATGGACCCATTTTGATCTTATCGTGGTATATGGTGTTAAGTGTGGATCTATATCTAATTTCTGCCATACTAATTTCCAGTTTTCCCAACAGTTTTTTCCAAATAATGAATTTTTATCCCTAATGTTGGTATCTTTGGGTTTGTCAAAGATTAGATTGCTATAGATGTACCCTTTTTTGTCCTTTGTATCATTTGGACTTCATGCTGGCTGTCCTTCATTTCAGTGATAAACACTTTTAAAAGCACTGAGGAAATGATTTTCAAGACCTCTAAAGGGAAGGGATGATACTAAAGATAAGGAAAAATCTCAGACTTCAGGAAACAAAGAAATGTTCTTACATGCTCACATTCCCATTTATAGAAATAAAAATAATGTGCATTTGCTTCAAGGGCATCATTGATGAGAGTATTAATAATTCTTAGCTATTCAATAAATAAAAGAAATTTTAAGAAACAAAATAAAGGGGTTTTATTATAAGATTCATATGACAAAAAAAAAGCAAGATATCTAAAATAAAAAGGAAGCCAACAGAGACTGGGAAATAAAAAGCTTTGCAAGAAATTTTTCTGATATATCTGATTCCCAATAAGGAACTGATACAATCTTTAAGAGTAAGAGCCATTCTCTAATATGGGAGTGGTCAAAAGAGATAAGCAATATTCAAAAGAAGAAACAAACCTAAAATTGCTCAAACTTTCTAATAACCAGATATACAAATTAAAATAATTCTGAGATGTCACTTATCTCACTTAAATTGTTCAAGATACCTTAAAAGTCTAAAATTCAATGTAGAAGTGTGTGGAGTAAGGTATGGTGAAGAACTTACAGATTAAGCACATATTGATTAGAGACTGCTAGCTAATGTAAAATCAGGCCTATAGGCCC
Organism: Sminthopsis crassicaudata; assembly: GCF_048593235.1. Lineage (NCBI taxonomy): Eukaryota > Metazoa > Chordata > Mammalia > Dasyuromorphia > Dasyuridae > Sminthopsis > Sminthopsis crassicaudata. The sequence continues at coordinate 364,347,771 of NC_133618.1, read as the reverse complement.
TAGTCCCATGAAGGCCTAGGCTGCATTCCTTTGCCCAAATAGGGATTAACCTATACGTGGCCGAAGAAGTTATAAATCACATTGCCAGCTGCATTCCACTGACCAAATATGACCAATCACAACCTATGGAGGGTGGGATTTTGAAGGTTCTTTGTCTGAAATGTATAAAAGTCGTGAGCATCTTCAAGGGAGTGGCTCTCTCCTGCTGTGAATCTGGCTCATAGACCAGGATGGGGTCCGCTTCTCGAGATTCTAATAAATAATTCTGCTTTTCTATGAGTGATCTCTGAGTAGTCATTTTTGGATAGGATTTTCTATCCCTCACAGAAGGAAAAGGAAAGGAACAAGTATTAAGTGCCTGCTATGAACCAGGGATTATGCTAAGCATTTTCCTAATATTATCTCAACAGGCACAGTATTATGCAACCTATGGAGTTGGGAATTGGTATAATTCTTTTGGAAAACAATAGAGTAAGGCATTATCTTATAAGAGCTGTAAAATCATTTGTAACTTCTTATCTGGGCAGGTCCTGACTCAGACCAGTCTCCATGTAGTTTAAATTTTCTATGAACAAAATGAGACTTTGATAAAACTCATTCAACAGTTAATAAAAAAGATTTTTTAACCTTAGCAAGAGAAGAATATTCAACAAAGATATCCATTGTGTAGAGGGCTAGCAAAAAGCAGATCTCCTAAAAAGCTATTGCAGGAGTTAACATACTCTCTGTGCAGCTGTGAATTAATGTATAACAGGTTCAACTCTTCCACAACCAAGGTTGAGACAGGACTTGTTGACCTATTATTTCAAATAAGTGTTGCTAGCACAAAAATGTAATAAATCTGGAAGTTACCTATGTGAACATGTAAGCATCAGGAAAACATGTTTGATATTAATTTGGTGATGAACGCATGGAACTGGAACAAGACATCACAAATCAGAAAATTTATGATGATGTTGTACACAGATTGTTATTGCAAATTACTGTTTAAAATTAATGTCTAGTTACAGTGTAACTGGGATATACATTATGTAATTTAGAGACATCTGGTGTTATTGCAACTAGCATAAAAAGAATATAAACCCTGGATCTCAGATCAATAAACGAACTTCTAAATTCATTACTCAAAGTCTCCAGGTTTTTCAAGCATACGACGAGGTCAGTACAGTGGTTCTGTAGATTTTCAGCTTTTGGTAGACAATCTAATACCTTTTTTCTTGCCTTCTGAGCCTCCCAAAAACTGAGCTGGCCCTGGCAATGCATGCATCAACCCCATCTTCTATGTGGACATGCCTGAATATATACTGCCAAGGTAAGTGAACCTATCTACAGCATTCAGAATTTCTCCATTTGCTGTAATTAATGGTTACAAGTATGATTTGGTAGAAGCTGACAAAGAATCCCTATTTGCTTGGTTGTGTTAGATCAAAATTAGCACAAGCTAATGATCATAATCATCTGTGAACCAAATGTTATGCACTAAGTCTCTCCACTTCAGTCTTGGCTTCTAGCTTTTTCAAGTTAAATAATTTACCATCATTGTGGCAGCTGCTCTTGATGCCATTTTCATACACATTGAAGGCATATGACATAACAGAAAATATCATAAATATCATATTAAAAAACTTGGGAGCAAGCATACAATCCTGCTTCACTCCAGTGATGACTGAGAAAGTAGAAGACCATCATCCATTAAGCAAAATTTATGTAAGCATGTCATCATGAAATTGGCCTACAAAACTGTTGAACTTCTCCAGGCAACCAAATTTTTCTATGATCTTCCACAAACTCCCATGACTGATAGTATCAAAGGCCTTGGTCAGATAGATGAATATTGTTTTGAGACTACTGTTTTGTTCCTGCCATTTCTGCTGGAGTTGTTGAGCAGCAAACATCATGTCAAACATTTGTGACTCTTTCTGAAGCCACACTGGCTCTCAGGTAGATAGATGATCATCCTCCAGGTGAAGGACATGCATTACTAGTGCTGCCCCCCAAAATGAAACAATATCACTATTACTGCTTCCAAGAAATTCACTTACCATGGTACATATTTTACATATACTTATATATGTGCTTTATACATGCTTATATATGTATAGATTGCCCCTATTTAGAATGTAAGTTTCTTGAATTCAGAAACATTTTGCTTTTGTCTCTGAATCCCAAGCAATGATTTTGTTTTTTCCTTTTATTAAAGCTTTTTATTTTCAAAACATATGCATAGGTAATTTTCAACATTCACTTTTGCAAAACCTTGTGTTTCAAATTTTTCCTTCCCCTAGATGGCATGTAACCTGATATATGTTAAACATGTGCACTTCTTCTATATATATTTCCACAATTATGATGCTGCACAAAAAAAAAAATCAGATCAAAAAGGAAAAAAGTAAGAAAAAATGCAAACAACAAAAAAAGTGAAAATACTGTGTTGTGATACACACTCAATCTCCACAATCCTCTGAGTGCAAATAGCTCTCTTCATCAGAAGACCATTGGAACTAGCCTCAATGTTGAAAAAAGCCATGTCCATCAGAATTGATCATTGTGTAATATTGCTGTTGCTGTCTACAATGTTCTCCTGATTCTAATCACTTCACTTAGCATTAGTTCATGTAAGTCTCTCCAGGCCTTTCTGAAATCATCCTGCTGGTCATTTCTTACAGAACAATAATATTCCGTAACATTCATATACTATAATTTAGTCAACCATTCTCTGATAGCCATCCACTCAGTGCCCAGTTTCTTGCCACTACAAAAAGGGTTGCTAATAAACGTTTTTGCACATGTGGGTCCTTTTCCCTTTTTCATGATCTCTTTGGGATATAGACCCAGAAATGGCATTGCTGGATCAAAAGGGCATGCACAATTTGATAGTCCTTTGGGTATAGTTCCAAATTGCTCTCCAGAATGGTTAAATTAGTTCACAGTTCCACCAACAATGTACTAGTGTCTCAGTTTTCCCACATCCCCTCCAACACTGGTTATCTTTTCCTGTCATCTTAGCCAATCTTTGTCAAACATTTGTCATGCTTTCTAATGTGGAGAAAATGTGCTGTGTGTGGGAAACATTGCCCCCCAAATATCCTCAGAGTCAAAAAAAAGTGTATTTTGAAGAATTGTATAAAAAGACTTTTAGTCTGGTTCCCTCTCAAAGGGAAGACTTAGATCTTCAGTTTCATCTAGACTTTCTGATGCAAACAGCCTATCTAGGACAAATCTGATCTTGGGATACACTAAGGTTACTCCAAAATTAAGGTGTTCACCCTTTACCCAGGAAAAACAAAATTACTGAACTTCCTGTCCCTATTACTCAACCTCAGAAATAAGTGGTTGAACAGCCTCACTTAATAAGTCTTCTTGTGCTGCCTTCCCTGAAGTTTCATGAAATCCTAAATATGTATATATATTTTCCTCTATCCTGAGCAGTTCCATAGCTACTTGGCAACTGCCCATCAGCTGATTTTAATTAAACCTTCTCCTCCAACTTTGGCTCTAGATTTATTGGCCGTCAGTTAAATGGAATTAGGTGGGAGAAATTAGGTGCAGGTAGGGTCCGTGGGCCAACATGTTTGATTGAATGGTTGGGCTAGAGGCCATGATGGTACCTACGAAAATAATTAAATTCTGTGATGCCTTCCTCTACCTTCTCACCCCCAAACCCTCGGAAAAACTTATTTTTGGTTCAAAACGTGGGAAGGGGAGTAGGGGACGAGAACTGCGGGGACATGCTCACTCTGTTTCGAGTGTAATCATTTATAGGATAAATAGGAGTGCTGTGAAGGTGGAGAAGGTGAATACACCCCAATAAGGGAGGAGAGATTACTAGATACACCTGTTGTGGGGAGGATATTAAGAGGGTAAAGAAAATGAAGGGATCAGAACTAGATAGGCAACTGCCCCAAATGTCAGAGGGCAAAGAAGACAAGGGAAGGACGTGGAAGATTGAGCTGTCCCCCATCTCCCACCAGCTACGTAGTTCCTGGACTTCTGTGGAACTCTGCACACCCAGAATTCGGCGGACCGAGGCAGTACAGACAGTAAATTGGAGGAGGCGGGGCAGATGAGCCGATGAGGGGGCGGGGCATACAGGAGGAGGGGCGGGGCATATAGGAGGGGGCGGGGCAATAGGATATTCCTGGGGCTGGAGGGGATACAACATACATCCCTGAAGGGGAGGGAAGGAAAACAGGATACGTCTCTTGCCCCAAGTGCCCCGCCCCCTCTCCCTTCCCTTGTGGTACGAAGCTGAGAGATTTGGGTTTCTGCTTCCCCGGCCATCTAGAGTATTCCCATTCTTAATTTCCCCCAAAGCGCGGCAATACTGCCCACGATCGTGAGTCTGGAAGCCAGAGTTGGGCATCTGTCTCTTCCTGAGGGCACCAGCGTAAAATATCCGCGACGACTACTTTAAGTCATCCCAGGCCGCGGAGGAAGATGGCAGCCACCATTGCAAGATCTCCCTGCCCCTCTAGCCACAGCAATTCCCATCTCTATGGCCTCCGTCGTGTTCTATTGCCATCGAGGGGAAACTTCCCAGAATGCGTCGCTGTGGTCCCAGTTCTCACTAAGATGGCGACTCCCATGCACCGACTTATCGCCCGGAGGCAGGCGTAAGTGAGGACCCTCGGTGGCGTAGGGATTTCTCCTTTCTATTTTCCCTAGCCTTCCTAATTTTCTATGAGGACCCCTTGACTGATTTGGGAAATGGGGGCTTCACGTCTTTGGGGGATCTTGAATGGAACAAGCCTCGGGGGTGGAAAGGGAGATTATCTGGAATTGTGGGCCCCAGGGGAGGGAAAGTGGCCTACGAGGGAGAGCCCCGGGCAGACAGCTTGGGGAGATGGAGCCCGGAAGGCAGGTTTTCTGTTTTTACCGAAACAGGTATCCCTGGCTCCAGTCCGAAGATTTAAAACTTCTCATCGTTTTCTTTCCGTTTTATTTCTCTCACCTTTCAGTGGGTGATAGAAAAACTCTAATTTGGAGCTTTATTAAAGTAGCAAAATCACATGAGGAATGTGTCTATTAGTTTCAGTTTGCCCCTTTCTCGTATTCACAAACCAAAGTGCTATTGAAGATTCTAACTGTAGGTTAAGGATAAGGAGTCCCATAGAGTCGGACAGCACTGAAAATCAACTAAACAATAACAACAGGATACGATCTTGGAACATGAATATCTGTCGGTAAACCCAAGTAATTTGTAGGTCCTGGGAGTCTCACTTTAAAGGAATAGAACTTGAAGAAGCTATGAGATTCTAAAAAAAGTTAGTGTCGATTTTTTTAAAGGCAATATGATTATTATCATTAATGTAAATTTTAGACTTTTAGAAAAAACTAAGACACAAAATTTTTGCTTAATAGAAGTAAACATAACCATTTTCCTTTTATCAAATGTTCACAAATATAAATAGTTTTCATTTATTTGGGGGGATTTTTCTGTTTTTTGCTTTTCATTGTACAGAATACAAAGAAATATGCACAAGTACAAAGTCGTATCTGTTTAATAGTGGGCAAACATTTTACAAATAATACTTGTTTGGAATTGATTAAAATGTATTTTTGCTTTGTTTATTCTCACTTAGAAAACTTGGATTGACTTGGATTAAAATAAGTTTCCTTTTTATATTTAAAAGGCACATTACAAATTATAAAGATCAAATCAGCAAGTTTTTATTAAGAGTTTAAAAATTCTGAATGGTAACCCTCTTTTGTTAGGTTGTTTTCAGTCATGTCTGATTCTTCAGGACTCCATTTAGGACTTTTTTTTTTTTTTTTTTTTTTTTTTTTTTGGCAAAGATACTGGAGTGGTTTGCCATTTTCTTCAGATCATTTTACAAATGAACAGCTAGTAATTGTCTGAGGCTGGTTTGAACTCAAAAAGATGAATCTTTCTGATTTCAAATCTAGTGCTCCATCCATTTGCACTAGCTAGCTGCCATGAACCTTATTATTTTCAAGACTATCTTACCTAAAACTAGAATATTATGCAATGTTCTTTCAGCTTATGTTCTTCTAGTTCTACAGGCTCACATTACATTAACACAATTACCTGAAAAGAAACTTAAAACTTCTAATAATGTTATGTAGGACAAGCAACAGTAGGGATCAGCTTGGATCTTATTTTTGGTCGTTACCAAACCTTCCAATGTAAGACTTATGTGTAGAAAATTTTTTTTGGCATTTGTAGAGTTAGCTTCTAGACCCAAAGAAGATCTGTTAGGCAATGTAATTAAGCTTCTATATGCTAAGTTCAATTTTAAGTACTATAAAATGAAGAACAAAAAACAAAGGATATAATCCTTATCCTTTAGGTGCTTATTTACCATATCAAAAAATTATTAAGCAAGTAGTATATTTTACATTAACAATTAGTAATATATTACCAAATGCTTATCTAGCAATTTAGGAAATAGAGGTTTTGTTTTGTTTTGTTTTGTTTTAGTTTTTATGGAAACATTGAGCCATTAACCAAACTCTGGGGGAAGAATAGAATTTAGATTGGTAGAGAGAGATGGGAAAGTAAGCTATACAAGAACATTAATTTGAGTAAATGAAACTAGATGTGAATGTGGCTTATATGGGAACAAGTAATTGGATTAGCCTGATGAGAATGATGAGAGATTGATTTTATAATTTGGTTCCATTGATAAAGGCTGTTTCAGAGGAAGAAGGAATAAAATTTTAGAAAAACTTTGTGAAAACTACAAAACCATAAAAATTTACTCATTTTGATATATAGATCTCATTCATGTTGGAACTTCTCAACTAATGCAGGTCATGTGCCCTTTCCTGAATAATTTTTGCTGATAGTTTTATATTTTGGTGAATTTGTGATATGTGTAATCCTCCAGGAATGCAGATTACAACCTGTTAATACCCTTTCCTTATGTGAAACTCTTATCCATGTCCTGTAAATCTTCAGGAGGGCCACCAAATCTTTTGAGGCTTTCCCTTAAATCTCTTTTTGATTCATGGATACCAGTGAAGTACATCAGTCATCCATTCTTTGCTCTCTTGACATAACTTGTCCATCTTCTTTTCTTTCTAATGACTTCTCTTTAAAATTCTCGTCCATGTCTTCCACAAGTGTTTTATTGAGGGTTAACCTAATGTTATGGAAGATTTCCTCTAGATCTTTCAATATTTCATGAATATCATTATTGGAATTTGGAGTATCCATCTGTTATTTCTTACTCTCCCAAACATTACAGCCTTATTCCTTTTAAATCCTACATTTACTTGATAATCATTCATGACATTTTTGTGTGCATGCCATCATTGACAATATCCTATTTCAGAAAATCTTTTTAAAATTTCTTTATTAAAGCTTTTTATTTTCAAAACACATTATGCATATATAATTTTCAACATTCACCCTTGAAAATCTTGTGTTCCAAAATTTTTTTCTCTCTCCTCCCCATCCCCTCCCCAAGTAATTCAATATATATATTAAACATGTACAATTCTTCCATGTATGTCAGAAAATCTTTTACAGTTAAATAACATGCAAGGCACTATATTTAGTATTGAAGATTTTTAAAAATAGTCCTTGCCCTTATGGAGCTTACCTTCTACTAGAAGGAAATATAAAATAATTGATGAGAAAAAAGCCATAAATAACTGAAGAATCTATTTTACTGACAAGTTGCTATCTGAAGTGAATCTTGAAGGCAAAGATTCAGAGAAATAGAGATGAGAGAGTGAAATTCTGAAGTGTGGGATGTGGTTTTTATAAATGAACCTGGTCAGAAAATGAAACATCAAGTACAGGGAAATCTAATTTGGCTAAAACATAGATTGTGAGGGGGAGTAATATTGAAAGTATGGAAAAAGTAATTTGGAGAAAGGTGGAAAGGCTTAAGTGCTAGGCTGAGATTTTTTTTTTTTATTTTTTTATTTTTTATTTTTTTTTGTTTTTTTTGTTAAAGGTGAGTTTCTGGATGTTTTTAAAAGGGATACCAATTAGTATGCTGTAATACATGTAAGAGGGTTTGAACTAGTTAGGTGACTATCAGTGAAGATGAAAATGAGGCTATGGTCATAAAACTGGGAAGACAGTAGGGTCCTAAATAGAAACTGGGAAGTCAGTTATATTGAAATGATAATTGATCTCTTGGGAAATAATGAATTTACTAAGAGAGAAAATATAGAGAACAGAGAAGGTTCAGTGAGTCCTTGAGACCAGAGATAGTTAATAGCAAAGAAAACTAAAAAGGAGGGGTCAAATGGGAGTGAGAGATCTGGGAAGGAGATGTTATATTGAAGAATGAGCTAGTCTGTTATGGGCCAGAACTCTGAAACAAGGATTCTTACAAGGTGTTAAGTCAGTGGAATTGATAAAGACAATGGTAGTTCAGTACATGTTCTATAAGATTTACACCTATGATAAAGACAGCATATAAGCTGGAACAAATTCAGCCAGAAGCAGAACTAGGGAATACTGAGCCTGTGGTGGTCCTCCTGCCTCCACCACAGAAAGCAAGACACATTCTGGAGGACCTCAAGAAAACTGGCCTGTGCCCCAGACAAAGAGATAATAAAGGTTTTGGACTTAACACTTGGCTGCACTTGTGGTGATTACTGAACTGAAACAAAGGTTGCTACCAGAGACCCCCAGAAAACCGAACCAAGAAGAACATTACACTGGCCAACAAAGTTAAAATGTCAGGTTAAATAGGAGTACTGAAAAAGAGGACATTGCATTTAACAATTTTTGTTTCTAGATGCCTGATGATGAAACTTATCTCTTTTATCCTATAAAAGGATGGTGTTTAAACAGATTATGAGTATAGAATGAAACATACTGTTCCCGATTTGACCAGTGTGGATTTGTTTTGTTTAACTATACTTTGTCACAGGATGAGGATTATTAGGAAGGGCAGCTAGGTGGCACAGTGGATAGAGCACCAGCCTTGAATTCAGGAGGACCAGAGTTCAAATCTGGTCTCAGACACTTAATACTTCCTAACTGTTGTGACCCTGGGTAAGTCACTTAACCCCATCCTCAGAAAAAAGAAAAAAAAAAAAAAAGAGGATTATTAGGAAATGAAAAAAAAAATCAGTAAAACTGATGTTCATAAAAGTGAGTTCATTGTTAACCTTGAAGAGAGCAAATTTTATCAAGTATTATGGGTAGAAGCCAGATTGTGAGAAGTTGAGAAACAAGGTGGGGATAAGTGAAAGTATTAAGTATAGATGACTTTTTCTAAGAGTATGGCACTAAAAGGGACAAAGAGATCCAGAAAATAGCTTAAGAGTATGGCACAATCAGTGAAAATTGTTTTAAGCATTGCAGAGATATGAATAGGTTTTGAGCATGTCTGTATTGGATCCATCTTAAATCTATTTCCCTTTGGGTCAACTGCATTTTTTATTCTTCATACTAGTAGAATTCCATGGCTTGAAACTGTGTATTATTATCTAGAAGATTATTAAAATTAAAAGGATAAAGTGGGATTTTTTTGGGAGGTGGGGTGGAGTTCAGGAAATTGAGATTTCTGTAAGCTCTGCACAGTTTAGATATTTTACAGTTTTCTTCAAAAGAAATTCACTACCACTTTTTTTTTTTTTTAAAGCTGGATCCATTCAGTCAATATTGTGATTGTTCAAAAGTAGACAAAGAAAAAGTACATCATATCTAGATCCTTTAGTTCATGTAAGAAACACAGAAAAGGAACTTTTCCCCCTTCCCTTTAAAAAAAATGTGATAACTTCCACTCTGCATTATTTTTTATTTTCTAAATATATTCTTGTCCTTTCCCCTCCCATTCCCAAAGAGATTCTCTTGTAACAAATAATTTTTTAAAAGAGAGAAAGAAAAAAAAAAAAGCAACCAAGTTCAACATAACTAACCAAATACTTAATAATTTGTGCAATGTTCTATACTCTTACTCCCTGCTGAAAAGGAGGATAGTGAATTTTCTTCTCTTTTCTTCAAAGCCAAACTTAATTATAATTTTTGAACATTCAATTTCAGAGTTGTTTCTTTGTTAATTTGCTTGGTTCTTTTAATTTATATTGAGCTCATCAGTCTATATATTGGTTTTTTTATTTTGCTTATCAATTAGTATGTCTTTCTGCAATTTTCATATTTGTTTCTGATAGCATAGTTATGTGCTATTACATTCCTATATCAGAATTTGTTTAGCCATTCTTCAATTGATGGGAATCTGTTTTGTTTCTAATTCTTTGTTATTTCTAAAGGCACTGTTATAAATATTTTGATGTATATGGAATCTACCTTTCTTTCACCTCCTTGGGATAAATTATTAGTGGTAGAATCTCTTGAGTCAATGGTATGGACATTTTAGTCACGTTCATAGCATAATTCCAAATTGCTTTTCAAATGATTAGGCTAATTCACAATCCTACCAACAACATTGTATTATTTGGGAGGTTTGTTAGGGAGGAGAAGTTTTAAAATAGGGTTGTGAGAGTGTTTTTTGGGGGGGGCGAAGGGGGATTGGTGTATTTAATTTTCTGACTACTTTTTGAATACTTTGCAATCCCATTCTATTTTTAAGAATCATTGATAATCTGTTTTAAATCCAGTCACCACGAGAAAAAAGAAATTGGTTTGTAGATTTCAGGCAGTTGGGGTTAGCGTGACTTACCCAGGATCACACAGCAAGTAAGTATTAAGTCTGAAGCTGTATTTGAACTTAGGTCTTCCTGATTTCAAGGTTGGTATTCTATCCACTTGTATATTTCTTTTGACTCCATATGTGTATGTGTATGTATATATGTATAATTCAGATAGATTTTTGTATATAGTTGTACGTATGTTGTTTCCGTTAGATTTCTGGTTTTTGCCTTTTTTTATATACTTAGCACAGTTCCTGGCACATAATATCTACTTAATAAATACTTATTGACTGACTTAACTCCTTAACCTTTTTTCTTTGGATGTTTTCTCTCCCCAAATTTTACTGTGTATTGTATGTATTTGTATGCATGTTGTATATTTCAGATAGACTCTTTGAAGTTGAGTAGTCTTCTTTTTACTTTATTTTTGGTCTTTGTAACCTTATCTCCTGACCCAGGGCCTATAATGTAAGTGTTTAATAAATGATGGTAGTGATTAGGTGTGTGCCTTTGAAAATGTGATATGCTGTAGAGAATCATCTGGGAAATCATTCATCCTGTTTTATATTCATCAGGTGCAATTTAGATATGTACACTAGCCATACTCATTAATATCTTATAGAAATAAGAAGACATGTAAGTCAGTAGTTAATGATGTAGTAGAAAGAGTGCTGGATTTGTAGACAAGAACACCTGTACTCATCCTGGCTAAGCTACTTCTTATTTGTATACCCTTGGACAAGTCATCTCTAAACTTTAGTTTCTTCATCTGTAAAATGAAGGATTAAATGAAGTCTGAATTCCCTTATAGTTATAGATCTATGATCTTATAAAATCTCTTTAGTCACACCTCTCCCCCCCTTTTAATTAATTAATTTATTTATGTAGTCTTTTGGTGATGCCATCTATGATCTTTTCCATTTATAAGGAATATTCATCTGAAATATTTTAAAAATCAGTCTCTGAGTGCCTTTAAAATTATGCTGCTTCTGGTAGAAATGTTTCCCTTGTGTATTTGGTCAATTGTAGCCATTCTTCCCAACTTCTATGAATATGTTCTTTTCGATGAGTATAGAGATATAAAACATAAACAAATCTGTTTCATCTCATGTCTGTTGTCCACTTAAGGTTTCCAATTAAGTATTTATAGATAATATTATTTTGGCAAGCTGGGTTTGCTTTCCACTATTGTCTTACAAAACAGTGTTAGAAACTTGTCATCTTTAATATTTTGTAAATGAGTTTGTACTTTAGTGTTTAATATAGCTACTCCAAAATGAAAAAGAATTTTTCAGTTCAAGTGTTTCTTACATTCTTTTACATTGGCTAAACTTCCATGAGAATTATGAAAACCACAAAGCTGTCTTTTGTTCATTTTTGTTCCTTTTGGAATCAATAACTTATGTATGTCAGATTAGAGACACTATAATTGGATTTTCTTCTTATTTTGATTCTTTATTCTAGTTAATAGTTTGTTGTTGTTTTTTACATATACTCTAACCAATCTGATGATCCACAAGTTGCTTATTTTGAAAAGATTCTCTTGTGACAATACAAGAAATGACAGACTTTCTAAAATATGATAGATTCCATTGTTTCTTATTTCCTATTCCTTTTGGTTCTCTTCTTGAAGAAATTCATGATATACTGGCACAAGGCTTCTGAATATTCTACGGAACTTTGACCTCTTTGATTTTTAATCCCAAACCATGTTTTTTGACATTTCTCCATCCCTCCATGGCCATGCAAATATTGAAGTCACTGAGTATCAAATTACATGTGGATTTGGTTTAGATGATCATGTCAAGTTCCTCAGCAAATTTAACTACTTCATCCTCTGTAACAGATGTTGGTATATAAGCTACAATTATCTTCATGGTCATCTTTTTGCTTATATTTAACCATAAGCACTATACAGTGAGTTGACCAGAATTGAGGTTTCTTGGTGCTTTTGGGCACCTGATGAAATCAACTCAACACACTCCTTTATTTGTCTCCAAGGAAAACCTGTGAGCCACCCTTCCATTTAGCTGCAACTTATTTTTTGTCTTCTGGTTTCATTTATAGTGAGAATGTCAATATGAATATGAACCAGATAAAAGGTAGGTTTTCCTTTAGTATTTATGAATATGTCACATTTAACTGTTTTGCTCATTGCTCATCACCTGAGACAGTCTTTAACATGGGATTCTCACATAAGCTTTTGGAAGTCTGACCAGCCTGGGAGAAATGAATAAATTAAAATCTTACCATATACTATCTGTTTTATGAAGGTAATTTAAATATTATAGGTAATTTAATGGCCTTTTTCTCCTAGAACATTTTAGTAGAAATGAAGATCAAATATTTTATTGGAATGCTTCTCCTCTCCAAAAAATTGTATTTGAAAATCTTTACTGGCCTTGTTGTGGTAATACAAATGATTGCATCAAGATGAAACTTAATTAGAATTCTAGAAATGTGTCCCTTAAAATTTCTTATTGATTAAGTTTAAGGGCAGGTCGTTTCATATTTGTAAATCCCATCTTATTGTTATCTAATATGTATTACTTTTGTAGGGAAGCAAATAAACAACATGTAAGATGTCAGAAATGTTTAGAATTTGGACATTGGACATATGAATGTACAGGAAAAAGAAAATATTTGCATAGACCTTCAAGAACAGCAGAACTTAAGAAAGCTTTAAAAGAAAAAGAAAATAGATTCTTACTACAACAAAGGTAAGTTTACTCTATCAGTTATATAATGTTAAAAAGGATACATAATAAACATATGTAATATGCTTTCTCTAGATTGAATATTCCTATAAAATAAGGAATGTATAGAGAAACTAAGATGTGAAATATAATCCTTTTTTCTATTTAGTGAAGATCATGAGTGAGATACTTGTGAGCTTTTTACCATTGCAAAATGCTATTGACCTCTAGGTTCAGATTTTAAAGAATAGAGTAGTAGGTAGTTAATCAGACTCATTAGTGGTTTTTCTTTATTGGCACAAAATGAAAAATGCCATAAAAGAAATGCTATCTTAAGAACATCAGGGATATCTTTGTATTTGGGGGCTTAATAGATAGTGGTTGCAACTTCTGATAAAATGATGAATGTATGTATTATCCCTCACTCTTAGTGACCAAGACTGATCCATTTCTTTTTTTCTGTTTGTAACTTTTTTTCTCATATTACTTTTTTCCACAACCTATAATAGAAAATTTCTGTTCAATTTTAACAAAATATCTTATTTTCTGAGTGCACAACTGTTTTTCGCTAATGTAAATCTAAGTTCTTGGAATAATAGGAGAGTGTTTGTATATGTTGTTGTAAACATTTATTAATGGAAATTTCCCCCCCCCCCCCTTCTCCCACCGCTCCATGTTTATTATTATTAGCATTGGAGAAACTAATACAGAAAAAAGGACCAAGAAAAAAAGGTATGTTGGATTTAGGAACATTGTATAGAATGTTTTAGAGTGACTGGAAGAAGATTTAGGAACATTGTATGAGATGTATTATAGTGACTGCAGGAAGAAAGAGCAAATGGCTAGAAATATTTAAATATTAAGCATTAGAATGTCTTTAGACCTGCTTTTTTCCTTATCATTTTTTTCCCCCTTTTCTTCCTTTTCTTTTTTTCTCTTTCTCTGTTTTCTGTTCCTGTTTCCTTAGGAAAGATACAAATTTTTAATTTAGAATACAAAGCTTTTAATTGTTCATGACTAGCACCCTTGTGTTCTGATATAGTTAAATCTAAGAATATTAAATATTAATTTTGGTTTTTTTTATCTATTTATATATATATATATATGTATATATATCAAACCTTATTTGGTACATTAAAATATTACTATAATATTTGACTATAGAATAAAATTCATTGTTTTGATTCCCATCCATGAAAGCTTAACTATTTTAGTACCAAGAGGAGACTTAATTAAAGAGATTTAAAATGATCCTGTATAAAGTAATCCCAAAGCATGGAATCCTGGGATAATATCTCAGTATTCTCTAATATGCTTAAGAGGGCTTATTTTTCTTGAACATATAAGAAACTACTCTTTTATGTGTTTAAATAATAGCTTTTCCCCAGTCTGATCTTTCCTTATCTAATAGGTCTAAAAGTGTTACCAGTTCCAGCAGCAGTAGCAGTGAGAGTTCAGCCAGTGATTCTTCATCAGAGAGTGAAGACTCCTCTACCTCTTCTTCCTCTGATGATAGTGATACTGAGGAAAGCTCTTCTACTTCATCATCATCACACTCCTCAACTAGTTCTTCCTCTTCCTCTGATTCTGAGTCAGATTCCAGCTCTTCTTCTAGCACCAGCTCTAGCACAGATAGCAGCTCTGATGATGAACCACCAAAGAAGAAGAAAAAGAAATAGAATTGCTTTAAGTATTTCTGATCATTTAGAACTGGTGAATTTAAAAATGCTAAAGTATTTCTCAAAAGAGGAGTTGGAATATGTTGTGGCCAAATAGATTAACTTGTCAAAATTTCTATAATTCAAAAGCTTTCTAAATGTTTCACATTTTAAGGACATAAAGGTTATTAGTAACAAAGTATGTATGTAAAAAGTATTTTTATTTTAAGACGAATTTTGTTTTTGTTTTTGTTTTTTTAATCTCAAAAACATATCTTTAAAATTTGATCAAAGCTGAAATCTAGTAAATCTGGTTTTTATGTAATAAAACGTGCAAATTTTTTCTCTTTGTGAATAAATGCCATAACTTGTTTATATGTTGATATTGTATATGCTAACACTGGTTTCACTTGTTCTCAGAATAATCCTGTAAAATAATTGGGAACAATGAGTTTCTAATGGTTTTGGCTAAATATGACTGTATTAATCACATTGAATACAGTGTTACTACTATGAAGGTATCATCCCATTGTTAACAATGTTATATTTCTAAGTTTATTCTTGGAGGGTTATTTCTGTGATATGTTTTTTTTTTAAACCTAATGTCAGAAAGGAAATGTATTAAGATCTGTATTAATCTAATCTAGTAGGTATTTTTATTTGTGGGCAACAATTTTCAACTTGCTAGGGTTTCTGTTTTATTCTGGTTGCTAAATGCTCAGAGCCATACTATTTTGGAGATAGAATGTCTGATAGGAAAACAATTATCTTGAATAAAGTAAAGGGAGAAGAAAAAGAAAACTGAAATTATTTAGTTTAAATCTTGGTGCCTTTTGCTAAAAATATATGATAATAGAAACAACTGGCTGCATGAAAGGTTGAATTAAATATTTTACTTAGGCACTTAAATAAATACACACACACATTATATAATCTGAATATGTTCATTGGGTGAGAGAGTGAGAGTGTGTTTGTATGTACACTAAATTTGAAATAAGATGCTAACAGAGTTACCATTCCAGAAGAATGACAGATGGGAGGGAAAGGGGTGATGAATGGATGAAATAGAAGTTTTTTTTTTTTTGTTTTTTTTATACAAAGTTGAAACAAAAAAGTTGCCTTTTAATTTCAAAGTACACAAAAGGAAGATTCTTTCCCTTTACTATTTTTGCAATAATGTGTTGTTGCACAATTCCCAAGGTACTGACATTATAATTATAATAAGAGTGTATTTTGGATACATCCAATATGTTTACATAAACAGAATGTGCACATTGAAACCCAGCATGAAAGATGCAGGTTAAAAATAAAATATAGAATTATACTTCTTACTAGATAACAATTTGTTGTGATGAGTTTAATCACTTGACAGTCATTTATCCTGTGATGTAATGTTTTAAGTTGATTATTGATGGTATTCCCTTTTTTTTCAGGAGGGGGGTTTCCAACATTTGTGAGGGAAATTTCAAATATCCTGATTTTTGTTTCAATATAATGTAAACTATGGATATTAAACTATTTTTATATTTTTATGAGAAAGTAGTATAGAGTTACTTTTAAATAAAATGTGCATCTATTTAAATGTTGAAAAAATAAGTATCTTGTGAGTCTTCAGGAGTCTGTAATTATTTGTGTGTTTTATAGATTCACTTGTAAAGATTGTAAATAAATTACTAGAACATTATTTAAAAGTGATGTTAAAGAATGTATCAGTTAACAGGGAAATAATAAATTATCAAACAAGCACAATTTACTAAACTAATGTTCTTTGTAGGTGCAATTATTATTAACAGCCTTAAGTCTGAAAAGAGTTGATACATTGTAAGATTTAAAATGAAATGAAGTTCCCTGCTCTTAATTGTAAATATTCTTTTAAAAGTCAACCTTTTTATTTTTATTTATTATTATTTTGGGAGGGAGTAGAAGGCTTGAAGTTTGATATGTGACTATAAGGGCTAGACCTTTAAAATTAATGTCTAGGAAAGACACTGAAATTGATTTAGGAGTTTTTAGCTTACGAAGACAAATCTGTAGAGTCAAAGGCATGAATTAACAGGCAATTCATTTTTTAAAAAATTTAATAATAATAATAATAAATAATAATAATAAAAATTTTAATTTTGAAAGCACATGCAAAAATAATTTTCAACATTCACCCCTACAAAATCCTGTGTCCCAAAATCCCTGTATTTTTCTCCCTCCCTTTCCCCCACCTGCCTTACCTAGATAGCAAGCAATCCAACATATTTCAAAATATGTGCAATTCTTCTATACATAATTCCACATTTATCATGTTGCACAAGAAAAATCAGATCAAAAAAATGAAAAAAAAGCAAACAAAATAGATGCAAATACTATGTTATGATCCACATTCAGTCCCCACAGTCTTCTTTCTGAATGGATCTCTGTCCATCATAAGTCCATTGGAATTGGCCTGAATCATCTCATTTTTGAAAAGATCCCATCCATCAGAGTTGATCATCACATAATTTTGCTACTATTGTGTACAATAGTGTAGAGAGCTGTCGTCTCCAGAAGCTGCCGGATCGCTCTCTGGGAAGAGATCTGCTGTGTCTACTCAAATCTTTCCGACAGATTCTTCTTCCTGTAACGAACCGTTGTCTCCAGGCAGTTGCTGTTAACTCTTGTCCAGAGAAGTGACTTCCCTTCCTGCAGAGAGCCCCGTCAAGCCTGATGCAATGCAGAGTCTTCTTCTATCTCTGGGTGTCCTCTCTTTTATTCTCCCAGAGAATGGGCGTGGGATAATGCAAGGGCTTCTGGGAAGAACCACTTCAGCCAATGAGCTTGCTCCTTCTATCAAGTCAACCTGAGTTCTCACCTTGTAATTGTCCAGACAACCTGAATTCTCACCTTGTCACTGTCCAGACAACCTGAGTTCTCACCTAGTAATCTTAACATCTCCCCCTTTCTTTTGATTTAGAACATAGGACAGTCATGACCTTGAAACATAAATCCATCAATATGGGAAGTATTACACATAATTACATAAATTACATAAGCACATAGTAACATAGTAACATAATACATTCTAGAAGTATATAACAAATAACATAATCAAATAATCATAAATTGAAAATTTATAAATGTCCATAAGTCCATTGTCCATTAGTCTCATCTTGTGTGAGGAAGTCCAACGATTCCTGCTGGTTTTTAAAGTTCTTTAACAGTCTTCTTATTATCCATGCTCTTTCAGTGTCAGATGTTTCTTAGATCTTCTCCTTTATTTTGAGGTCTTTCTCTTTTTCTGTCTCTCTCTGATGGACAAGGCAAATATGACTCGTTGGCACCCATCTGATTCCTTCTCCTGCTGAAGAAATACAAGCAAACCCTCTCCCCCAGGCAGCCAACCTATATAATTTCCTTCTATTTACCACTTTTTAAATCTCTTCTCATCATCTGGCAATTACATTGGAATTGTTTGCACTGAACACAGCCCTGTTGGTTTGAAAGGCCTGTATTCTCCCCAAGTGTAATCCATTTTTGCAATCGGATTGCCTTTTGGCTCACTTATCAGGTAATCCCGTTCTGCCATGTGATTGCTTTTCTGCTGGTTGATCAAATCAGAGTCCTGACCTTCTAAAGACTCTTTGGGTATAACATCAGCTGCCATCATGCCCCAAGTCTTTTTTGCCTGGGGCCCTGGACCTGGGCCCCTCATCCCATTTCCCTGAATTATTCTACACTCTGATGCCCAATGGAGTCCTCTGTTGCATTTTGGACATGGGGTTTTAGGTCTTCTTTCACCCTGTCTTCTCACTGTATCTCCATACCTACACTGAGCTCTTAGATGTCCAATTTTTCCACATTGAAAACATCGCCGAGTTTCTCTAGAAGTCCCTTGCCAGGAGGGACCCTGTCTTTCCACGTTCATCATTGTCCGGGTGTAAAAAGCATTTGTTCCCACTGTAGCACAGCGTCTTATGATCTCCTCTAAAGGAGCATCTTTGTCTAATCCCCATATAATTCTTTTGCAAATCTCATTGGCATTCTCCTTAGCCAGATGTCTGGTCATTATTTCTGTAGCTGAATTTTCTCCAATAGTTCTTTTGACAGCAGTTTGCAAACATCCCACAAAATCTGCAAAAGGTTCATTGGGACCTTGCTGTATTTTAGTGAAAGCCTCTCCACGATCTTTCTGTCCAGGAAGGACACCCCAAGCTTTTATTGCAGCCTTAGCAATTTGTTCATATATTGTCATGGTATAATTAATCTGTTCCGAATTCTCTCCATACTGACCTTCACCAGCTAAGTGCTCAAAAGTGAATTGTGTGTTAACTCCTATTTCCAAATTGCATCTGACTTGAATTTTACATAATTCATGAAATTCCGCAAGCCATAATAAATTTTCTCCAGGTTCCAGACATGTCCTTGCTATGGATTTCCAATCATTCGGGGTTAGGACTTCATAAGACAAACCATCTAGTAACATTTTGACATAAGCTGATGTAGCCCCATAAAGGGTACAACCTTTTTTCAAATCCTTAATTTTATTCAAATCTAAAGGTGCATATCTTCTCCTTTTTTTACCTACAGAGTCAATCTCTTCAATCACAGGATATGCATGTATAAAATCACTTATATCCTGTCCTTCTCTCTTAGCTTTAACCAATGCTTTTTCTAATCTTGTCATAGGCTTAGGCTGCTTCACAGGCAATTCTGTTTGTGTTTCTGCCTCTTCCCCTCTTTCTTCCTCCATCTCTGAAGGTGGGGTTGATGTGGGCCTGTCAATAATCTGTTCTCTAGGCAGGGTTGAAGCTTCTTCAAGAGAATCATACCATAATTCCTCATTTAAATCCTCTTGCTCTAGGGAAAGATCTTGATCTTTCCTTTTTTCCTCACACTTCCTCCTCTGTTCATTTTTAGAACTTTTCCTTCTCCTACAACTTGCTTGATAGTTTAAGGCTAATTGAACTATGTTGTAGATATAAAATACTTCTGCAGAAATTGAACGAGGCCCATTTTTTGCATGAAATTTTTTCATTTCATATCCCACTAGCTTCCATTTATCTACATCTATCTTTTCTTCCTCTAAGAACCAAGGGGATGTGCGTCTTAATGCAGCCAAGAGTTTAGCAATCTGTACCCAGGTTACAAGTAAACTCTGCTCCTCAATTATGTTGATTATACTCTCTATAGTACCACTCCTGAATGGGGGTGGAGCTGAGGTTGCTTCTGGGGCTGGGTTTGAGTCGGCTGAGGTCCAGGGATTGAATATAGCTAACATCTGCCCCATTTCAGCTATAAGAGATTCCTGGTTTAGCCCTTAACAAGTTAAGTTCCTTGTTTATCTATTAGCACGCTCACTTAATCTTTAACAAAGTTTCCTCGTTACTCACGGTTCTGTGTCAGAGAGACTGAGATCTGGATGGGAGGCTTTTCCACTGGAATCAGGACCGTGTCTGTCCCTGTTCGGGCGCCAAATTGCAAAGGTCTGGTCTAGCTCCTCTTGTCAGGATAAGTAAAAGTCCTTGCCCCACGTGTGGACGCCAATTGTAGCGAGCTGTCGTCTCCAGAAGCTGCCGGATCGCTCTCTGGGAAGAGATCTGCTGTGTCTACTCAAATCTTTCCGACAGATTCTTCTTCCTGTAACGAACCGTTGTCTCCAGGCAGTTGCTGTTAACTCTTGTCCAGAGAAGTGACTTCCCTTCCTGCAGAGAGCCCCGTCAAGCCTGATACAATGCAGAGTCTTCTTCTATCTCTGGGTGTCCTCTCTTTTATTCTCCCAGAGAATGGGCGTGGGATAATGCAAGGGCTTCTGGGAAGAACCACTTCAGCCAATGAGCTTGCTCCTTCTATCAAGTCAACCTGAGTTCTCACCTTGTAATTGTCCAGACAACCTGAATTCTCACCTTGTCACTGTCCAGACAACCTGAGTTCTCACCTAGTAATCCTAACACAATAGTTATATTGGTTCTACTCACTTCATTTAACATTAGTTAATGTAAGTCTCTCTAGACCTTTCTGAAATCCCTGTTAATCATTTCTTACAGAACAGTATTTCATAACATTCATATATCATAACTTAGCCATTCCCCAACAGTTGGGGATCCACTGAGTTTCTAGTTCCTTCCCCCTACAAAAAGGGCTGCTACAAACTTTTGCACAGAACAGTCCTTTCCCCTTTTTTATGATCTCTTTGGGATATAAGCCTAGTAGAGACACTGCTAAATCAAAGGGTGTGCACAGTTTGATAGCTATTTGGACATAGTTCCATATTGTTCTCCAGAATGGTTAGATCAGTTGACAACTCCAGCAGTGTATTAGTGTCCCAGTTTTTCCACATCCCCTCCAACACATTTTTTCCTTTCTTCTTAGCCAGTCTGAGAGGTGTATAGTACTACCTCATAGTTGTCTTAATTTGGATTTCTCTAATCATGATTTAGAACATTTTTTCATGTGACTAGAATTGGTTTTAATTTCATCTGAAAATTGTTCATATCCCTTGACTACTTATCAATTAGAGAATGACTTGTATTATTATAAATTTGAATCAATTCTTTATATATTTTAGAAATGAGACCTTTACAGGAGCCTTGGATATAAAAGTTTTTCCTGGTTTTCTGCTTCCCTTCTAACCTTGTCTGCATTGGCTTTGTTTGTACAAAAACTTTTACATTTAATATAATCAAAATTAACTATTTTATACTTTATAATGTTCTTTAATCCTTCTTTGGCCATAAATTCCTTCCTTCTCCACAGATCTGAGAAGTACTTTTCGCTTTGTTCTCCTAATTTGCTTATAGTATCCCCTTTTATTCCTAAATCATTAATGCATTTTGGCCTTATTTTGGTATAAGGTGTTCCATATTGGTTCATGCCTAGTTTCTACCTTATTGTTTTCCAATTTTCCCAGCAATTTTTGTCATTTAATGAGTTCCTATCCCAGAAGCTGGAGTCTTGTGAACCTAACCTAACATATTCCACTGATCAACTTTTTTTTTTTTTTTTTTTTTGCTGAGCCAATTGGGGTTAAGTGACTTGCCCAGGGTCACACAGCTGGGAAGTGATAAAGTGTCTGAGGCCAGATTTGAATTTAGGTCCTCCTGACTTCAGAGCTGGTGCTCTCTCCACTAATCAATCTAGCTGCCCCCTAAACTACTCTATTTTTTTTTTTTATTCATTTTTCCAAATTATTCCCTCCCTCCCTCCACTCCCTCCCCCCATGGCAGGTAATCCCATACATTTTACATGTGTTACAATATAACCTAGATACAATATTTGTGTGTAAATACCATTTTCTTGTTGCACATTAATTATTAGCTTCCAAAGGTATAAGTAACCTGGGTAGATAGAGAGTTAAACTACTCATTTCTTATCAGTACCAAATGATTTTGACGACTGCTGTATTGATGCTGTTTTATAATATAGTTTTAAGTCACCTTCATTTGCCTTTTATTTTCATTAATTTCCTTGAAATTCTTGACCTGTTGTTCTTTCAGATGAATTCTGTTATATTTTCTAGCTCTTAACAGGCAATTCTTTTAAAAATGAGGGAGTCATGGATACAGCTAGATGACAAGTGGATAGAGCATTAACCCTGAAGTCAGGAGGACCTGAGTTCAAATTTGACCTCAGACACTTAACACTTCCCAGCTGTGTGATCCTGGGCAAGTCATTTAACCCCAATTGCCTTCCTTTCCTATCCCCCCCAATCCTGAATTACATAATTTCTTAAATTCCTTCCAACTCAAAATTTTAAGGCCTCTCTAAGACTATGAATAGTAATAATGGGGTAAAAACAGACTTTTTGAACACAATATTGAATATCAAAACCAAAGAGCAGTATTTGAAAGCTACAGCCTTGGGATAAATTAACAACAATCATACAATAGGTAGTCAAGTAAGGAATTCATTACTAGCTCCCTCCTGACCAAGCATAACCCAAACTGAACAGGTTCAAATATGATTTTAGATAAGCACTCAGATGACAGATCTATAATGAATTACTAAGGGGAAATAGTGTTATTCAGAGGGACAATTTAAGCTAGAAGAAGACCCATCACGAATATAGTACTAGATGATGCATTTTAGGTCTGGTTTATCAACCAAAAATTCTTAACCAATCAATAATATTTGTTGAAAGAGTAGTAGGGTGTAGTACATCAGAAGCCTGCTTTGGAGTCAGTTGATCTTAGATTCAATTGCTATGTCTGTCAGGGGCTGGCTGAATAATCCTAGGCAAGTCCCTTAACTTCACAATATTCCTGGCATCTCTGAAAACTAAATTGCTGAGAAGATGCAGATATGCTTTGGTTAAAAGAAATTCCTTCCTGAGGGGCTTTGTATTACTCTGTATTAATCACTTTGCTATGTGTTGAACAGGTTTTAGAGAAAGTCTAAGTCAATCTCTGTTCTAAAGGAGCTTACAATTTAGTCGAAGATATAAAAAAGATGTGAAACAGTGAAAAATACTTGAGTCAGTATATAAGATGTCAAAAATTGAAGGAAATATAGAGATTGCTTAATCCCTTTTTATGGGATTTTATAGGTGAGGAAAGCCTAGAAAAAGTCAATTGTTTTCTATTATAACTAGTGACAAGCAAAACTTGAAGTCTGATTCCCTTGTCTAATACTTCTTCAGTAAAAACAGATTTGTGAGCTCTGGAAGATACAAGGGAAAGACAGAACTATGTAGGAAATACAATGGCTTGTATATTATTGTTGTTCAGTCAATGGACCATATTGTCCATGGAGTTTTCTTGGCAAAGATACTAGTGTATCTTTGCCAATGGATTAAGCAGGCAGAGGTTAAGTGATTTGCCAAGCTAATAAATGTTTGAATCTTCCTGACTCTGGACCTAGTATTCTTATCTACTGTGCCATCTTGCTCTCTCAGTGTATGTAACTACTACTAGCTAAATTGCAAGCACTCTCCAATGCCCTTGAAGCTATAATTCTTGAATTTCTACATGGCAACACCCAAGTTTTCAAAGTGCATCCAAATATGAATGAAGACTTCCTTTAAAAAGCAGGCTAAAATTTTGTCTATCACAAGGACAAATATATTAAAGAATGTAAGCTTAAGCTTAGTGACTGCTTTTTTGTATTTCTTTGTATCTTCAGCACTTAGCATAGTACCTGGCACATGGTAGGCACTTAATAAAACGCTTATTGATTGAGAAAATTGCTTTTTAAAAATGCTATTTAAGTGGCAAACAAATAGGAAGAACAGCAAAAGTAACATGGGGTTAATGGCAAGTATTATAGGTCAACATTTAGACTCAAAATGTATTTCTTTTTCTAGGTCCTCTTGATTTGGGGGGGTAGCCCCCTTTAAGATTCCTTTCTGATCTCCAACCCCCTTTGGGACTGACCTTTGATTTACAAGATCTGGTCAAAACCACCCTTTTGTATTCCAAAGGGAGAGATTCATATCTGAGCTAACTTGGGCTGTACCCAGCCCCCATTCTCATGATCAGCTCAAGTTTCCTAACCCCCACCTGGTGGGTTCTGGGCTTCAAGGGACTCCACCCATAGGCCCCTTCAAGCAAATAAAAGAGCCACGCTGGAATCATCTCTCTCGGCAGAGGGTCAAAACATGCAAGCACCACGCTTCATCATCACAGACTCTCTATCTGCCACTTATGGTGTATTTCTTTCTCTAACTCCTTTTAATAACCAGAGTTTAACCTTACTTCCAAACCCTACAATAAACCTTTTTTTTTTTTTTTTTTTTAAATCAATCTAAGTTTTTGGGCCTGTAAATTCCTTTACAGGGGACTCTCGCGACGCCACTAGACCTCATTTAACTCTGTATCCTTGCACTGAATCCAAAGGGGTTGCAGGGGAGCTCCATTTGACTCCCTGTACCCCAAAACTGCCACTAGACCTCAATTAATCCTAATTTTATTTAGGTATCCCTTAGCTAGACCTCGTCATTTGGCTAGACCTCATCACTCTGAAATAATTATTCTGTCCAACAATGCAGATTATGACCTTTCTGTGCTCTTTCATCTTATATAGCTATTTTATCTGAGAATTCATTCAATGTGCTGGGGACCTTCCCCTAAAATTTGATATTACATGGATAGCAATAGTACACAGACTATCCCCAATAATTCCTCTTTTTAAAATTGGCTGACATTCCTTTTCTAGCCATATATTATTTCTAGAATGACAACCCCCACTCAACTTCTCTTGAACAACTCTTCATTGGTAAAGTATTAAAATGTTAAAGATACAGTGTTACTTATACATAGAAGCATTTTTCTATTACTTCTTGGAAGGCCCTAAACTTTAATTCTTTGGAAACTTATTCCATGATTTGCAGCCAGGTAGTATGTTTTTAAAATGGGGCTTTGCTTCAGAGAGGTGGTTGAGATGATTTGTAAGAACAGTGCAGGACAATTCTCCCAGAGGCAGTCTAACTCTTTCAGTTTAATTCTTGTTCCATTGCCTACTATTTAAGTGAATTGAAGGAATAACTGTTATCATAGTCTGATCCTTGTGATTTTTTTTCCCCTATGTAGATCCTGAGACCTGAACCTTCTTGAATGATAATGATCTTTTTTTATTAGCAGGATTCCAGATATTGACATGTGCAAGTAGTAGTCTCTGGAGAAACTCATTAGGGAATTGCTTTTTGTTTGTAGTCCTTTCATTTTCATCCTAGAATGCCCTTGAGATGATTATTTAGTTAAATATCTTATCATCCCTTTAAACTGGTTCTGAATTGAATACATCAAATATACACAGGAGAAATGTGTACTAGAGTCAAGACAAGGGCCATTGAGAGAGTGTTTTCTCAAATGCTTTAAGGAGGGAAGGATATCAAAGGATTGGGGGGAAAATATTGCATGTATCTTAAAAATCCATATTGGTTAATGAGTTCCTTTTGTATTCACAATGGTCTCTTTTTTGGGCAATTCTTCCCCATTGGAATTGTTTCCTTTTGTGTCTTCAGAATTTCATTCTTGAGAGTTTCCCATTCCTCCTTGACTATATGTCTCCCATAGAAATTTAGTCGAGGATCCACTGTAGCCTTCCTCCTGAACTATTTGAACTTGGTGTGCATGTCAAATCATGTCAATTTTTTTCTCTCTAAGCAAAATCAAGGAAGGAATGGTTTCTATGTAGGAACCATAGGATTTCCATAATCATTACTGATGCAACCAATTCCTTCTTAGTAGTGAGAATCAGATACACTAATAAAATTTTCCATTGCTGATTCCCCTGTCTTTTGACGTATGAAATTAACATGGAGGCAAGAAAGACATTATTGGCTATTCTCCTTTTGACAAAGAGACAGAAAGAGAGAAACTGATTCCTATCACTACTTCATCATTCCACATTTATGATGTTTACACAACTCCTTATATGTTTCCTTTTTTTGTTGTTGCTATTTAGGTTTTCTGTAATATATTCCGGCGCAAAATTGCTTCTATTTTCCCTTCCATTAATCTTTACATAAGTGTTAATGTTTCTACTCTTGAGTTCCTGGATTTCTTCACTCAGTTATACTTTCTTAATTCACCCTCTTTCATCTCTCCTACGGATTTTGAATAAAGTATAATCATTGAGGACTATCTTCCAATCATAAGTTTCATTCCACCAAAACTGTGATATATGAGGTCAAATTGGCCTTCTTATATTGAGAAGTCCTATTTCTTCTTGTCTATTGCCTGATTTTTTTTTTAGGGGAAAGAAGAGGGCACATTTTGTATAGGCAGTTGAGAGCATGATTTTTATTACTGGCTTCTTTCTTGAGTTTTGTTTCCTGTGCCTTTTGGTGTCTCAACTATTATTATTTTTGCTTCATTGTAGCTACTTTCTGTGATATCTGGTTTGGGAACTACACACAGGCAATTTTCTTTCTCCCCTATCTTTATTATTTTGAAGCCCTTTTGGATAGATTTGCAAGACAAAAACATTTTTTACTAGCTTTTGTTAAAGTACACTCCATTCCTGGTCAGTTTGTCATATTTTAAGTTGTGGTTAGTAAATTCCAATCCCTTAAAAAAAAATTAACATTTTAAAATCTAGGCAGAATTGTCAGTAATGTATCAAAGGAAATAGCAAGAGACACATTGATAACTTACCCTCTTTAGGGTTTAATTTACTGAAAATCAGTTATTTTCCTTAAAAAAAAAAATAGCAAATCCAATTCTTTCACATCACTTTCTTATCTAGATACTTCCTAAATAAAATTTTCTCTTCTATATCCCTGCCTTCATGGTAGCAGTGTGGAAAGTACAACTTGTATCCTTACAGACTTCTTTGCTGCAATACCGTTTGTGTCTCTGTGCAGTACCAGAAATGGTTGATAATCCATGAAATCTTCTGACAAGTCTTAGGAGATTCTCTGTTATAGCTTGAACATAAGAAGACAACAGATCTTGTTCAGTAACTTAACAATGAGATACCAACTACTACTCTTTTATCACTGACTCTTGATGAATAATCTCTTACCTGATAGCTTTTTAGTTTTACTGTATCATTTATTCAACCACATTTTTTTTTTACTTCAATATTTTATATCTCCTCAATTACATGTCAAAATAAGTTAACATTTTTTAAGTCTGACTTCCAAATTCTATCCCTTCCTCTCCTCCTTTATTGAGATAATAAGCAATTTGATAAACATTTTAATATATGCAATTATGTAAAATATTTCCATATTAGTCATTTTGACCAGGAAGACTTGAAAGAGAAAAATAGTATGCATCAGTCTATTTGCACATTATCACTTCTATGGAGACAGAGTATACTTCATCATGAGTCCTTTGAGATTGTCTTATTCAACCACAATTTTATATTAAAGGTAATAGGGAATCACTGGATCTTCTTGAGCAGGGGAATGATAATCAGACTTGTGCGTTAGGAATATTAATTTGGCAGTTGTGTATTGAAAGTATTGAAGACTAGATTCAAGGAACTAATTAGTAGGCTATTGCAAAAGTACTGTTAATAGGTAATAAGAGCCCATACTGGCTGTATGAAAGAAAGGAGACTAAATAATATTATTGTGGAAGTAGAACTGATAAAGCTCATCAAAAGCCTTGGATACAGCAAAGTGAACACTTAAGAAAAGATTCCTAAATGTTTCATATCTGGTGGTGCTTTGTGCAAAAGTAGGGAAAACAGCATAGAGAACACAAGTATCATTTTTTTATTCAGTATATTTAGTTTCTTCCTTTTTAGGATGAGCCTCATTTGTATTTTTACTTCCAGATTTCAGTTCCTTTCCTTCCATTCTTCCTTTGTATAGTTTCTTAATTTACTAAAGGCTTCCTTCAAGATTCAAATTTCCTCTCTATCATGTTAGACACTTTTCCCCCCCACTGAAGTTCTACATTATGGTTTGTAATTTAGTCATTTTTAGTCCTACCCAGCTCTTTGTGACCCCATTTGAGCTTTTCTTGGGAAAGATACTGGAGTGACTTTCCATTTCCTTATCTAGCAAATTTTTACCAAGGAGAAAACTGAGGCAAACAGGATTAAGTGACTTGCCCAGGATCATATAGATAAATGTCTGAGTTCAGAATTGAATTCAAGAAAATGAGTTTTCCTTCTCCTCCTCCCCCACTTTATGGCATTTCATTTTTCCAATTACATATAAAAGATAGCGTTTAACATTCATCTTTTTATTTTTATTGAAGCTTTATTATTATTATTATAATTTTTTGGCTGAGGCAATTGGGGTTAAGTGACTTGCCCAGGGTCACACAGCTAGTAAGTATTAAATATCTGAGATTTGAACTCAGGTCCTCTTGACTTCAGGACTGGTGCTCTATCCATTTCACCACCTAGCTGCCCTGAAGCTTTTTATTTTCAAAACATAGGCAAGGATAATTTTTCACTATTGACCCTTGCAAAACCTTGTATTCCAATTTTCCCTCTTCCCATCCTCTCCCCTAGATGGCAAAGTAATCCAATATATGTTAAACATGGCAAAAAAAAATGGTAAAAAATATATGTAAATCCAAAATAGACATACATATTTATACAAATATCTTGCTGCACAAGAAAAATCAGATCAAAAAGGAAAAAAAAATGAGAAAAAATAATTTTTGTAAGATTTTGAATTCTAAGTTTTTTCTTCCTCCCTCCTCTTCCCAAGGTAGCAAGCAATCTGATATAGATTATACATATACAATCATTTTGAACATATTTCCATATTAGCCATGTGGTGAAAGAAAAATCAGTACAAAAGGAAAAAAGGAAAAAAAAGTGAAAATAATATGCTTCAATCTGTATTGTCTTCATAGTTTTTCCTCTAGATAAGGATGGCATTTTCTAACACATGTCTATTGGAAGAGCAAGATTCATCACAGTTGGTCATCATATAATCTTGTTACTGTATACAATGTTCTTTTGTTCTGCTCACTTCATTCAGTATCAGTTCATGTAAGTCTTTCCAGGTTTTTCTGAAATCTGTTTGCTCAGAAGATGAGTCTTTCTTTCTCCAGGCCTGACACTCCATCTACTTTTCCACTTAGTTGCCTTTAAGTATAAGTACTACCCTAGGATTATTGGGGTTTTAATAAGTTAACTTTATTCTTCCTAATAAGTTGATATTCAAGGAGAAGATATTCAAGAATAGACAGCAGTTATTTGACTGTGATGGGAATACATTTCTAGACTATAAATTCAAGTCATTGCAAAAATATCTTACTCCATATTGGATGAAATTTTTCAGCCTTGCTTTTTGACCTTGTGCTGAGCACAGTGTGTGGTACATAAGAGATGTTTTAAAATGCTTATTGATGGCCCTGCATAACCTATCTTTCCAGTTTCATTTGATAAGATTCCCTTTCCCACATGCTATAATCTGTCCAAATTGGTTTTCTCTCTGTCTCTTACATCTCCTGTCTTCATGCTTTCGATTGGCCATCTCCAATGCCTGGAATGTATTCTTTCATAAAGTCTCTTTTCTTTTAAGATGCAGCTCAGTCACCATCTTCTATATGAAGTCTTTCCTGATTTACTTGTACCCTTCCTCTCAAGATATCCCATATTTTATTGTATATATTACTTTATTTATATGTTTTTATTGTTTTATTAATTGTATGCTTTATATATTTTTTCTTGTTGTCCCTTCTTCCCCCCCCCCCCCATTAGAGTATCAGCTCTTTGCAAGCAGAGATTATTTCATTATTATTTATATTTGGGGGCAGCTAGGTGGCGCAGTGGATAGAGCACCAGCCTTGAATTCAGGAGCACCTGAGTTCAAAAATGGTCTCAGACACTTAACACTTCCTAGCTGTGTGACCCTGGGCAAGTCACTTAACCCCAGCCTCAGGAAAAAAGAAAAAAGAAAGAAAAAGAAAAAAAATTATTATTTATATTTGTCTCCATCACCAACATCTGTGCATCATATCTAGCAAATTGTTTAATATATACTATTTGATTGATTGATTGATTGAATCTCAATTACTTAAGCACCAAGCTAAGACCTTTGTAGTCTTTCATCACCTCTTAATTTATTTAAACCACATTCAATTTCCTTTTCCTTATTTCAAAAATAGTTCTTCAGTCACACTGTATTTCCTTTTCTATCAGTACTAATCTTTTGTTTTATTTGTTTTATTCACCAATTACTTTGTTACCTTTTTAAATTACTTTGCCAACTGCTTTCTCATCTTCCTACCTGAATTCTTTTCAGGTCCTTCCTAATGTTGTTTCTTCTCACAAAAAGCCAAGAGTAAAACTTTGAATACCCCCTACTTTTATCACAAAATTTAAGGAAAAAAAAAAAAAGGAAAACTTCACAGAACCTATTAATAAATCCAGAGTAATAGAATTATAAAGCTATCAAATTATTTATCAACCTGCCATAAATTTCAATTGCTTTATATCAATGTGAGGAGCAGTATTGGTACAAGGTCTTTCTTGGGAGAAGAGACATTTTTCATTTCTGTTTTGAGAAAGGATTCTTGCTATATTCTTTCTGACCCAATTTCAAGAAGGAGAGAGAAGCTGCGAATACATAGGTAAAACTGAAGTCATAGACTATATATATATGACTCCCTCCTCCATTTGTTTCACTTTTGAATCTGATGTATTTCTGCATCAAAATGTTCATCTATATATATGTGCACAGCTATTTTTTATGTATTTCAGATAAAAGTGAAATTCAATTAATGCCTGCTCCCTCCACTTCTTTCATGTTTGCATAACTTTTCTTATGCACTCTATGAAAAATAACAACTTCTGCCTACTTCTTCCTCCTTTAGAGACTAGTATAGTCTTCCTTTTACCCTTTCTAAGCCCTCTTCAAATCCTATGAACAGAATTCATCCCCATTATCTTAAGTTTTCATAGCTCCCTAAATATCCTTGTCTCTTATTAGAATGCAAGCATGTCACATAGCTCCTGCTAATTGCTTAAATAATTTTTTCTTCTCTAGATGTTTGTTTGCCTTCCAAAGTTTCTCTTCAGCTCTGCTCTATTATGAATATTTGAAAATCTATTAAAGGTCCTTTTCTATAGAATTATACTCAGCGTTTCAGGGCAAATTATTCTTGTTTTAAGTCTATACTTTGCCTTTTGGAATATTGTATTCCAAGATCTCTCATTTAGAAGCTCCAGGTCTTTTGTGATTTTGACTATAGTTCTTTGAAATTCAAACTATCTCTCTGCTTGCAGTTATTTTTTCTTTGATGAGGCAATGTTGGATCTTGGCTATGACTTTCCTAGGAATTTTTCTTTTTGGATTTCCTTTCAGGAGTTGATCAGTGGATTGTTTTTATCTTTCCTTTACCTCCCAGTTTGAATAGATTTGGGCAGTTTTCAACTCTTTTCTTGAAACACAGTATCTAGGTTTTGTTTTGTTTTTTAAATCATTGTTTTTGGGGGAGTCTAATGAAATTTTCTCTCCTTGACTTTTTTCCCAGGTCAATTGTTTTTTATATTAAATAGCTTACAGTTTCTTCTTTCTCAATCTCTTGTTCTAATTTTTCTTACTGCCTTCTAGAGTCATTAATATTTATTTATATATATATATTTGTTTGGTCTATTCTAATTTGGAGGAAAGTGTAATTTTTGAGTAAGGATTACCACTTTTTCTTCCAATTCTTTCCTCCAGTTTTTATTTTTTGTTTCTTGCTTCATTTTTGGATTTTTTTTTTGAGTCTGCAATTTTAAGAACATTAGACACTTATTTTGAGTCATCTGTAAATTTAAAACAATTTTTACATGTTTAGCAATGCAGATATATAAACATCAGAAGAAATTATTTTGATTTGCAAATATTTTAATTCCAAATTGCTTTCCTAAATGGTTGTACTGATTCACAGTTCCAGTAACAATGTACTAGTTCCATTATTGCACATTATTCCTTCAACCCCTTCAACATTGACCTATTGTTAATATTCAGACTATGAGGTTAAATTACTGGGTTGTTTTAATTTGTATTTCTCTTATTATTAGTGTTTTGGGACATTCCTTTGTATCGTTATTAGTAGCTTCTTTTGAAAATTTCATATTTTTGAGGACTTATTTATTTTAGTCAATTGACTGATATCTTGGTACCTAAGCACCAATTAAAACTTATGCGTCTTATTTTATTACCTGTTAACAACTTAATTAAACCACATTCAATTTCCTTTTTCAGAATTAGACTAATTCTTACTTGTTTTAATAGCTTGTTTTACTTGCTACTTAGTTTTACTTACCTTTTTTACTTTCCCAACTTCCTTCTTCATGTTAAGCAAGTTTAGTTTGAAGTGCCAATCCATGTAAAGACATTGATGATGATGTTACAGAAACTTGCAGTTGAGAAGAAAGTTTAGGGCTGGACATATACACTTATTGTTAATAAATATTGTTACAATTATGAATAATAATAATAGCTAGCATTTATGTAGCACTTTAAGATTTACAAAGTGCTTTATGAATGTTATTTCTTTTGATCTCCCTAAGAGCCCTACAAGTTGTGTACTACTATTATCTTCATTTTGCAGAAAACTGAGGCTGAAAGAGGTTAAGTGGCTTGTCATACAGCTAGTGTCTGAGGCTGGATTTGAACTCAGGTTTTTCTAACTCCAAGTATAACACTATGCAATATGTTATCTCTTCACCTTAAAGGTAGTCTGTATATTCCAATAGATTTGAATTGGCAAGAGCCATCCACATCCAAAGAGAGAACTATGGAAACTGGATGTGGATCAAAACATAGTATTTTCACCTTTTTTTTTTGATTGTTGTTGTTTGCTTGTTTTCTTTCTTGTGTTTTTTTTTCCTTTTGATCTGGTTTTTTCCTTGTGCAGTATGGCAAATGTGGAAATATGTTTAGAACTGCACAGGTTTAACCTCTTTCAGCTTGCTTACTGTCTGGGGAAGGGAGGGGGAAGGAAGAGAGGGAGAAAAATTTTGAACACAAGGTTTTGCAAAGGTGAATGCTGAAAACTATCTTTGCATGTATTTGGAATCCTGTTTTTAAAAAGTGATCTACATAGACATAATGACTAATTGAATCCATGAAATCCATGAGAACACCAAAGAAGAAAGCATAAAAAATGATGAGGACCTCACATAGAAAATGAATGATGAGCTAGCAAAGAAGTTCAGACAAGCAGAAGGATGAACATCATAGAAATTAGTGGATGAGAGAGTACTTAGTAGAAGGGGCTAGTAAATGTTGTCAAAACACTTCTTCTAGTAGTCAGCAACCAGCACCAGAGAAACTGAAGGCAAGATGAGACTTCCTGACTCTCAAAGTCAGGGCAAAAAGCCAGACCACAAATGTGAAACAGGGTTACCCAATTTGATTCCTATGCCGGAGAGTTTGTACCACAGAAATCAGAACATATCCAGGTAATCTAACCTAAAGCCTAAAAGCACTAAAAGGACCTACTCCTAGGACATTATGAGTAAATAGAAGAAAATACTAAACACAATGAATATGACAGACTAAGAGAAATATAAGAGGTAATTTCAGATGAAAAGATTATGTGATTATATATTTCAACAACAATACTATATGATGATCAATTCTGATGGACATAGCCATCTTCAACAATGAGATGAACCAAATCAGTTCCATTTGTTCAATAATGAATAGAACCAGCTACACCCAGCAAAAGAACTCTGAGAAACGAGTGTGAACCACAACATAGCATTTCCAATCCCTCTGTTTTTGTCTGCTTGCATTTTTTATTTCTCTCACAGATTAATTGTACATTATTTCAAAGTCCAATTCTTCTTGTGCAGCAAAATAACTATGGATATGTATACATATAATGTATTTAACATATACTTTAACATATTTAATATGTATTGTTCTACCTGCCATCTTGGGGAGGGAGTGGGGGAAAGGAGGAGAAAAATTGGAACAAAAGGTTTTGCGATTGTCAATGCTGAAAAATTACCCATGCATATATCTTGTAAATAAAAAGCTATAATAAAAAAAATTCACAGGAAAAAAAAATAACTAAGTTCAGGAGACATAGTTCAAACAGCATTAAAATTTATATGCTAAATTGTCCATATTTTTAAGTGTATAAGATATATTTTAGAAATTCAGAATTTGATTAAAATTCTGCTTTTTGTTCTTTTATAAATAAATGGTCATACTTAATGATAACAAATTCTTAAAAATAAAAGAATGGATTAAAAAAAGATTATGTGGGAAAAAAAGGTTTGGCCATAAGTACTATAAAAATAAATTGAAAAAATAAAGCAAGAGATAAAAATGAAATTAGGATGGAAACATGAGATTTGAAGGGAAAAAACTGGAAAGAGAAATAACAAAAGGAAGAAAGTATTCCTTGAAAAATAGAATGGAACCAAGGACTCCATGAGAGAAGAAATTTTAGAATATGTATCGGGTAATCAGGGAGTAGTGTTATATTAACAGGACTGTTGATGAAACAACCAAAAAAAAATACATAAAAGAAAGGAATTCAAAACAAGGTACAGAAAAGCATTGTAGCTACTACTGTAGAAACAACAAAATGTTGCTGTTTGTTCTTTGTTTTCAGGCGTCTGATAACATCAAAGTCAAAATGTTTTGACTTGCTTACAATTTGGATTTAAGTGAGGCAGAGTTACATAAAGTCGTCAACCTCACTCTCTCTTCAGTCTTTTAAGATGAATGGTAAAATAAAAGGATGACTAGTAATAGTCCAGGTTGCAGTGGACAAGTTTGGCATCTTTGCTGTCTGACCAAGCTCTAAGCACTCTACCAGCCACCTTCATGACTATTGGGACAAATTGTTCTCATCTACCCATTCTGCTGTGAGAAGTCTTCACCTTCTTGTGGCAGACATCCTACTAACTTATCAATGGGCCTTGAGGCCTGCCAGTTATCCTCAACCTGATTTATTTAGTCCATCTCCTGAGACAGTTTAACCAGAATGTGGCTGCTGTGCATACTATAGCTTCTTGGAGAAATAGATCAGATTTGGGTGAAGGTGGACACTAAAGGAGCAGCCCTGAAAAGGGCTAACGTAACATATGCCCCCAACTTAACGTATGCTAAAAGTCAATGTGTTCATAAAAAAAGTTTGTGTCATATACAACCCTCCCCCCTTTTTCTGTTCTTTGTACATGGAAATATTTATGCTTACAGGTGCTCATTAAAATCACCATAATTAATTTTTTAAATTTAAAATGAAGTCAGGGAAAAAAGCTGAGAAATCAAAAGAAGATAAAGACAGAAAATGTAATTGGATTTAGCATTTAAAAACTGTCAGTAACCTAGAATAGTTTCAATAGAATTATAGGATAAAAAGTCAAAACTGAATTGAGGAATTAGTGGAAGTAAGGAAATGGATATAGTTGACTCCAGGAGTTTAAAGGAGAAGAAATATAGAAATAATGGCTTGAGGGTGGAGTAAAAGTTAAAAATTGTGGGGGGGAAAAAACTCCAATGTGGACATATTTTAAGTAGTGAAGGAGCCTGTAAATAAGGAATGATTAAACTAGTAGGAGAATGGTGGAAGTGATTCCTGGAAATAGCACCCAGGAAAAATGAATTGAATTAAAAATACAAGTAAAGGAATTAGTTTTGACCAAGATTATTTCTTCCTTAGAGACTTGAAATCAAAGGAGAGAGTGTGTTCCAATTTAGAAGAGATGATGAAATTCATAATGAATAATCTTTTTAAGAGAAATCTTTTTTGAGGAATATTAAAAAGTACTATCCTTTAGGGTATAAGTGCTCACTTTTATCAAAAGAATATGATGATGGTGAATTTGTGAACAATTTAGAGAATGGTAAAATATTTAATAAAGGTACAAGGTAAAAATTATTTAGATCACTAAAAGCTGTTCTAGACACATGGAGCATGTATAGATTTTTTTTTTTTTTTTTTTTTTTTTTTTTAGGCTAGGATTAAGTGACTTGCCTAGGGTCACACAGCTAGGAAATAAATGTTCAGTATCTGAGACCACATTTGAACTCGGGTCCTCCTGAATTCAAGGCTGGTGCTCTATCCACTGCGCCACCTAGTATAGATTTTAAATTAGAATTTTTAATATGTCTGCCCTTAAATTAGCAAATAGAAAATGAGAAGTTAGGATTGAAAAACTCTTAGAAAAAGGGTTTGTGTGCTGTGTCTATTTTTGTCTACCACCATCTAGAAGCATATCTTGAATGAGGTACAAATTAAATGAGTAAGTATTTCATTAAAATGGAGCTTACTGGAGAACTTGTATGGGGGGAAAAAAGACATGATTGAAGATCAAAGGAGGAAAAAAATCTTTATAATTAAATATGAACAGCAAGTGGAAATTGAGTTTTGGGAGTTAGGAAGGCCTAGATTCAAATGATGATTCTATGATATTGAGAGTCATTTAAGCTCTCCTTGTCTTAGGCAATTCTAAGAACAAAAGACTGAGAGTAGGTTCCTCCTTTTAGAATTCCAGTTACCAATGAAATCATAGGGCTGCTAAAAAAAAGTATAGAATCATATTTTTTCCTTTCAGTGGGTCTGATCTCAACCTTCTTATAACTAGGGGGCAGCTAAGTGGAGCAGTGGATAGAGCACCAGCCTTGAATTCAGGAGGACTCGAGTTCAAATCTGGTCTCAGACACTTAACACTTCCTAGCTGTGTGACCCTGGGCAAGTCACTTAACCCCAGCCTCAGAAAAACAAAACAAAACAAAAAAACCCCCTTATAACTGCCATTCTGTCTTCCTTTATTCATCTAACCTACTGAGACAGTAATGAGACTAATTGAGGCAATACCCTCAATTCTTAAATCAGTGAAGTTCTTTTTTTTTTTTTAATTTTTAAATTAATTTATAATTATATATATATATATATATATATATATATATTTTTTTTTTTTTTTTTGACAGCACATATGCATGGGTAATTTTTTTTTTTTTTACAACATTATCCCTTGTATTCACTTCTTTTCCAAATTTTCCTCTCTCTCCCTCCACTCCCTCCCCTAGATGACAGGCAATCCCACACATGTTAAATGTGTTACCGTATATACTATATACAATATATGTGTATAAAACCAAATTTCTTGTTGCACACTAAGAATTGGATTCTGAAGGTAAAAGTAACATGGGTAGAATAACAATAGTGCAAACAGTTTATACTCAATTCCCAGCATTCCTTCTCTGGGTGTAGCTGTTTCTGTCCATCATTGATCAACTGGAACTGAATTAGATCTTCTCTTTGTCGAAGATATCCACTTCCATCAGAATACATCCTCATACAGTATTGTTGTTGAAGTGTATAATGATCTCCTGGTTCTGCTCATTTCACTCAGCATCAGATCATGTAAGTCTCTCCAAGCCCCTCTGTATTCCTCCTGCTGGTCATTTCTTACAGAACAATAGTATTCCATAATCTTCATATACCACAATTTACCCAACCATTCTCCAATTGATGGACATCCGTTCATTTTCCAGTTTCTAGCCACTACAAAAAGGGCTGCCACAAACATTTTGGCACATACAGGTCCCTTTCCTTTCTTTAGTATTTCTTTGGGATATAAGCCCAGTAGTAGCACAATCAGTGAAGTTCTTAGACTATCCACCTGTCAATTCCCCTTTTAATAAGACATTTAGAAGATTCTGATTCATGATTCATAGATTTCATACATCTAAGAACATTTCTAAAAGAAATTTAGGTCTACTTTTTAAAACTCTTTATCTTTAGTATTTTTTTTTTAAATGTTGACTTCCAAATTCTCTCTCCTCCATTTAATTTAGCAAGATATACCCATTAAGACTTCTCTCTAGAGGAGGGAACCATTTTTCATCATGGTTTAGAACTGTCATAGATCACTGTGTTAAGCATAGTAGCTTAGTCTTTCACAGTTGATTATTACAATATGCTATTATTGTGAACCATGTTTTCCTTTCTTAAATTTGCATCAATTCATGTCTTCCCAGAATTTTTTGAAACTATCCCTCTCATTATTTCTTATAGCACAAATGTATTAGGAGTATATTTTAATCACCAAAATGGCCCTCTTCTTACTACCACCTTCTTACTGCTCCTTAACTTGTTCCAAGCCCACGATTTTGCTGCTGGAGGGATAATTAAGAGGAGTTGAATTTGGTTGAAGAAAAACTTAACAAATGATATCAAAGAAAATTATTATGCGAGATAATTCAAAATCCTGCACTCACCACTATTCTCTCTATGCATCATGTGGTGATAAATATTGAAAGAAGGACGCAAGGCTAATTTTTGTATTTGATTATTTTTGTATCTGTATAGGATGGAAGGAGGAGATTTAATAATAGCTGAATCAATAGCTATTATTTGTATTGCTTTATATTTTTCTAAGCCTTTTATAATTAGGACTTGATCTTCACAATAACTCTGAGAAGTAGGTACTCTTATTATTCCCAATTTACAGATGAGAAAAAGGCCATGTGATTTGTCCAAGGTCAAATGGCTATTTGAAGGTGTCTGAGTCCACTTTTGGATTCAGATCTTCTCCAAGACCAGCTTAAACATGGGGCTCCTGGGTAGCACAACGCTCATTTCTTTTTGAGATTTTTTGGGGGGGGAGTCCCTTAGTCGCAGTCCGGCGGTAGGGGGCTGAGGAGGAAGCCAGGTCGGGCCCTGTAGGGGCGCCTGTAGGTCGTGCCAAGCCTATGACGAAGGAAGGCCTCCCTATCAGGCATGGCATCCCTCCGGGCAAAGAACAAACAGGTCCATCAGGCCAGGCCCCGTCTCTACCTTCATCCCACCCCAAGGAAAAGAGGGCGGGAAGAAGGAAGAAGGCCAGGAAGAAGGGGACCAACTCGGACGCCGGCTTGCAGTCCTCTAAAGCTGTGACCATTCAGGGCTGGGCGACGTTTCGCTTTACGAATTACACATGCGCAAGAGCCCCGCCCTCGGCCTCCAGATACCCCCACCCCCAGGCGCTCTCCAGCGGAGGGCCGTGCGCAGCACGGAGAAGGCCGCACGCCCAGAGGGCCCTGAGTTAGAGCCGGGGCGGAGGAGATTTAGGTCCGATCGCAGATCGCAACTCTCCTCCTCCACTTCCAACTCCTGGAGGGGCGGGTCGGGTCACGTGACGCTCTTTCGGGCTGGAGCCTGGGCTGCTCTTCCCCCTCCCCACACCGGTGGGAGGGTCACGTGGGCGTTCCTGCTGCTGCTAGGCTAAGTCGCTGTTCGCG
Organism: Sminthopsis crassicaudata; assembly: GCF_048593235.1. Classification (NCBI taxonomy): domain Eukaryota; kingdom Metazoa; phylum Chordata; class Mammalia; order Dasyuromorphia; family Dasyuridae; genus Sminthopsis; species Sminthopsis crassicaudata. The sequence continues at coordinate 364,308,271 of NC_133618.1, read as the reverse complement.
ACTGCGGGGAAAGAGAGTCTCCGCAGCCGCCACCACCGCCGGACGGGGCGGGGGTGGGGATTCCAGCGCTGCGGCCTCCGCCATCACCTTCCTGCCTGCGTCTTCAGGGCTCTCGCTCTGACCGCCATGGAGCAGGGCCGGGGCCCCAAGGCAACAGCCACCGCCCCCACCTTGTGAGGCGTAGCCGCTGCCGTCGTCGCCTCCTCCGAGGGCCTCTGGGACTTCCTGGGCCTTGCTTCTCTCAGCCTCCGCCGCCGCCCGTCGGCTTCTCGCCTCGGGGTTGCTCCTCGGTCCTCCAGTTCGGTCCCTCGGGGCCAGGCCTAAATGTGTGCTCGGTGAGAGGCCCAGCCGAATCGAAGGCCCGCGGCCCGGGACGCCGCTACCGACCGCCAACGCCACCGTCACCGGGACATGGTTTGGGCCTAGCGGAGCCGGGACAGGAGGTGAGAGGCTCTTAGGACCGCGGGGCAGGTCGGGCCTAAGCCGGTCGGGCCGCTTAGCAGAGCGTCGCGAGCGGGGAGGAGGAGCGGGGCTGTGGGCTTCCTCCTGCCACTCCCCGCAGGGGTCTCCTCTCCCTTCCCTTATTACCGCCCCTCCACCCCCGAACAAAACCTTTCTGCATTTCTTCTCCGCACTTGCTTGCTTGATGGGTCTCCTCATACTTTTCTTTTTTCAGACGTCCATCTTCCCTAGTTTGGCCAAGTACTCTTTAGCTAAAGAAAAAATGGATCCCGATTTCGAAGGTTTTTTTTGCCCTAGTAGTTCTTTTCTCTCTAAGGTCCCTAGACTCTCCTCCGCCATTCCTTTTTTTAAACCTGTAAAAAATTAATCTTGTAAAAATAGTACTTATGGGGGAGGGTGTGTACTTGCAGTATGTAATTGAAGACCCCCCTCCCCCATCCGTATAATCCAGAAGGGATTCTCCTGGTAACCCAAAAGCGCTGTTTCCACACATTCACTTGCCTATAGTTGGATATTAATGTTTAGCCTTTTTACTTGCTGCTAGTCGCGGGGGTTAATCTCCTCCAGTAATTGACGTCAGTGCTTTGTTCCTTCCACTTTGCTGTGTTTGAGACTCTAAGGATGGATTGTAGGCTAGATGATTTTGAGAAGAGTCTTTTACAGAAGACATTTAAAGGGAAATAGAGGTGACAAAGTGAACTTCCAATTTCTGGGTGCGAGCACGGTGAAGGGCAAGAGTTAATATTGTTTCTGTTCGGAGTGTGTGTGACTTTTTCCCCTGTATGGGGAAATTTGGGCTTATTTAAAATGCTAAGGAAAATTGAGTTACACTTTACCCGATTTTAAGCTTATGGGCAGACTTTCCCTCCCCTCCTTCAAATATTTTTGTTCTTAGGATTAAATTGCCTAAAATATCTGCTCATATTTTGCTGGTAGTTGCTAAATTCATCTGCTACTCAATTTACTTAGGGTGAAACATTTTATTTTTTGTAACTTTATAAATTAAGAAATCGAGGAAAAAAAACTTTTGTGTTTGAATGACTGTCTAGAATCATCTCTGGCTTTTTATAGACTTAAAAGAAGTCTTCAGAAGTGGGCACTTGACTCCTTGAAAAGCTGTCCCTTTAAATTTCTCACTTCCACTTCCCACCGTAAAAACGTCTGGCTATAGCACCAGATTATTTCTGCCATCTTTTTCAGTGACAACTTTTATCCAGTGTTCAAAACAAGTTAAAACAATCTTTCACATAGAAAGTTTCATATAGCTTCTGGGATTTACATTCTAAAGACTTGGGTATTGTTAGTTCTATAGGGAGCAGTAGGTTACTTTTCATAAAAATGAGAATTTGCTTGGAACTTTAAATCCTCTAGCACCTTTTGGGTGCTGAAAACACTGGGTTAATTACCGACTTGGGATGTAAATGTGGTTTTATTTTTGTAAAGTACCGTAATTAATAGGAAATAGTGAGATATTGAAAGCTATCTAGCAAATATCAAATACCATTGTTTGATTTCAGGAAGAAACATTTTTTGTTTCCTGTTTATTAAAGTTTTAAAATATTGAATAGATTAACTTTTTTTTAGCCTAACTTGACAGCAAATGTGGTGGTGGGAAATTGTGAGGAAGACAGATATTTCATAGGATGGGAATTTGGGGTGGAAATATCATCATCCTTTGTAATTTGTCAGGGAATAGAATGGTTCCAAAAATTGCGCTTCTTGTATTTTTCAGAATTTTAAGGAATTTTTTTTTGTAATTTTATGTGAATATTAATTACAGAGAAAGTGGACATTTTTCATAGCTTTATGAAGTAACTGTTCAGACTCAATTCAAAATATGAATCTCCCCGGTTTTGTGGCTCTACTCTCCACAATACTCTGGGGGGGGGAGGTAAACTATTTGGGGAGCAGAAAACCCTGAGTAACTGTGTATGTGAAATAACTCAGTATTGGATTTCTATGTTGGTGTTATTTTTCTAATATAGCAGGGAGAATCTTATGGTGGAAAAATGTTTCCTAAACTTTATAAAAGTTTCTTAGTTTTTAATCCCTTTTCAGTATTAAATTTCACTCCCTTTTTCATTTTCTTTGATAAATTAGAGGAATCACTTGGTCACTTGAAATTTGTTGGCCAGGTTTTTAGTTATTGTGAAATTGGGTGTAGTCAGTGACTAAAGAGTGTACCAGGAGCTAGCCTGACCAGTTACCCTGCTCCCTTTTTCCTCCTGTAGAAGGCTGTATTCTTCCCCTACTTTTAGTACGTGAAACTTTATAGACCCACCTTTCTTGGATGTTCAAAATGTACCTAAAGGGTTGTGAATATAACATATGGAAAACTAGCTGAAGATTATATACATAGTTATAGGATCACAGGCCTAGAGTTGTCAGGTGTACAGGAGGCTATTTAGTGTTGTCTACTCATTTTACAGATTAGGAAACTGATGTCCAAGGAGATTTTAAGTAATTTGCCCAAGGTCACATTTCAGTAAGCATTAAAAGCAGTTTTTGAAACTCAGGTCCTTTTCTCTATATGCCTTGGTTTTCAACTCAATAACTCCCTGAAAATATTTTTTTAGAGAGAGCTTCTGGCACAATATATATATAAATATAAATTAAGCAACCTTCATGTCAGTCATTTAAATAAAATTTAAAAAAATATTTTTTTGTACTGAAACTCCATCACAAAATGAGGCTTGTGAGAGAAATATAAATTTGTGTATTATCCATATCTGTTTAATTCATAAACTATACTTTCATGCTGTTTTTTAACAGAAATTATAAAGTCTACAAAAACTTCAGAAAGTAGTTAGGCTTTGTAAGTAATTTGGCCACAACTCGAATTGTTGAGTGAGCCTTCAGTGTTTTAAAAGAGATGAACTTGGCCAACATCAGGTGTGCTAAACTTTGATGGCCTATAAACTAATTTTCATGGAATCATTTTCTGAAGTAGAATAAAAGAATAACATTGTGAGCATTTTTGGTTTGGTAGAAAAGAATCAGGGGCTGATAGTTTGCCTAGAAGATAATTAAATTACACTGGGCTCTTTATCTTTGAAGACTAGTCTGGTTTTGACTGCTTTCTATAAGATTTATTTAAGATCCCTAGGCCAAGAGAACCATTTATTTGCCAGGAATTGGCATCCTTGAATTCAGCTAAAATTATTGACCTTAATTTTTGTGAGTCAAACTGGGGTATAGTGAAACAAGTGTGTATGAGGTGAGAAAGTAGGCAATAAAAAAATGTAAAAATCTACAAACGTTAATCATGGCAATGGATAAATAAGCATGAACAGTATTATTAATATTTCATACTGTATTAGATTTTTTTAAATAAGGGAATATGGCATAGAAGTTAAAAGAATTTGTTTCAGAGTCAAGAAGACCTGTATTCCAGTTCTACCTCTTAACAGGAAACCTGGGCAAGTTACTTAACCTTCCTAAGCAACTCTTGAAGATTATATACTTTGCAGAGAAAGTGCTGATTGACCTACTTTGCTAGATGGAGTTTCTTCCTTTAAAGGTGTTCCTTCTATCAGTGAAATCAAAGGTCCATCCAGTCCCTATTTCTATCCTATGAGATTCTTTAGCAAAAACTATCAATCACAGAGTCTATATCCTTGAGTCTAGATGTTCATGGAATAGAAGTCACAGAAAGCTTTTTCTCTTTTCTAAGTATCTTACTCTTGATTGTGGTGATCCATCTTTGCACAGGAGCTTTGTCAAATTATCTGAAGAAACGGATTTGAAAGCATGTTTGGTAACTAATCCTCTCTAATCCTTAATCTTGGAGAGGAAGGTAGGCCAGTCTGAATAAGTGGCAAATCTCTAAATTATAAAATTCTTTAAAAGAAATGAAAGTTTATTATTTAATGTTTCAAAAACTTATTTTCAAGTAGTTGCTGTATTTAGTGTACTTTAATGAATGTTTGAATTTGTAGGGAAATGCAAAATTTTGCTTTGTGTGTTTTCCCCCAACCCTTTTAATATTTCATTTATCTTTTGGGAACAAATTGTTATGTGAGAACTTTGTAAATTGAATCTTAGAATTTCAGAGTTGAAAGGGACTTTAGCAGCCATTTGATCTAATCCATATTATATATATATATATATATAATTATTATTTTTTTAAGTGCCAAGTAGTCATGTAGTTTTTATTTGAAGAACTTCCGAGGCAGTTTATTTCACTTTGGAAGGTTTTAATTACTTGGGAATTATTTTCTAATATTAAGCCTAAATTTTTATCTTTGCAACTTCCACCCATTGATTCTAACTATACCCAGTAAGGCAAGCAAAATAACTCTACTCCTCCTTTCACATGACAGCCCTTCCAATATTTGAAAGTACTGTTATATATTCACTGAGGCTTTTCTACTCCAGAATAAATACCTCATTTCCTTCAATTAGTCCTCTCATTTGACTTTACCTGAGGTGCTTGTTGTCCACCCCTGGGCAGTCTCCAGCTTATCAGCTTTCTCCCTAAAATGTGGTGCCAGCATAAACATAATAGAGACAAATTGGGTATGATCAGGAATAGAACTACTCTCATGTCTTTATACCTGGAAGGTATTCCTCTTTTAACACAGCTTAAATTTACCTTAACTCTTTTAGTTGTCACATTACATTGTTGACTTAATGAACTTGCATGATACCAAAATTTCAGATGTTTCCTCTATACACAGATCTCTCCCAGATTTGACTTAAAAGGTAATAGCGATCCAAGAAGGCAAAGTAAGTTGTTCATAGTTACATAATGAGTTAGTGGTGGAGCCAAGAGTAAAAACCAGTTCCCTTCACTCCTAAGGTTTCTTTCTACTATATTGTGATTCTAGTTTGTATCTTTGGATCAGAGATAAAGTAGCAGTTCTGTGTTTAGTGACAGCAATGAACCCTGCTTAACTTTATATTAATAGTTATATAGACAATGTTTGTAATTTCTATTGTATCAGTTCTAAGTTTTGATTCTGAAACAGTTTCATAGTATTTATTCCTTTGCCTGGTGCTCTGAAAGAATGCTAAGCTGAACTTTTTTTCATTTCCATATTGTCACAGGGGTCAACAAATATTAAAAAATTTCTTTGTGCTAAATGCTAGGAATGCAAAGATAAGCAAAAGCAGTTCTTGCCCTTAACTCATTTTTTAATAGAGACAACATCATGTAAAAAACCTGACACATGCAAGATACACATGGTTGTGGATTAGCATATGTTAATTTGAATACATGATTATGTGCACATAGATAATAAGGTATGTTTGTACATTCAAATTTAAGCATTTTAATTTGCCTTAAGAAGTCTCAGGTTGTTAGTTTGTCCAGAAAAGCAACATGGTATAGTGGAAAGAATATTGGATTTGAAGTTCAAGGATCTGAATTTTGAACCTTGGACAAGTCACCTTCCTTTTATGAAATTTCTTCACATGTAAAATGAGGGTTGCACCATTTAAAATTTGTAGGAATAAATATTTTCATTTAGCTTAGTCCTTTATTCCCCCATTAGAGACAAGTTGTCATAGGAAAATGAATTGGATCACAGAATTTCAGAGTTGGAGGGGACATTGACAACCATTTAATCTAGCCCATATTAAAAAGGAGCGTCCAATGTAGTACTCAGCAGTTGTGCAGTCCACACTTTGAAGACTTTCTGAGCAGCCCACTTGACATGGCCTACACAGAAAATCACATTATAAACAAATTAGAAAAACATGGAAGGAGTTTACCTATGGATAGGAGAAAATTTTGTGATAAAACAAGTAATAGAGAGGATCACAGAAGATAACATAGAAAATTCAAATTACATAAAATTTAAAAGTATTTGTACAGACAAATCCCATGTATCTAAAATTAAAAGGGAAACGGGGATCTTTGTAACAAGTTTTTCTGCTAAAAGTCTCATCTCGGAGACATGTAAAGAACTGAATTATATGTATAAGAATAGAACCCATTATTCAATTGATTAAATGATATGATCAGTTAGTTCTCAAGGGAGAAATATATGCTATTTTAGCCTTATGGAAAATGCTTCAAATCATAAAAAATATAAATTAAAGCCACTTTGAAGTTCTGTCTCATACCTGACTGGTTTGCCAAAGTTGTTGTTTTTAAAGTAAAATCCCAAATATTGAAAAGTCTATAGGAAAACAGACGTATTGAATACATTGTTGGTAGAGCTGTGAATTGGTCTAGCCTTTTTGGAAAGCAGTTTGGAACTGCACCCCAAGTTTTGTACCTTCAGAAGAGCAAATAAAGGTATTCATAGCAGCTCTTTGTATGTAAATGAAGAATTGGAAACTAAGGGGCTTTCTCCTGATTGGGAATGGTTGAACAAATTGTGGTACGTTAATATAATGGAATACTATCTAAAAAATGGAGAAAGATTGTTCCCGAGAAATCTAGAAAGACATGTATGGATTGATATAGAATGAAGTAAGAAGAATTAGGAGAACATCACCATTGTAAGAAAGAACAATTTTTAAAGAGTTAAAAATTCTGATAAATGCTGTCTACCCACCTACTAACAGATATGGTGGATTACTGTGTAGAATGAGACCATTTTTGGACATAGCCCATATGGAAATGTGTCTTCATGACTATGCATATTGGTCATAAGAGGTTTGTTCTTTTTTTTTTTTTTTTCCTAAGTGGGGATGGGCAAGAAAAAAAATAAAACCCTCACAACCTTGATTTTTAAAAAAGTTTTTAAAGGAAAAAACCCCATAAAGAAATATATAAATAAAATTTTAGTTAAATACCAAAAAGAGAGAAATTTGGGGCCAGGAAATTCATAAGTTAATAAAGTTTAAATCTAAAAGGTCCTCTAAGAATATTAATGCTAATAAATAGAATAAGAATTTTTAAAAGATTGGTAAGATAGTAAGGGACCAGGTTATGGAGAGCTTTAAATGCCAGAAGGGTTTTTTAATTTCACTCTGGATGTAATAGGCAGCCACTGGAGTTCATTGAACAGAGGAGTGACAGGATTAAACCTACTCTTTAGGAAAATCATCTTGCCAGTTGCATGAAAGATAGATTGGGATGGAGGAGATGAGACTGGGAGACCAGTAGACAGTTAATAAATTTTTGTTAATCCCTTCTATATGCCAGCTACTGTATAAGCATTGAGGATACAAAAAGAAGCAAAAGACAGTCCATGACTTCAGAGAGCTTAATGAAAACAATTCTATACAAACATGCACTGTACAGAAGAAATAGGAAGTAATTTAAAGAGGGAAGGGACTAAAAATAAGGGAGGCTAGGATTGTCCATAATGGTATTTTAATTAGGATTTAAATTAAAACAAGAGGCAGACATAAGGAGAGAGTATTCTAGATATTGGGAGGGGTAGGGGGGTTGAAGGGTTGGGGAAGACAGCCAAAGAAAATATCTGGAGCTGAGAAATGAAATATCTTGTTAATTGAACAACATGGAGGTCTATGTCACTGTACCAAATGGTGGAGTATAAGATGAAAGAAGAATGGAAATCTAGGATGTGGTAAAGTTATGAAGGACTTTGAATGCCAAACAGAACATTTTTTATTTGATCCTGGAAGTGATAGGGAACCACTGGAATTTACTGAATAGAGGATGCTGTGGCATTATAGGAAAATCACTTTTGTGGTTGAATGGAAGATGGATTGAAATAGGAGGAGACTTTAGGCAGGCAGATCCACTTGCAGGCTGTTTCAGTATTCCAGGTATGAGCTGATGAGGGCCTGTATTACAGGGGAGACAGTGTCAAAGGGAAGATGGGGACATCCATAGAGTGGAATCACAAATGACAATGAGGTTGGGGATTTGACTAGGAGAATAATGGTAATGGTAAAATTAGGAAGAGGAGAGTGGGTTGTTTTTTGTTATTAGTGGAGGCAGGAAGTATGGGGGGGGGCGAGTTCTGTTTTGGATGTTGAGTTTGATTCATTTCAAAGTGTCCAAGTTGTTGCATTAGAACTAGAGCTGGAGGCACTTGGGTTAGATAGTAGATCTTAAAAGCATCTGTATAGAGATGATTAATTAGATTATTAAGTTAGAGGATGGAGAAAAAAGAAGAGAGGTCTTATGAGATATCCAAAGTTGGTGGATGTGACATAAAGATCCAGCAAAGGAGACTACTAAAGAAAAAGCAGAGTCACAAAAGCTAATAGAAGAGAGTATCCAGGAAGAAGTATTCAGCAGTATCAGATGGAATAGAGAGGTCAAGAAGAATTTTGAAGGAAGCAGTTTCAGTAGAAAGATGGATGGATAAATGAATTTTAAAATATTTAATAAATGCTTACTATGTGCAAAGAATTGTGACAAGGTGAATATACAAATAGAAAAGCAAAACAGTTCCTGTTCCCAAGGAGTTCATATTCTTATAGGAGAAAAAATATATAAAGAGATTTCAGCTTTTAAGTCAGATATAGTCCTTGAGGGTAGAGCATCATAGCATATCATAACCCATCTTTTAAAATGTCATTTTTACTGAATTAAAAAATCAACTTCTGATGTCGAACCACTTGTCAGTGCCAAGGACTTTAGTACTAGGAACTTTATTTTCTGTCTTCAGTAGGTTTTGCCTGCTGAGCAGTTGAGACTGTAGCACCTGCAGAAGCAGTTACCAGGCTACCTATCTCCAATGGTTGCTTCCTGAGTTGAAAGCTGAAAGTGAGGATAGGCTGGAAGTAGGACCAGTGATCAGGGGAAGTACAGCTAACCCTATAACAATTGTTGTTAGAGAATGGGGTGAACCCCTCATCTATAGGAATTGTTTTACTTGATGACAGCTAGAGGGCCTGGGATAGAAGCAGAACAAGCAGTCTTCTAGGATCTTGCTTCTTCTTGTTCTTCTTCTTCTTCTTTTTTTAATTAAAGCTTTTTATTTTCAAAATATATGAAGGGATAATTTTTCAACATTGACCCTTGAATAGTCTTGTGTTCCAAATTTTCTTCTTCTTCCTTCCACCCCCCTCCCCTAGATGGCAAACAATCCAATATATGTTACACATATTATAATGTTAAATCCAATACATATAAACATATTTATACATTTATCTTGCATAAAAAAAATCTGATCGAAAAGGAAAGAAAATGGGGCAGCTAGGTGGTGCATTAGATAAAGCATCAGCTCTAAAGTCAGGAAAACTGGAGTTCAAATCTGATCTTAGACATTTCACTTCCTAGCTGTGTGACCCTGGGCAAGTCACTTAACCCCAATTACCTCAGCAAACAAACAAAAAAGGAAAGAAAATGAGTAAGAAAACAAATTGCAAATGAGCAACAACCAAAAAAAAAGAGTGAGAATGTTATGTTGTGATCCACCCTCAGTTCCCACAGTTATCTCTCTGGGTATAGATGGCTCTCTTCATCTCAACTGGCTTTGATCATCTCATTGTTGGAAAGAGTCATGTCCATTAGAATTGATAGGACCTAGCTTCTTAAACTGTGGCTTAAGACCTCTAATGGAGTCTCATAATTGAATATGGGGGTTGTGAAATTATGATTTATTATTATAAAGTGTTTGATTTGTATACCTGTTTTACATATCTATATACCTGGGGTCATATAAAAATTTCTCAGGGGAAAAGGGGTCATGAGTGGGAAATGTTTGAAAAATCCTGTCGTAGGACACTGCCTTATTCAGGGCTCTTTTAGTGGTTTAACTTGCCCAACACATGCTGATTGTTCTCTCCTTTAGGGTGCATTTCTGCTTCAAGTAGGCTGGCTTTCTTCTCCTTTAATACATATTTGAAGTTTTAGCCCTTAAATTTGAGCCTCATCTAGTCTAGATGGTAGAAATATGATTATTTCTTAATTTTCTCCCCAGCAAGATAATTGTTACTAAAATTTTTTGGAGTAAAAATGGAACATTACAAAAAACTAAATAAAAGTTTTTTTTTTATTTTGTTTTGTTTTTTTTAAGTTTTGTTCATGTCATTTGTTTTTGGACAAGTCATATGCTGTCTCCACATTTTATTTATTTTCTTTATTTAAAAAAAAAAAAAAGAAGAAGCCCAAACTATTTAGTAAAACTGGTCAAAGCATTTGTACCAGAGGATGTTTACAATAGTTTGAGTCCATCATCCCCTACCTCTCTGAGAAAAGGGAAGTTTGTTTTATTATGTTATGACACAAAGATTAATCATTCAAGCTAATTTGCGTTTAGCTTCCTTTTAGTTTTTTTCTTTTATGTTACTGTCAAAATATAGTTTTGATGACATCAAGATAAAAGTAAATATCTGTTATGTTTTAAAGTTATTGAAATAAATTTAGCATACAAATAAAGCAAAATTTGAGGGTTGACGTATCCTTTAAATGAAAAATGGCTTCTTTGTATTTAGATAGGTACTCGTTTAATAGATATATCATTATTTTGTTTTGAAAATTGAATTTTGTTTCAAAATAAGTTGAAAATTGTTACAAAGCTAAAATTTGTTTGAAAAAGTCATTTTCCCCTCCTTGATTATAGTCGCCTAATGAGTCCCAGTAAATAATATTGGGTAGTAAGGAAGGATACCAGTTCTGATCATTGGTAATTTATATTCTTAGTTGTTGGAACACTGAGGAGTTAAGTGATTTGTCTGAGTTCTTAAAGCTATTAAGTGTCAAAGGGTGAACTTGAACACAGGATCTCATGACTCCAAGCATTCTATTGCTTGGAGAAGTATAGCATTCTGTCCAATGTATGGAAGTGCCTGTCATTCACAAGCCTTATTAACTAACTCTACTTTATGCCAGTCACTAAGGATACATTGACAAAAAAAATGAAGCTGTCCCTGCCTTGTGCGTGTGCACAACTTGGTACGGGAGCAACTGGGTAGTGGGTGCTGAGGATTTAATTCTGACCAGCAGAATAGATCCCTTCATGTGAGAAGATGATAACAATACAAGGAGACTGTGAGGCAGTTGCATTCCCTAACCTTCTCTTTCCTTTTGCCTCCAATTTATTTCATTCCCAATTCACAAGCTACATCTGTGTCAGTAAAGGCTGATTCACAATTCCTTCAAGTGTGTTATGATTCACAGCTGTGGGGGCTTTAAGGGAATTGACCCACCCCTTAATGGTACAGTCTCCTTTAACTCTTTACAGGCTTTCTGGGTTTCACACTTAGGTGTGGTCTTCAACATGCATTTGCACGCATACTTAGAAAATTTTAAAAAGGTAAATTTTTATGCTTGGTACTATTGGTTGGGGGAGCCTTTTGAAGTTTGTTTAATAGTAACAGTTTTTTTTTTTTTTTTTTTTTCAAAAATTATACTTTGTACAGAAACTCAAAAGTTGATGTTAAAAAAAAAAACTTTCATTTCCTTTGTATAGATAGACCTATGTGCAAATATTCAAACCCTTGAAGATGCATAATGAAATATTTGTTTTATAGCTTTAATATTGTATAAAATTGAGTCATAAAAGAAAATAACCCTGAAAATAATGAAACTCGTGTTAATGTATCAATTACTTCTGTGGGTAAACATAAATATGAATAAAACTATCCTAGTAGGTTAGGAGAGTTTTGGAAAATTAGCATATGTTGCTAATTGGATTGCTGATTGATCATCACTGAGCTTTCATTCAATAGACATTAAGTACATGACTATGCCAAACACTGCTGCTGGGTGCTGGAGTATACAAAAACAAAGGGTTCCTGTCCTCATTGAACTTAAGGGTTTTTTTTTTTGGGGGGGGGAATGGAGGAGGATGCTAGCAGAATTGGGGAGCAACATGAACATAGATAAATAAATAGAAAATTCATATAAAGTGATTTCCCAAGAATTGCTATTATGTTTTACAACTGAAAAATCTAAACTTAGGAAAGTTATTTGCTTTTAATCACAATCCATATGCTTTGCCTATTTGAATTAATTCTTTTCCTCTTCTGAGTAAAGTAAGATTAACAGTGATAAACAGTTATATCCATGATCAAAGCCATTATTGGCTAGAATACATTTTTGTACATTGCTAACAAGTTGAAAAGATTCTGTTTCCTTTTGACTGAGAGATAAGAGACCAATAGATTAGTGGGGGGAAAGAATAATTTGCAAAAATTCTGTGATCTAATGTATGATAACTTAATTGTATACCAGAATGTTGACTTAACACTTGGTTGTGAATCTGTCTTGGACCCTATCTGAGAAGGTTTAGTGAGATAGGAAAAAAAAATCATAAAGCAGTATGAATTCTTAAATGTTAGCCTTTATTGTTATAGTATCACTAAATATAATGAATAAAAAAGATGAAAATAAAATTAAAGTTTCCTTACTGAGGGTAGTTATTAACATGTGTTACCATACTCATACTTCAGTATATGAAATCCATGACTTTATAGGTTTTGATGCTGTCTCTAGTAATAAACATTTGAGTGTTTTTGTGTGCAAATTTTCTACTAGATGTTGGAGGAATTGAATATATTAGAATTATCAAAGTAGATGAACAGTGAGGTACAAAGTCGATATAGAAGAATTTTAAAGGATGGGTTGGAACTGAAAGGCAAGAAGGATGATTGGCAACAATGAAGGGATCTAGAGGGGACCCTGACCCCTGGGAAAGACTCTGAGGAACTCTTTAGAATGCTCTGGTTGACTTCTTCACAGAGGACTGCTCCTGAGATTTGACTTACTTTTGATCTCAACTCTTTCCTAGCTAAGGGAAGCCCCCTTGCTGTTGAAGAAAGATATTTCACAAATGATTTCCTAAGGCACTAATAGGAATCAGGTGCTGCATATAGGAGACCCTAGCCAAGGTAATCTTCCACATTGTTGGGGAAGCAGATTCAGTATTGGCATACCCCCTGGAGAAATTTTTTGTAGCTTGGGACCGAAAGAAGCTTCTGTTGCATTGGGAATGACCAAAAGGCACACTATTAGATTGTGTAAATGCCAGTTCTAATAAGCTGGTGGGCACCCTTTAGGGCAGTTCTTATTAGTTTAAATCTAAGAATATTCCCATCCAAAATGGGAAGACTAAGAATAAGAGCTCTCATATTATGCAAAGATTGGCTTAGATATGAGTTTCAGTGGGTCCTAAATTTGGCCTGAAGAAGGAATTTTCTTTTTTTTTTTTTTTTTTTTTTCATTTTTTTTTTTATTATATATATATATATATATATATTATAATATTATCCCTTGTATTCATTTTTCCAAATTACCCCCCCTCCCTCCATTCCCTCCCCCCGACGACAGGCAATACCATACATTTTACATGTGTTACAATATAGTCTAGATACAATACATGTGTGTGAATATCATTTTCTTGTTGCACAACAAACATTAGAATCCGAAGGTACATGCAACCTGGGCAGACAGATATTAGTGCTAACAATTTTCATTCCCCTCCCAGTGTTTCTTCTCTGGGTGTAGCTACCTCTGTCCATCATTGATCAACTGGAAGTGAGTTGGATCTTCTTTATGTTGAAAATTTCCACTTCCATCAGAATACATCCTCATACAGTATTGTTGTTGAAGTGTACAGTGATCTTCTGGTTCTGCTCATTTCACTCAGCATCAGTTGATTTAAGTCTCTCCAGGCCTCTCTATATTCCTCCTGCTGGTCATTTCTTACAGAGCAATAATATTCCATAACCTTCATATACCACAATTTACCCAACCATTCTCCAACTGATGGACATCCATTCATCCTCCAGTTTCTAGCTACAACAAAAAGAGCTGCCACAAACATTTTGGCACATATATGTCTCTTTCCGCTCTTTAGTATTTCTTTGGGATATAATCCCAGTAGTAGCGCTGCTGGGTCAAAGGGTATGCACAGTTTGATAACTTTTTGGGCATAATTCCAGATTGCTCTCCAGAATGGCTGGATTCTTTCACAACTCCACCAGCAATGTATTAGTGTCCCAATTTCCCCACATTCCCTCCAACATTTGTCATTATTTGTTCCTGTCATCTTAGCCAATCTGACAGGTGTGTAGTGGTATCTCAGAGTGGTCTTAATTTGCATTTCTCTGATCAGTAGTGATTTGGAACACTCTTTCATGTGAGTGGATATAGTTTCAATTTCTTCCTCTGAGAATTGTCTGTTCATATCCTTTGACCATTTATCAATTGGAGAATGGTTCGGTTTCTTATAAATTATGGTCAGTTCTCTATATATTTTGGAAATGAGACCTTTGTCAGAACCTTTGTTTTTAAAAATATTTTCCCAATTTGTTACTTCCCTTCTAATCTTGTTTGCATTAGTATTATTTGTACAGAAACTTTTTAGTTTGATGTAATCAAAATCTTCTATTTTGTGATCAATAATGATCTCTAGTTCTCCTCTGGTCATAAATTCAAGAAGGAATTTTCAATGACTACAAATGAAAAGCTTTGAAACTACTTTTAAGAAAATTGTGTATACTTTCTTTTTTATTGTTAAAATTTCAGTGGAAGAGAAGGAAAAACTTTTCTACTTGATATTTTATTCTTTCCGATTATAGTTTCCTTCCTTATCTCTTTTTAAAAAATTTAGCAAGAGGTTTTTATTTTCAAAATACATGCAAAGATAGTTTTCAGCTTTCATCCTTGCAAAATCTTGTGCTCCAAATATTTCTCCCTTTCCCTGACCCTCCTTCCCTAGATAACAAGTAATCCAATATAAGTTAAATAAGTGCAATTCTTCTAAACATAGTTCCACAAATTTTCTTATTGCACAAGAAAAATCAGATCAAAAGGGAAAAAAATGAGAAAAAAAAGAAAGCAAGCAGCAACAACAAAGGTGCAAATACTACATTGTGATCCACATTCAGTCTCCATAGTCCTCTTTCTGGATGCAGATGGTTCTTTCCATCACAACTCTATTGGAATTGCCCTGTATCACCTTATTGTTGAAAAGTATCAAGTCTATCAGAGTTGATCATCACACAATCTTTTTTGTTACTGTGTATAATGTTCTCTTGGTTCTAATCATTTCACTTAAGATCGATTCATGTAAGTCTCTCCAGAACTTTCAGAAATCATCTACTGATTGTTTCTTATAGAACAATAATATTCCATAGCATTCATATACCATAACTTACAAAGCCATTTTCCACCTTTTCCAATTGTCCAATGGACATCCACTCAGTTTCCACTTTCTTGCCACTTACAAAAAGAGCTGCTACAAACATCATTGCATATGTGAGTCCTTTTTCCTTTTTTATGATCTCTTTGGGATGCAGACCAAGTAGAGACATTGCTGGATCCTTTATTTCATTTAATTAGATATATTTTTGCTTTATCCGATTACTCCTGTTTTTTGTTTGTTTGTTGGTTGGTTTTGTTTTGTTTTGTTTTGTTTTGTTTTGTTTTTAACTTTAGCTGAAGTGCAGTAGATTCTGCTCCAGCCTTTTACCTTTACTCTGTATGTATCTCTGCTTCAAATGTGTTTCTTGTAAACAGCATATCTTAGGAGTCTGGCTTTTGATCCAGTTTGCTATTTACTTCTGTTTTATAGAAGAATTTATCCTATTCACATTCACACTTAAAATGACTAAGTCTGCATTTCCCATTATGTTATTTTTCCCAGGTTAACTTTTCTCTTTTCTTTACCTCTTTCCCTCCTCATCATTGTTTTGCTTCTGACCATCACCTCCCTCAATTTGCCTTCTCTTTTTTTTTTTTTAGCTCTTCCCCCTTCTACTTCTGCCTTCTCTTCTATTAGTTTCTTCCTTTCCTTTCCCCTTTCCTCTACTACTTACCTGTAGGATGAGACATATATATTATAGAGTTCTATACCAAACTAAGTATTTCTGATGTTTTCTCCTTGAGCCAAATCTGATTAGATTAAGGTTCAAACAATGTTCATCTCTCTTCCTTCTTTCCCTCAATTGTGATAGATCTTTTTTTCTCTTCATGTGATGTAATTTACCTCCCCTTTCTTTTTCTTACAGTTTCATCCCTTTTCGACCCTTAGTTTTATTTTTATTTATTTATTTATTTTTTTTATTGTCACTTTAACGTCAACTTATATCTACACCCTCTAAGTATATCCCTGACAGAGTTTTCAAGAGTTACATCTTCCCATGTAGGGTTACAAACATTTTAATCTTTTAAAAAACATAGGTTTTTCTTCCCTTTTTATTTTCTTAAGCTTGTCTTGAGTTCTGTATTTGAAGATGAATTTTTCTGGTCAGCTCTGATCTTTTCATCAAAAATTGAAAACCCTCTATTTCATTGAATGTCTAATCTTTTCCCCTGAAAAATAATGTTTAGTTTTGCTGGGTAATTGATTCTTAGCTGCAGTTCAAGCTCCTCTGCCCACTGGAATATCATATTTCAGGTCCTCCGATCCTTTAAAGTAGAAACTACTAAGTTTTGGGTAATCCTGATTGTGGCTTCTTAATAGTTACATAGTTTCTTTTTGGCTGCTTGTAGTATTTTCTCCTTGATTTGATAATTTTGGAATTTAGCTACAATATTTCTTGGAGATTTGATTTTGGGGTCTCTTTCAGGAGGTGATTGGTGGATTCTTTTAATGATTTTTATCCTCTGGTTCTGGGATATTAGGGCATTTAATCTTGATGATTTCTTGAAAGATGTTGTCCAGCTTCTTTTTTTCATCATGATTTTTAGATAGTCTAATAATTCTTAAGATTATCTCTACTGGATCTGTTTTCCATATCAGTTGCTTTTCCAGTGATGTATTTTACATATTCCTCTTTTTTTCTTTCTTTCTTTTTTTTTTTTGGACTAATTATTGATGTCTCATTGAGTCATCTATTTCAGTTCATTTTCTTTAATACCTTTTTTTTTTTTAGCCTCCGAATTGGCATTTGGCCAATTGTACTTTTAATGGAGTTGTTGTTTTGTTTTGTTTTTCCCCCCATTTTACTGATTGTATTTTTAAAGGAGTTGTTCTTTTTCCATTTCACCAAATCTATTTTTTTAAAGCTGCCCCAATAAATGCATTTTTTAAGGAGTTGTTTTTTGTTTGTTTGTTTGTTTTTCTGAGGCTGGGGTTAAATGACTTGCCCAGGGTCACATAGCTAGGAAGTGTTAAGTGTCTGAACACAGATTTGAACTTGGGTCCTCCTGAATTCAGGGCTGGTGCTCTATTCACTATGCCACCTAGCTGCCCCAAGGAGTTGGTTTTTTTCAGACAATTCGTTTCCTTTTCCAAATACTGCAAAGCCTGCATTTCCTTTCCCCATTTTTCTTCTAATTTTTTTTTTTTTTTTTAAAGAACCTTTTTGAATTCTTCCAAGAGAGCTTTTAAGTTGGAGAGCAATTCATATCCCACTTTGAGGCTTTATCTGGAGGCATTTTGCCTTTAATGTTCTCGCTTTATTCTTCCTTGTTTCCATAATAACTCTTTTTGATTTTTAAAGGTTGAAGTCTGCTCCTAGGGCACAGGACAGATTATCCCAAGCTTCCTTTACAAGTTGAAAGGGGCTTCTCATTGAGAAGCTGGGGCTAGTGGTGCTGCAAGCTTCCTTTCTGCCCTGGATGGGCCTGGCTAAGTCCCACCTGTTATGCTGGAGTACAGGGATTCATTTGCCCTCTGCAGTTACATTGGAAGTCTCACAGCTAGTCTGATCCACTGGCCTTCTGAATCAGGACAGAGTAGTCATTGCCACTGTATTGTGACTAAGAGATTCCCAGTAGATTCCCTGTGAGGGGCCTCTTCGCACTGTGCCTGTGCCAGGCTTCATTCTTCCTCTCTCCCCAATTGAAACAGACCTTTCCTGAAGTCTTTCCAAGATATCTTCTGCTGGAAATTTGTTACACTCCAAATATTTGTTGGTTCTGTTACTCAAAAATCTATTCAGAGATTTGATCTAGTTTGATTCTAAGGGAAGCTAGGAAGAGCTTAGATAAATTCATTTTACCTCTAACATCTTGGCTCTGCCCCTCTATTCTTTTCATTTATACATAGATAGTTTTCAACATTTCCTCTTTTTTTTTTTTTGTTTTTGTTTTTGTTTTTGTAAGTCAATTGGGGTGGTTTGCCCAGAGTCACACAGTTAGAAAATATTAAGTGTCCCAGGGCCAGTGTTCAATCCACTATACCATCTAGCTGTTATTGTTTTTTCCTTTCAAACATTTAAGAGCCTCCAGAAATTCTCTTTTTCTGTCCCTTTAATTCTGGCCAATCTGGGAAGATAGACTAGAGGCTTGCTGATTAGAAGAAAAGGAATATTTCTTCCTAGTCTGCAGGGTTTTATGGCATTGTAAACTAATTAGAGACTAAATCCCTGATGGAAATGTAAGGTTTCTATAATAAACTTTGCAAATTTAATTTGAAACATTTGCATTTTTTAATAATTTTGATAATTTTTTAAATAAGTTTTTGGTAATGCTATAGAATTTATTTTAAGGAAAAACAAAAAACTGGAAGAAACTGTGTTTAAGCCTTTATTATTTTTTTCACTGAAGAATGTAATGCCGGTAAAGAAGGTGATTGAGAAGCTTGTTTAAATTAGGAAATAACTAAAGAGTAAATAAAATTTGGAAGAATGTCTTGGTGTTATTGCTGTATTTTTTTCTTTAAATGATAAAACAGAATTTAATTGTTTAGGTAAACCAGAAATAAAGTCTTTCTAAAAAATAAACCCCAAATAGCATTATCATTAAGTGTATTCTGAAATAAATCATCCTAAATTAGAAAGGAAAATTTTGTAGAATGAAACTATGTTCTATAAATAGTCTGGAATATGATTGAGAAATAAAGACTTGAGTAAGAAAGTAAGAGAAGCATAAGATCAGAATATGAAAAGAACAAGAAAATGGAGGGCTCTCTGGAGAAATGAGAGAAAATTCAAGCACGTAGGGTTTGAGTGTAAAAGGGTTTTGGAAAGAAGTTTGAAGGAGGTTTTGTTTTCTTGAGTTAAGGTTATGAGAAATATTATGTGGTTATTCTTTATTATATGGAAACTATAGTAATAAATTTGCAGCATGGACTTATTTGAAATATACTTATTTGAAGTATATAAAAATTCTGCCTTTAAAGACCATATTTTATTGGGAAAAAAAAGTAACAAAGTCCTCTAAAGTTATCTTTATCTGTAGGATTACTTAAGGCTATTTGCTTGGGCTAGGTCTTAAATTCTTATCTGTATTTTGAAAGAACCTGGTAAATGTTTTGAAATTCTGAATAATGAATTGGTTCACTGAGAAAATGGGATCCCTTTTTCTCACACTCTTTCCCAAAAGGAGGATATTATAAATTTGCTTATGATATGATAGTGGTTTATGTGATGATTCATGATTATGAAAATTTTGAAAGTAGGCAGTGGTTTATTTTTGTTTTTTCATATATTCAGCATCAATGTGGAATTCTAGAACGTGATTATTCTCTTAATTTCTAATAAATGATTTTTATACCAGGTTGAATTTAAATTGAAAAAAAAAAAAGAGAGGGAGAGAAAGCAAAAGATGTTGAGTGAATTTTTTTCAAAATTCGGGGTAAACTTTTATAATTAACTGTTATTGCAACATAAGAGAAATTATAACCCTAATGAAAGTAATATCCCGGTGAATAGTGAAATTTTGCTATTCAAGGTAAAAGTTTTTGGGACTATAATTTGATATTGTTCTCAATTTTGATTTCAGACATGATAATATTAAGTTAATAAGTCATTTGAAGGAAATACCATGTGCTTCCTGAGAGCCGTTGAAGGGATGTCCCTGGCTGATATAGGATCCTTTTGACTCAGTTTCTCCTTCATGCTATTTTATTTATGAATAAGAAATTTTCCCACCTGGTTAATTCTGCATCTGGCTATATAATAACCCATAAATAATGTGGGACTTTGCTCTATGAGCCTGGAATTAAGGGAATTTTTTTTCCCTTCTCATGAC
Source organism: Sminthopsis crassicaudata (assembly GCF_048593235.1). Lineage (NCBI taxonomy): Eukaryota > Metazoa > Chordata > Mammalia > Dasyuromorphia > Dasyuridae > Sminthopsis > Sminthopsis crassicaudata. Next base: position 364,288,068 of record NC_133618.1, on the reverse strand, counting down.
ATATGTTGTCTTCTCTTAAGGGGGGATACTTTTGATATTGTTATAACCATGTCCCTCCTTTTTCCTTTCATAACAAATTTCTGTTATCAGGATAGGTAGGCAGCAGAAGTTGTTACAATACTAAATCTGTTAATTAATATAAAAAAATCTGAATTAGTATAATAGAATGAAAGTAAGAAAATCTTACTTTTTAAAAAATTATTTATAGTATTTTATTTTTCCAAATACATGCAAAGTTAGTTTTCAACATTTACCTTCGCAAAACCTTGTGTTCCAAATTTTTGGAACAGTTTAAAGTAAGCAATCCAAATAAGTTAAACATGTGCAATTTTTCTAAACATATTTCCACACTTGTCATACTGTATAAGAAAAATCTACTCAAAAGAGAAAAAAATTTTTTTGTGGGGGAGGAGAAAACCAAACAACAAAAAAAAGGTGAAATATTGTGTTTTGAACTACATTCAATTTCCATACTCTTGTATTCAGCTGGCAGACACCTCTGTTGCAGACACCTCTGTTACAGCCATCCTGATTGAGAGCTCAAAGTATAAGAGCCCTTTGATGTCAGAGGCTAAATGAATGAGGTAGGAGACTCAGAGTGTGAAAAGAGCTCCAATTTATTATGCCACACAACCTTGTTGATATACATTTTTGCAAGTGTGATCAACACACCAACAGTATACAATCCCCAGTCACCATTCAAAGAAGCAGTTCATGGGCTTTGTGTATGCATGGTATCTACCAATGGGAGGAGAGCCAATCCAGCCATTGCAGCAACCTGCTCACAAGCAAGAGACCCTGTTAAGTCATCCCTGCTTTCGAGCAACTGCGCTGTGACCCTCAGATAGATCCCTTTCCCATGTAGCACATCACTGCTCCTTGTTTAACAAGGGTGTTTCTGCAATGTGGCAGACAACTTATTGTGCATCAGGAGTCGAGGTGGCCTCTATGCTCCCTTACCTTAGCACACTCAAGTCTAATCTAATTTTTTTTTTTAAAACTGAATTTGTAGTCAGTTCTATATCCTAAACAACTCAATAAATGAATTTTGAGATTTGCCAATAACTATGTATTTGTGTATATGAGATTAATTATATATTTGGTATAAGATTAGGTCCTAGGAGCGTGTGTATATGTGAGAGAGTAAGTGTGTGTGTGTGTGTGTGTGTGTGTGTGTGTGTGTGTGTGAGAGAGAGAGAGAGAGAGAGAGAGAGAGAGAGAGAGAGAGAGAGAGAGAGAGAGAGAGAGAGAGAGTGTGTGAGTGTGTCAGAGTCCTTTCTGCCTGTAATGGGATATATAGGCCATGAGTATGTTTTAGATAGAAATAGAAATTCTCAAATTCGGGATCATTTTTCCAAATCAGGCCTTCTTCCTTTAGCCTGTTAATGGTTTAGATAAAAATAAAATAGGTAAGTGGCATATTAAAAGCAAAATTTTCCCCACCTGAACTGGTTATTTTCTTGGAAAAGCAAATTTAGGATGTTGTATTAAGTTGTATTGATTCTTGTTACTAGTAGATTTTAGCAAAGTTACCTAGGAATCTCTACAAATGAATTGGAACCAAAGAGCCCCTTTCAGAGTTGCTCAGAAAATGAGCCAATTCTAGAATGTCCAAGATATTTCCAGGGAACAGATGATTACATGTGATATCTGTAACTCAAGATGAAATATTCTGATTAAATGGACGTTGGAAGTGGATTACTAGTTTACAAGAATATTTGATATTATTTATTGTTGGTGGTCATTATTGTATTATCTTTGTTTTGATGCATTTGACCAGAGTTTTGTGGCTTTTTCATGTTACTTTTATTTACATTGTTTTTTAGTCCCTTTTTGACCTTGCATTTTTAATCCTTCATCACTTCATAAGTCTTCTCATATTTCTATTAATTACTAAGATAAAAGGATCATAGAATTAGAACCAGAAGGAACCTTAGCGTCTATATAGACTTTATAGCGTCTCCTCGCTTAAGTTAGGAAAATTGAGATATAAGGAGGTAAAATTATTTGATCAGGACAACACAGAACTTCATTAGAGATAGGATTTGAACCCAAGTCATTTGAACCCAGTGCACTGTACCATGCTGCCTCTTAACAATCATCATTCTTTAGGTTCAGTACATTCATATACCATAATTTATTCAGGCATTTTCTTTTTAATTTTTATTATTACAAATCATGAACATTTTTGTATATATGGATCTTGCTTTCATTAACTTCTTTTGAACATAATGGAATCTCTAAGTCAATCTAGATTCACATTTTTTCCCAGAAAAGTTGTACCAATTCATATCTCCACAATTAATGAGTTGGCATATGTACTACAACATTAAATCTTGTGCCAACTAAAATGGAAAGGACATGGTGAAAAATTATTTTTCTCTACAAATATGCAATAAATAGTATTAGAAATAGTGGCTGATAATTTGAGAGCCCACAATGTAGGAAGGAATCTGAAATCTTACCTCAGGATCAAATTATGCGAGTGTTATATGTCTTTTATAATACAGTATATAATATAATACAAATTTTGTATCTTATATAATAGCTCTTTGATAACAGCATTAGTAACAGATAAGTAACAGATCATGTTTCAGTCATAATATTCTGGTATTAGAGACCTGATTAAAAGCATAGTAATGAGTTTGGATTCTTAAGTTTATAATACTTGCCATTGTGTGGTATGCAACTTACTCGGAGATCTTTCAAGGTGTAAGGAGAGAGTTTATGCAGTTCTCATGAGAAGTGGGCAGTCACAGTAATTTGGGAAATCATTTTTACATTTAAAGATTCTGATAAAGCCCTCATTTCTAAAACATATAGAGAATTTAATCAAATTTATAAGACTTCAAGCCATTCTCCAAATGGTCAAAGGATATGAACAATTTTCAGATAAAGACATTACAATTATTTCTAATCATATGAGAAGGTAGTACTCTAAATCACTACTGATCAGAGAAATGCAAATTAAGATAACTCTGAGGTACTATTACACACTTCTCAGATTAGCTAAGATGGCAAGAAAAAACAAGGATGAATGTTGGAGGGGATGTGGGAAATCTGGGACAGTAATATGTTGGTGTATCTGTGAATGGATCCAGCCATTCTGGAGAGCAATTTGGAATTATGTTCAAAAAGTTATCAAACTGTGCATACTCTTTGACCCAACAATATTTCTATTGGGCCTATATCCCAAAGAGATCTTGAAGGAAAGGAACCCACATGTGCAAAAATATTTGTGGTAGCATAGTGTCAAGAAACTGGAAACTGAGTGGATGCCCATCAATTGGAAAATGGCTGAATAGGTTTATGCATGTTATGGAATATTATTATTCTATAAGAAATGATCAGGAAGATGTTTTTAGAGAGGCCTGGAGAGAGTTATATGAACTGATGTTAAGTGAAATGAGCAGAACCAGGAGATCATTGTACACAACAACATCATTATCATACGATGATCACTTCTGACGAATGTAACTCTTTCCAACAATGAGATGATTGATGCCAGTTCCAGTGATCTTGTATTAAAGAGAGCCATCTATACCCAGAGAGAGGACTGTGGGAACTGAATGTGAATCACAACATAACATTCTTACTTTTTTTGTTGTTTGTTCACTTGCATTTTGTTTTCTACTCATTTACATTCTTTTTTGTTATTTGATTTTTTCCTGTACAGCAAGATAATGGTATAAATATGTTTATGCATGTTGGATTTAACATATATTTTAACATGTTTAATCATCTATTGGATTACCTGCCATCTAGGGGAGAGGTTGGGGGGAAGGAAGAGAAAAATCTGAAATACGAGGCTATGCAAGGGTCAGTGTTGTCAAATTATCCATGCATATGTTTTGAAAAAAAAAAACACAAAAACTTTACATATATATATACAGAGAGAGAGAGAGAGAGAGAGAGAAGGAAGAGGGTGGAACGGAGGGGGAGAAGTGGGCAGTCATTCACCATGTGGAGAGGTGAAAGTGAGGGCTTTCAGCACAGACAGAAGGGGCAATAAATAATATTGACCTTCCCCCACCATTGACTCATTCTAATTGATTGAGAATGTGACTATATTCTAGCACTGGAATTACATTTCTGGAGAAAAGAGAGGAGGGATCCCTCAGAAAAAGATATGGTCTCTTCATGAATAGAGAAACTAAACACAAACAAAATCAGCAGTGAGGACTACAAGGATTGAACACCTCCTTCTTGGGAATTTCTAACCATTATTCCTCATGAGTAAGGAGCCTGATCAGTAGGATGTTTTAGCTGAAGATGTAATTTCAGTTTACCTCAGGCCTCAGATGTCCATTTGGGCTTCAAGGAAGGAATAGGTTCTTTTACACAAGTGTGGTGAGTCTAACCACGTTCCTGAGTGCGTATGGCTGTCTGAAATCAATAAAATCTGAAAGGGACCATCCCAGCTCGGGTTAATTTTTCTTCTTTTCATACTTTTATATATACCCAATCACTAACTTGAAATTTGTGTATGGAAAAACCCAAAGGGGGAGTTTGGGCAATCTATTCTTTCTGCTATAGTTCTTGTAGGTGAATTATTAAGGTCTTAAGATACTTTTCAGGAATAAATTTTTGATATCAAATATAGGATCCCAGGTTTGTTGTGGAGAGAGAGGAGAGGTGAGGAAGGGATAGCTGTATAATAATTCATAAGGTGGTAACCTAATATCCCACTGGGGGTTTGGTTCTGATTCTTATTAAAGCCAGGGGCAGACATTTAATGCATAGTAGTGGATTTCCATCCCCAGTTTAGTTAATTGTCTTTTGATTTCCTGATTCATCCGTTCAACCTTACCAGTAGACAGCGAGTGCCAGGGAGGTATGAAAATTCCAAGTGATTTCTAGTGCTTTGGCTAAGTCTCTGAGTCTTCCGTTGTGAAATTAGTTCCCTAGTCTGAGTCTGTCCTCTCCACTATTCCATATCTAGGGATGATTTGCTCTAAAAAAGTCTTTTTTTTTTTTTTTTTTTTTTTAAATTAAAGCTTTTTATTTACAAAGCATATGCACAGGTAATTTTTCCAACATTGATCCTTGCAAACCCTTTTGTTTCAAATTTTTCCCTCCTTCTCCCCACCCTCTCCCCTAGCTGGCAGGTAGTCCAATACATGTTAAATATGTTGAAATACATGTTAAATCCAATAAATGTACACATATTTATACAATTATCTTGCTACACAAGAAAAATCAAATCAAGAAGGAAAAGAAAAACTGAGAGAGAAAACAAAATGCAAGCAAATAACAGAGAAAGTGAGAATACTATGTTGTGTTCCACACTCTGTTCCCATGGTTCTCTCTCTGGGTGTAGATGGCTCTCTTCATCACTGAACAAGTGAAAGTAATTTGAATCATCTCGATGTTGAAGAGAGCCACATCCATCAGAATTGATCATCGTCTAGTCTTTCTGTTGCCATGTATCTGCTAGTTCTGCTCATTTCATTTAGTATCAATTCATGTAAGCCTCTCCAAGCCTTTCTGAAATCATCCTGCTGGTCAATACTTAGAGAACATAATTTATTAAGCCATTCTCCAATTGATGGGCATCCACTCAGTTTCCAGTTACTTGCCACTACAAGGAGGGCTGCCACAAACATTTTGGCATATACAGGTTCCTTTCCCTTGTTTAGTATTTCCTTGGGATATAATCTTAGTACAAACACTGCTGGGTAAAAGTGTATGCACAGTTTGATAAATTTTTGAGCATAGTTCCAAACTGCTCTCCACAATGATTGGATCTTTTCACAGTTCTACCAACAATGTGTCAGTAGCCCACATCCCCTCCAAAATTTGTCTTTATCCTTTCATGTCATTTTAGCAATCTAAGAGGTGTGTAGTGGTATCTCAAGAGTTATCTTAATTTGCATTTCTCTGTTCCATAGTGATTTGGAGCATCTTTTCATGTGGTTACAAATAATTTCAATTTCTTCATCTGAAAATTGTCTGTCCATATCCTTTGACCATTTATCAATTCTCCAATTGAGGAAAAGAAAAACTGAGAGAGAAAACAAAATGCAAGCAAATAACAGAGAAAGTGAGAATACTATGTTGTGTTCCACACTCTGTTCCCATGGTTCTCTCTCTGGGTGTAGATGGCTCTCTTCATCACTGAACAAGTGAAAGTAATTTGAATCATCTCGATGTTGAAGAGAGCCACATCCATCAGATTCACAAATTCCTTACTCTTCCATAGGTTTGAGAGGTAAACTATCCTATATCCTGCTAATTTGTTTATAATATTTTTTTATGTTTAGATCATGAACCCATTTTGACATTATCTTGGTATATGGTGTTAGGTGGGAGTCTATGCCTACTTTCCAATTTTTCCAGCAGTTTTTGTCAAACCCTGAATTCTTAATCCCAAAAGCTGGGTCCTTTAGGTTTGTCAAATACTCCAAAGAGTGATAATTTGGTTTCTTCATTACCTACTTTCTTCCTTTAATTCCTTTCATCTCTTTTTCTTCTCTTACTGCAAAAGCTAACATTTCTAATACAATATTGAATAGCAGTAGTGACAGTTGGGAACCTTGTTTTGCCCCTAATCTTATTGGGAATGGTTCCAGTTTAGCCATATTACATATGATACTTGTTGATGGTTTAAATAGATGCTACTGACTGTTTTAAGGAAAAATACATTTATTCCTATACTCGCTGGTGTTTTTATTGGGAATGGGGGTTGGATTTTATCAAATGCTTTTTTCTGCATCTATTAAGATAATATGGTTTTTATTAATTTGGTTATTGATATAGTTAGTTATGCTAATAGTTTTCTTAATATTGAACCAGTCCTGCATTCCTAGTATTAAATCCTGCTTGGTCATGGTGTATTATCGTGGGGATGATTATCTGTAATCTCTTTGCTAATATTGTATGTAAGATTTTTGCATCAATATTCATTAGGGAAATTGGTCTATAATTTTTTTTCTCTGATTTTGTCCTATCTGGTTTAGGTATCAATACCATCTCTGTGTCAAAAAAGGAATTTGGTAGGAGTCTTTCATTCCCTATTTTTTCAAATAGTATGTGTGTGTGTGTGAATATATATATATATGTAATATAGTAATATAGGAGTTAATTGTTCTTTAAATGTTTGGTAGAATTCACATGTAAATCCATCTTCTTAGGGAGTTGATTAATAGATTGTTCTATTTCTTTTTCTAAAATGGGACTATTTGAGTAATTTATTTCCTCTTCTGTTAATCTGGACAATCTATTTTTGTAGGTATTCCTCCATTTCACTTAGGTTGTCAAATTTCTTGGCATAAAGTTGGGCAAAGTAACGCCTAATAATTGCTCTAATTTCCTCTTCATTGGTGGATAGTTTTTCCATTTCATTTTTGAGACTAATAATTTGATTTTCCATTTTCTAATCAAATTAACTAAAGGTTTATTTTGTTGGTTTTCATAAAACCAAGTCTTAGTTTTATTTATTCATTTAATAGTTTTTTTTTTGCTTTCAATTTTATTGAGTTCTCCTTTTATTTTTAGAATTTCAAGTTTGGTATTTGGGTGTTTTTAAATTTTTTTTTCTAGTTTTTTTAGTTGCAAGCCCAATTTATTGATGTCTTTCTCTATTTTATGCAAGTAAGTATCTAGAGATATAAATTTTTTCCCTTTGCTTTGGCTGAATTCCACAAATTTTGGTATGTTGTCTCCATTCAATTTTCTCCAAAGATCTATCATATTTAGTTTTTCCAGTATTCTATTTATCTCTTTAACATCTTTTAAAAAATTTATTTTGTGTTTTGATTTCTCTAATTCTGAGAGAACAAGGTTGAGATCTCCTACTGTTATAGTTTTGCTATCTATTTCTTCTTACAACTCTCTTAACTTCTCCTTTTGGAATTTAGATGCTACACCACTTAGTGCATATATGTTTAATATTGATATTGCCTCATTATCTAGCAAGATATAGTTTCCTTCCTCATCTTTTTTAATTAGATCAATTTTGCTTTTGCTTTTGCTTGATCTGAGATCAGGATGGCTATCCCTGCTTTTTTTTTACTTCACTTGAAGCGTAATAGATTCTGCTCTAGCCTTTTGCCTTTACTCTGTATGTATCGCTCTGCTTTAAATGTGTTTCTTGTAAACAACATATTATAGGATTCTGGCTTTTAATCCAGTCTACTATCCACTTATGTTTTATGGGAGAGTTCACCCCATTCACATTTACAGTCACATTTACAGTTAAAACTACTAATTCTGTATTTCCTGCCATCTTATTAACCCCAAATTATACTTTTCTCTTTCCTTTTCCCCTTTCCCTCCTCCCCAGTATTTTGCTTATGAGCACTACTTGTCTCAAGCAGTCCTTCCCCTTTAGAGACCTTTCCCCTTTCTTATACCTTTCCTCTACTGTTTCTGTTTTCCCTTCTATTTAGCCTACTCCTTCCCTTTTTGCCTTTGCCTTCCCCATTTTCTATAAGGTGAGTGAAATTTTTCAGTGAGACCAAACATATATTCTTTTTTTGAGCCAAATCTGATGAGAATAAGATTCATACAATATTTGTCACCTTCTCTTTCCCCCAGTTATCATAGGTTTTCTTTGCCTCTTCCTGAGATCTTCCTGAGATTTCCTCATTCACTTTTCCCTTTTTTTCTGTTGCAAACCCCTTTTCACCTCTAGTCTCTTTTTATAATAGTAAAATCAGATTATACGTATATATATATTTTTTTTCTTTTTGCTGAGGCAGTTAGGGTTAAGTGACTTGCCCAGAGTCACACAGCTAGGAAGTGTTAAGAGTCTGATGTCACATTTGAACTCAGGTCTTCCTGCCCCTATACATATATTCTTTATGTATACCCATAACAGAAATAGTTCTCAAGAGTTGTTGTTTTTTTTTTTTTTTTCTTTTTACCTTTTTATACTTCTTTTGAGTTCTATATTTGGAGGTCAAATGTTTTGTTAAACTCTGGTCTTTTTGTCAAAAATAAATGGAATTCACCAGTTTCATTGAATGTCCATCTTCTACCCTGAAAGTAAATGGTCAGTTTAGCAGAGTAATTTATTCTTGGCTGCATTCCAAGTTCCTTTGCCTTTCTGAATATCAGATTCCAGACTCTTCCTTTAAAGTGGAAGCTGCTAGGTTCTGAGTAATCCTTATTGTGGTATCTTGCATTTGAATTGTTTCTTTCTGGCTGTTTGTAATTTTTTTTTCTTAGTCCTATAGTTCTGAAATTTAGCCACACTATTCCTTGGGGTTTTAATTTTGGGGTCTCTTTCAGAAGGTGTTCAGTGAATTCTTTCAGTGGTCATTTTACCTTCTGATTCTATGACATACACCTTTGATGATTTCCTGAAAAATACTGTCTAAGCTCTTTTTTTCATCATGGATTTCAGGGAGTCCAATAATCCTTAGATCTGCTTTCCTAGATCTATTTTCTAGGTAAGTTGTTTTCTCAATTAGGTAATTTACATTTTGTTTTGTTTTGTTTTGCTTGACTGATTCTTATCTCATTGTCATTCATTTCTATTTGTTTAGTTCTGAATTTTAGTGAATTATTTTCTTCATTTATTTATTTATTTTACTTTTTGTGTTTTTTCTATGGAATTTTTTCCCCCCATTTCACAAATTCTGTTTTTCTGGAAGTTATTTTCTTTTTCCATTTTTATCAAATCTAACTTTTAATAAGTTATATGCATTTTCTATACTCTCTTGCAAAGTGTTCGTTTCCTTTCCCCATTTTTCTTTTAACTCTCTTTTAAGATCCTTTTTAGTTCCTTCTAGAAGAGCTTTGTGTGATGGAGGGACCAGGTTATATCATCTTTTGGTGCTTCATCTGGAGATAATTTGCCTTTAGTCTCTAGGGTTTGAAATCTCTTCTTTTTCATCGTAAAAGCTGTCTATCATCAGAGTTCTCTTTACTTTTTTACTCAGTTTTTTAAGAAAAATGTTAAAGTCTGCTTTTAGGGCAGGGGAGGTTTTCCAAGCAGTGGCTTTAGCTGCGTACTGGGTCAGTGCTGACTCACTCCCGGTGATGGCTGGGCCTGACCAGGTCCCATGAGATTCTGGCAGTTCTGGGTTCATTATTTACCTTTTGTGTTGGATATTTTCTAACTATTCTAACTTCTCTGCTGATCTACTGGCTTGCAGCCAAGGCAGAGTAGCCAGCACTGCTGCTGTAGATTCTGCCTTGTGGAGACTGCACCACTCCAGGACTCTGCACTGTCTGTGCTGACATTTGTGCTTAACTGCTTGTGCTAGCTGCCTCCTTCCCATTTTCAATTGAAACAGACCTTTTCTGGCCATCTTCTAAATTATCTTCTGCTGGTAATTTGTTGTATTCCCAATATTTGTAGGTTTTGCCATCAGAGCTAATTCAGAGGCTGGATTTGCTAATTAGTCTGAGGGTTGTAAAAGAAGGTCAGAAAGAAACTTGTGTTGTCTCTGCCATCTTGGCTCTACTCCTGGAAGTCAGTTTTTTTTTTTTTTAAAGAGCATATAGCTTTTAAAAACTTCCCAGTATAGGTTTTGTTTTATTTGGGGCTTTCCCTTATATTTTGTTATTTGTATTAAGAATATTGTAAAATAATTTCTTAAATTTTTTTTCTTAAAATCTTCCTGATGACAGTGAATAGTTAGGGTATAGTAATAATGATGTTATTTTATATTAGATATTCTAACAAAGAACCTCAATATTTTGATGACCAACTGGTTACAAACACAATAGACCTTTCTCTAATCTTGATAGACTTGTTAGTTGCCCATGAAAAAAAAAGCTCCTGACTCAAAATCAAAGTAGTAGACTGAACATGTCTTTACCAGTTAGACTAGTCTACTGAAAAGATGATCTTTCAAAAGGTGTTTTGGACATAATTGATGATTTAATTTTGTGCCAATAAATCCTAGAAAAAACTGAGCTCTCAAGTAATTTCTTTTGTAGGAAATTATGTCAGCTTCTTAAATTAGGTCTGACTAATATGTTAGAATGAATTAATAATTAATGTAATGAGGTATTGCTAGAAAATGTCATCTATGACCAGTGGTATAATGCTGAGGATTTGCCTTATTCTCATTGAAAGAACATTCATGTTAAGATTATCTACTATTGAAGTTACACATGGTATATTGGCACATTATTGCTTTTTTTTGTTTGTTTTAAGTGTCTATGTGATTTCCAGAAATGCATTGTTTTCCATTTCTCAGTGTACTGTGGAAACTTACTGAAATAAACCCCTCTCAGGGTCCACCTTGTATTTGACAGTTAGTAGATTCCCTTCCCATTTCTGACAGGTACTACAGAGAGATAGCTTAAGAGGGAAATCTTGCTTGCATTCTTTGCTTTCTCTTTATGTTCTTCTAGCCTTTCCCTCCCCCGTATAAAAATTAATTTATGGTCTCATTCTTGCTCCTGATTTGATTAGTAGGGGAAAGAAGAGGGGCATATTTTTATAAAATATGTCAGAGTAGAGTTAAGTGAAGATTTATTCCATAAGAAATGACAAGGATACAAAGAAATATAGGAAGACTTATATGAAATAATCTAAAACAAAGTTTGGGATGAAGGATATACAGGGAGTACAGGGGAACTGTCGATAAGAAGATAGAATCAAGCATTGGAGAAGCTCTGACATCAAAATTTTCAATAAATCCCTACACAATTTCTTCAAAAGATAACTTTTCTGTGCTAATGTATAAATAATTTTAGGCAATACACCTGTAAATGTCATGAAACTTTCAACTAAAAGGGTATTTTAAAATCTGGAACTTTAATTCTTGAAGTATCTCATCTCCCAAACTGACATGATAAAACCAGTCAGCTCTAGACACCTTAAAGTTAAAAAAATAGAAAATGCTAAGATTATCATTTGAGCAATGGCAGAGGGAAGGTGAACAAGTCTTGATTAAGTTTCTATTGTGTGTTAAACAGTTTATAAATATTATCTCATTTGATCTTTACAACACTATTTTACAGTTGTGGAAACTGAGGCAAACAGGCCTAAAAAAACCTTTTCTGATATTTTTACCTTATATATAGCAACCAAATTGAACATTGTATATACCCTGGCTCCCTGTAACAAAAAACAGGTTTCACTCTTTAAGAGTCTTGTATTAAGAAGAATTGCTTAGTGTCAGTTTTTCCCCCCGCTGGTTTGCTGTTTTCATATAATATTTTTGTCACTCTTGATCAAATGAATTAATAAAACATCCTCATCTTTGCCTGTTAAAATCTTCCTTGAGGTCAGGTGTTAGTTGCTCCATGAAGCTTTCCTTGATTTCTCCTGATTTAAGTGTTACCTTAAGTTTTATTATAGTCCTTTGGATCACTCCATTTTATTCTAATTTTGTACATGTCTTATCTCTCTCTTTACTAGCAGATTGTAAATCTCTTGAGATGAGCAAAGTAGTTTTCAGCTTCCTTTTGATTCTGAGTGCCTTGCACTGTCCTTTCCCTATAGTAGATATCTTAATCCTTTAAGTTTAATGGAATCCTAAATTTTAGGATTACTGGGGAACTTTAGCCCCTCCTTGTTAATAGGAGTAAGAAAAGTAAACTTCATATTTCCTTGTGTTATTTTCAAACATAGCTTTTAAAAACCTCACCATAAATTTAAAGGGAAGAGTAGAGTTTGGAGGTTCCCAAAGATGCATAGATGACTTAAAAGCTACACAATATGTAGCTGATTTTAAATGTCCCTAAAGAGATGGTTGTTTGGGTAAATTGAGGAACAATAACAGCTTCTTCTATAAGAGTATTGGCAATATGGGACATAATTAGGGGAGGCAGCTCTTGCTATTATTTATATATGTATGTATGTATGTATGTATTATATAGTTATAATAATTATGCACTATTACTCATTGGCCTTGAAACATTAGCCAAGTCATTTCTCCTTTTGAATCTCAAGTTCTTCATATGTGTGTGTGTGTAAGTAAACAGACTTATTAATGCTTCTTCTATTGGTTATATTTATATCTGAATTATTGAAGAAGTTAAATAGTAATATATATACTCATTAAGTACCTTTTCTGGTTAGACTAGGGAAAATGAGTGGGTAAGAATTATGTGAGCTCTTTATAATTACTTTTGATCTTCTGCCAAGTAGGAGCTATACTTCTACTTGTTCCCACTCTAGACATTTTAAAAATCTCAAAATAAATTCATCTCATCTTCTAAATTACTCATGAAAAATATCATAAGGAAAATTCTGCCAGGATAAAGAAGAGATATAGGTAGGGCATAGGGCACAAGGAGTTTATTTATACTTCTCCTTCCATCCCCTATGAAATTTTGACCAATTGTTTTTTACTTGCTCATTCCAGGGAAGCTATTTTCTATCTAGACTTAGTGGGTTCGGATTGCAATTTCATCAAAGACGGTCATGTGTAGATAAGTTTTTAGTATATAACATATTCCATGGAATTTGTTTTCAAAGGATATATTTTTTAACTTTTATCTAGTTCCTGCTAGAATTACTGTAGATTTTCAAGGAAGAATTCAAATTAATTAGATAAATATATTGGTGTTTTAAGAAATTAAGAGAAAATTTCACTTCTTTTATTGAATTAACTATTCAAAAATAACAAATTAGCTTCTCCTTATTAATTTCTTAGAAAATACCAATAATTCTCATTCCCCTTCTCCAAAAGAAGATAATAAAAATTTTCACAAATAACTTTGAAACTTTAAAAATGAAATTTAGTGTAAATAAAATGCTGGATTGCATATTAGCATACATTTCAACAAAAGAAAGATAATCACATGTAGAAATTTTACTTTGGATTTTATTCATACTAAAGCAAAATAAGATAAACTAATCTTTTAACTTGTTTCCTGCTCATCTGCTATTTTAAGAAAGTTATAAAAGGTAGCAGTATTTTTTTTAAGTTTGATAAGACAACTTTTAGTAAAGCTTCATAATGTAAAGGAATCAGATAATCAGCAAGTATTTATTAAAGCTGCTTTTTGCTTGGCATTGTGCTAAGAACTGGGGAGACCAAAGAAGTAAAAGATATTTTCTCTGCTTTCAAGAAGTTTATAAACTTTATTTTTGTACAATATCCTAACAGTGTGACAAAATTTTTGGCTTAAGTATTCACTCAGAAGTTGTTGTTTTTTTTTAAAGGGCATTCTTAATAAATAGTTACATGAAATGGATATATGTGAATAGGATCAAATATTTTGAAATTAATATTTTTGTTTTCAGATATTGGTCCTCTGAGCATTCAATTGAATGGTCTTTAACTCCCTTATTTTAAGTTTTTTACTCAAGTCTTAATATATTCTAATAAAACAAAATAGTCATAATTTTCTTAATAAGTACATAGCACAAGACTAGAATTGCCTGGTCTATCTCTTTGCCATTAGCAGGGCTATTCTTAATGAAACCAGGACAAATGGTCTAGGATTTTCAGAGAAGTAGGTTGTGCATAGCCTCCCTTGGTAACCCATTCCATTTACTCTTTTTAATTATCTCTTTTACCTAAATCCTTTCTGCTGGCTCGCCTTGTTCTGCTCTTAGAAGAAACAGAACATGTCAAACAGCTTTTTAAAGAAATAAAAATGCCCCTTTCCCCTTGAAAGCAAAATTTTTTTGTTTTTCAATACATTCTAATGACATTAATCCAAGATAATTTTGAATAAAATTGTTACATTGTCTCCCATTCCCCCAACCCACCCCCAACATGCCTGGATTAGATGTTCCAGTTTTGCCCTTTATTGAAATATTAATTTATTTAGAGCAGAAATGTCGTTTTTTAGGGAATCTAGAACAACAGCAAAGCTGAGGTCAAACTGCCATACAGGATGGACACCAAGGAAGCTGTGTTGGGAACAAAAAGAAATCAAAATAAGGTAGATGAAAAGTAGAGAACAAGCACTGACCTGTTGGGGACATGGGAAAAAGGGAAGGGGGAGGAGGGAGGAGTATGGGTATAATAATTCAAGTTAGGAGAATATTAAAATGAGGAAATTTCTTAAGAAGAAAACCTAGAAGCATAATAGTAAGTGGTGGTAAGTTGGGTTTCACTGGTACCTTCTTTCAGAACTTAGAGAAATCACATTTACAAATTTCCCTTGCTTGATTTGTAGTAAACTCCTTTTAACAAATTTATATTAAGTTAAAAGTGTGTTGTGGAAGGGATTGGACAATTTTGGTTATGATTTAATGTGTAAAGTATTGCATAAAATTCACTAGTGGAACATGTTGCAGTAGTGACTAGATAGAAATAACATTCAACAATTCATAATCATACTTAGGTAGTGTCCTTTGTTATTTGGGAAAGAAGTTGCAATAAGGAACTCTCCAATTTTACGTTCTCAATGGACATATTCAATATAACAGATGTTATTTTATCTTTTCTTCCTCTTCTGTCCATGATAGAATATTATGTTTTTGTTCATAGCAACATGAACCGTGAAGACCGGAATGTGCTTCGTATGAAAGAAAGGGAAAGGCGAAATCAGGAAATTCATCAGGGTGAAGAAGCCTTCCCACCCAACTCTCCTCTCTTTGCTGAACCATACAAAGTTGTGAGTTTGCCTAATTTTAAACTTAATTTTTCTAATTTCTAAACTAGTTTTCTAAATTTCAAGGTTCAGTGACTTAAGAAACTTACTAAGAAAACAGTAAATTTATTAAAGGTATGAATGGGAACATGACAAATTTTCATCTTGTTCTAAGTAGTTGCGCCTCTTAATTTTTCTGCTGAATTTCTTAGATCAAAATTAACAGTTCTTTTTGGCATTTTTCTTATAATATATACAACATTAATTAATGCTATCCTTGCTAAAATTCTGTCTTTTTAAAATTTGAGAAACTTGAAATATCCTTTATTGTTTTTTAGAGATCCTTTAATTGCTTTTGGTCTATTTTGTGACTGATTTCCACTCTATGAAACTGTATACATTCATTGTATAATGGCAATAGTAATACTAAGATGACAAGCATTTCTTTTCTTGATTTCTGTAGCAAACAGAGCAGAAAATTTGGCATTTAAAAATCCAAAAGCAATATACTTGACCACAGGAGTTCTTTGTAGGTTTTTCTAAATTTCATCTACATTTATTGGTATAACCATTTATATTGCATAAATAAAATTTTTTCCCCACAAAATGATGTATGTGGGCAAGGGCCAGGGAGAGGAAAAGGCAGGAGAATAAAATTTTTTAAAGTATTAAACTAAAATGAAAAGGTCTAAGACAGCAATTTATCAAACAAACAGTTTAAAGAGATATGCATTTGTTTCTCTCAAATGTTACTTAATGGTAATTATTTTTTAAAAAATTCTGAAATCATTATTGATGAGTGTCAGTACTTTGTGTTCCTTTTGGTGGTGAGATAGTGTTAATTCTGTTTGGACAGTAAATTAAAAAAAATTAAACTTTCTATGAAGTATATCAGAGATACAAATGTATTAGACTGACCAATTCCCTTTTGTTTTTGTTTTGTTACCGTAAGTACATTCATACATTATTGATACTAAAACTTTACTGCATTTTAAAATTAAACTTAGGATGACCAGAATTAATATTTCAAATTATCTTTATATTTTCTTAAATTTGTAGTTTTTTAAGGTAACTGTTACTATTGCAGGGTTTGAATAAGAAATATAGATTGATACCACTAAATTTTATTCATAATTATAGTCATAATTGGGGTATCAGGGAACATGACATTCTTAGGGCTCTTTTCATTGGCATTCAGAATATGAACATTGACCAACTGACTAACCTGAAGCTTTGTTGAATTGGGAAAATATTCGTTTTAACTTGAACTAGAATATTGGATATTAAGGAACATTATTGGAAATATTTTCCTAAGGTATTGGAATATAAGCATGGGCTATTTGATTGGCCTACAGCTTTGATAAGTTAGGGAATATTAAAGTTTGATGTTTCTGGCTCCCTAATACACATTTTTCCCCCAACTAGTTTGCCAGCAAATGATTAAAGGAAGAGACGAAGCTAGCTTATGTTTGAAAATATCATATGGTATTTTCATTAATTTTCCAAACTGCTTGCTGCCACTAAAACTACCTCTTTAACCACCAAGGTTTTCTAGCCCCAGCAAAAAAAAAATTCTTATCACTGAAATTATTTTTATCCTCTTCTAATCTTCCTTTCTATTAAATTTTAGAGCTTTTAAAGTCTTAGTGACATAAAATATTTGAATGTAAAAGTATATTCTTAGAAGAGTGAATTTTTCTTTATGTAATGGAATTGGGGTTTGCTTTTATAGCCTGGCTTTTGTCAAAGTTAGATTAATCAGGTTTAAAATTTTTCAAAATTTTTTCTGTTTAGTTGGAAAATAATTTTAATTATACACTTTATTATAATTTCATGTCATTTTATTCTTTGTATAGACTAGCAAAGAAGACAAATTATCTAGTCGTATTCAGAGCATGCTTGGAAACTACGATGACTCCTACGAAATGAAGGATTTTATAGGAGACAGATCTCTTCAAAAGCTTGTTGCAATCCCCAAACCTACTATACCATCAACAGCAGATGAAAAACCAAATCCAAGTTTCTTTAGTGAACATAGACATGGTAGCTCTCATCAGAGCAGCAAATGGACACCTGTAGGACCAGCACCTAGCACTTCTTCACAGTCACAGAAACGGTCTTCAGGTTTACAGAGTGGTCACACTAGCCAACGGACCAGTGGAAGTGGCAGTAACAGCACTAGTGGTGTTGGTCAGAGGCATGATCGTGAATCATACAGTAGTAGTGGTGGTGGTAGCCGTAAAAAAAGCCAGCACGGAACAGAACACTCCAAATCTCGTTCTTCCAGTCCTGGAAAACCACCTGCTGTTTCTTCATTAAGCTCTAGTCATTCCAGAGCTCATGGGAATGATCATCACAGCAAGGAGCAGCGTTCCAAATCACCGCGGGACCCAGATGCAACTTGGGACTCACCTTCTCGTGTTCCTTCATTTTCAAGTGGGCAGCACTCCAGCCAGTCTTTTCCACCTTCATTAATGTCAAAGTCAAATTCAATGTTACAGAAACCTACTGCCTATGTAAGACCCATGGATGGACAAGAGTCCATGGAACCAAAGCTAACCTCTGAGCACTACAGCAGCCAATCTCATAACAACAACATGAGTGAGCTGAAGCCTAGTAGTAAAGCACATCTTACCAAACTGAAAATACCTTCTCAACCATTAGATGTAAGTTTATTATTTACTTAAAATAAATTTGATTTAAGGTAGATGATAGAAGTATATTTTTAGAACTGGAAGGTCCATACCTTTCGTTTTTGAGTTGAGGTAAAGGGATCTTATGCAAAAAGTTTAGCTACTCTTTTTGGGAATACAACTGATCCTAAACTAGCTATTTGGGTTTTTGGCAGCAAGAAGTGTTGCATTTTGTTGAATTCTATAGGAAATAGCCCTGTCTAGCTGGAAAACTAAGATGAAATGGTAACCATGATTCATTAATAACAGGCTTTTTTTCCCTTTTGAATTATGTAGAATATTATATTTGTACCTGTTCTCATTTATATGCTAGATTTATATATTTTAAAAATAAATATCAGAGTTCTCACTACATACCTCAAAACTATTTTAAGACACATATAAAACCTTTTTTTTAACAAAATTTTTCTTATATTTTTTCCAAATACATGCAAAGATAGTTTTCAACATTCATCTTTGCAAAATCTTGTGTTCCAAATTTTTCTCCCTTTCTCTTCCCCTCCCACCAACCCAAGAAAACAAGCAATCTGATAAAGGAGACATTTTAAATTGGAAGTTGTTTGTATAGTAATGACAGTTTCTAAATATTCTTCAGAGTTGTTACAGGGATGAACCATATTATTAATAAAATGGTCAATTTTTAGGTTTTCAGGAAAGTTTTAGTACCCAGAAATTTAAAGTATAAAAATTAATTAAATTTGTAACAACTATTTATTAAGTAATTGTAAAGATTAAGATCAAAAGAGATGAAAGAATATGCCTTCTCTTTAATAAAGAGGTGGGTTACTATGAGTATACAACATTGCATATATTAGGTTTCCTCAGAAAAGGCTTTTGGAACATACTTCATTATCAGATTCACTTGCTTTGTTGATTAGTTTTTCTAAATAATATTTTCACTTCATTTGCAAAGAGGTGTTTCTCTGGGTAAAAGGAATTCAAAGGGAGGTATTCAGAACTGAAAGTGATCTTAAAACAAAAAAGAGCAGGTTTTGTTTGTTCATTAAATACTACTTTAAAAGTAAAGCTCCATTTATAATTTTAGTGATCTCTTTCCTGGTTGATAACCATTTATTTTTCAACTGCCATTTTTACTGTTCTCCTCTAAAATAATGTTTGTTAATTTATATGTAATGACATTAAAATTTGCAAAGATTAAAATTATTTTGCTTTTGTAATCTATATCTCTTGTTAGTTACAAATTTTCCCTAAAACCATAGATCCAAAAAGTACTTTATTTCATTCTGTATGGTTGGGTTTTTTTTAAATGTGCCTTTTTACATCAAGATGAACTTTACTTTTGGAGCTTATTTTGCTTATGCTGTACATTGTGGTAGCTAAGGCTTATGTTATCCAAAAAAGTATTTTCCTCAAGATGAAAATGTTAAATGGTGTTTTATTTGAGTGTGTTTTTGTCTTGTTCTTTTCCTCACTTGTTTAATATTATTTAATATGTTGACATGAAAAATCATCAGCAATCTTCCTTTTTTTTTAGGCATCTGCATCTGGTGATGTAAGCTGTGTGGATGAAATTCTTAAAGTAAGTCATCTGATTATTTTGGCTTATGAAAATTATTTATGATTTTGGCTAAAATCAATTACAGTAATAGATTTTTGTCAAACTTGACATCTTTGTTCTCCATCAGATGGTTTGTTTTAATTACACAGTTAGGAGTACTTTACTCCTAACAATAAGTGGAAACTTTACATTTTTCTAAAGAAACCTTCAAATTGACAGTTTTGAGAGCAGGAATAAACACAAATTGTCACTTGACAGGTACAGCAAACAATGTTTTTGAGATGTAGATCTGGTCCTAATGAAGTTTGCTAATCATTTAGTTTGAGAATAGCATTAAAATCTAATCAAAATAAATTCATGGCCAGGAATTACATTCCTGGGCTGTGAGCACTAGAAAGAGAATTTAGTTGTTACTTAGCTTCCTTTTTTTTTCTCCTGAGGCAATTGGGATTGACTTGCCCAGAGTCACAGAGCTAGGAAGTGTTAAGTGTCTGAGGCCAGACTTGAACTCAGGTCCTTCTGACTTCAGGGCTGGTGCTTTATCCATGGCACCACCTAGTTGCCTCATTACTTGACTTCTTTTATTAATTAGCAAGTAAAGTCTTTCTTGATTAGTCCACAGTGAGGAGGACTTTTTGCCTATACCACTCATTTGACCTTGGACTTCCATATAAACATTAGTCTCATTTAAAATCTTTATTTGCTTGACCTCTTGAACTAGGCTATAGATATAAGGTTGTAGACTTTATTACTGTTCATTTTTGTAATAATATGTTTTGCACATTAATAAAGAGATATTTGTTGGATAACTAGATGTAGTTTCTAGTTTGGGCTTATGCAAGTACACACAACAATTATAGAAAAAGTTATGACAAATAAAAATACTGCTTTTGGTGTGGTTGGCTTTTTTAATATTTGAATTGATGTAAATTAATTATAATAATTCATTTTAGGAGATGACCCATTCATGGCCACCCCCCTTAACTGCAATTCATACACCATGCAAAACAGAGCCTTCTAAATTTCCTTTTCCAACTAAAGTGAGTAAACAAAATTACTTTCATGCTATAAATAATTTCTTAATGACTTTTGTAAAGTTATGAAGATGTACAAATGTGACACTCATTTCCAAAAATGAATTTTGGACTCATAAGTTGTTATTAATGACTCCTGCATGCTTAGTTTTCTTAATAATTGCTTTTTATAGAACACAATTCTATTTCTTTTCTTTGTCTTCACTTTTATCTATTCCATTTTTTTGCCCTTTACTGAAATTGAAAGTTCTAAAAATCAAGCATTTTTCCTGTGCTGCTAATAACATTGCCATTTTTTTTTTTTATCCCAAATACATTTCTTTAGAGAGCTGTGTATTTAGGATAATTTAATGTTTGGGACCATTCAAGGAATTAGAAATAAAACATATACAAAATTCCATATCACATATCAACTTTTCTGAAATGTGTCTTGCCATTCAAATTCATTTGTTTTGCTGAGCACAAACTACAGGAATGGTGGGAAATGAAGGTAAGATTTTGGGTTAGACCAAGGCCTTGGACAGAGCTTTATGTGCCATGCTGAGGAATTTGTATTTTGCCCTAGAGGAAGAAAGAAGCTAGAGCTACTGAAGATTTTTGAGCAGGAAAGTAACATGGATCCAAACAGTATTTTAAGATTATTTTAGCAGCTATAATTAGAAACAGGGCAACAGTGGGTTGTAGAGAGAAGGGAATATTTATTAATCCCCTTCCTTGTTCCAGGCACTATGCTCAGTACCTTATTATTTCATTTGATCCTTACAACAGTCCATACTAGATTCACATTGTATATTTGAGAAAACTGAAGAAGATAGAGATTAAGTTACTTTCTCAACGTCACAGATAGCTTATGAGGTTAAATTTGAACTCAAATCTTCCAGGCCTAGAGCTCTACCCACCGAGCCACCTAGTGCCACTATGGGAAGAGTTAAGGGAGAGGAAATAGGATAAATTGCAATGAGTTTACAGACTTGGAAAGGAATAGTGCCCTCTACAGGAGAGACATTTTAAAAGGGAGAAGTGGAAAGGCAAAGTATGGTGAAATGATTTTAATTTTTGACGGGTCGAGTTTTGAGACTTTAAAGGGGTGCCCAATATGCAGTTAGAAATTCAAGATTCAAGCTCAGGAGAGAGATTTAGGACTTTACACATATAGCTTTAAAAATCATTTGAAAAATACTGCTTAGTGATGAGAGAAAATACGGAAGAAAAAAAGCCTCCTAGAATTGAGCTTCAGCAAAAACAATCCCAAAAAACAAAACATAGTAGATACTTAGTAAATGCTGGTTAACTTGGGAATATGAACAAAAGATGTATGCCTATAAAGAATTTTTTGTTACTGTATCAAATAGAACTAGCAAAATAGAGTATGCATGAGATTTACAACTGAAAGAACAAAAATAAATTGAAAATATATACTATGTATTTATAATATCCAAACTTGCCCCCAAAGAAGAGAAATAAAATATATTCTTGTTTCTTAATTTCTTTTTTAGAAATTAATTAATTTAGAAATTTTTTATTTCTTTTATAGAAATAGGATATTAAAGGGTTGTGAAAATGCATATACTTGTAAGCTAGGTTGATGTATTGGTTAGTTATACTGAACTTTTTTCTTTTTAAAGGGACAGATTTCTGAAGGGTGGAGAAAAATATTAGGGAAAATAAGTTAATTTAAAAACAAAAGACAATTTAAAAAATTTTAAATACTTGCCAAAAATTGAGAGCAATGACCACTTGAGAAAAATTTTAAAATTATATCACAGATAACGAAGGCAATACTATAACATTTTTGACATGTGGTTAAAGTAGTCAGATTTATATTTTTGTACATTTATATTAATGAAAGAGAATACTAAATTGGGCTAAGTTCCACTGGTCTTCTGGTGAAGAGAGTCATCTGTACCCAGAGAAAGGACTGTGGGGACTGAGTGTGGATCACAACATAGTATTTTCATTTTTTTCCTTTTTGATCTGATTTTTCTTGCGTAGCATGATAATTGTGGAAATAAGTGTGGGAAAATTGAATATGTTTAACATATTGGATTACTTGATCTCTGGAAAAGAGGATTTGGGGGAAGGGAGGGAAAAATTTTTTTGGAACACAAGATTTTGCAAGAGTGAATGTTGAAAATTATGCATATGTTTTGAAAATAAAAAGCTTTAAACAAAAAAAAAATTAGGCTAAAAAGAAATCAACTTCAAAAATCAAAACAACCATAGATTTGATTTTTTTAATTGAAATAATAAAGTAAAAATTGAGTTTTTGAAAATATATAAATTGATTAAATGTAAATTAATCAAAAGAACAAATTAATGAGAAAAGAGCAATTATAGTAATTGGAGAATAAAAGTATAGGCTATTACTGGAAATCTAAGTGACATAGATGAATATCTACAAAATATAAAATTAGAACAAAATTTAAAAACAACCCAAATAACTTGCCACTTTGAGCAAATCACTTAACTTTTTTAGACCATGATATTGTCATCTGTAAAATAAAGGAATTGGACTAGATGACCTGAAGATCCAAGACTTCCAAGACTAATACTGCAAATTAACTGTTACAGAAGAAACAGCTTGTATGACTAGTATTGAACTTATTAGCAAATTCTATCAAGAGGACAAAAACTAATTAGTTTTTAAAAATAGAAAAAAGCCAGACTTTAAAAAGAAATTTCAAACCACAGCACCTCAGAGAACAGTACTTTGTACTAATGTCATTAATAATTATTGATGTAAAATGGAGTTTTTATATATCAATTTAAATAGAATATTGGCAGATTTTAGCAATCTGTTCCAGAAGTTGTTTTTGTTTGTTTGTTTGTTTTTTAATTTTATCATCTGTTTAATTTATCATTTCCTACTTCTACTTTCAAAAACAAAATCTTAGAACACAAAAGCTTCTTATATCTAAAAAATTCACTTCCTAACTATATTTCACGTTTCAATCCATTAGTTTGGCACCCAATTCCACCATCCTACTGAAGTTATTCTCTCTAAAGTGAAAAATGATCTCTTCAATCCCAGTCAAATCAGGGCTAATGGTATTTTCTAATTCCTCATTCTTCTTGTCCTTTTTTGCAGCTTTAAAACTCATTGAGTAGCCTTTCCTCCTGAATACTCTCTCTTCTCTTGAATTCCAAGATACTACTTGTATTTTTCTTACTGCTATTCTAACTGCTGCTTCTTAGTTTCAATTGCTGTTTCATCTGTGTTACTCTTTAATCATAAGTATACCTAAAAGATCTTTTTCTATTTCCTCATCCCTCAAATGATGTTATATGGAGCTGGGTTTATGGAAATACAGGGATTTGGAGGGAACCCTTTACACTAAAAGCTATGGAGATATTCTTGATGGTGGGAGACACAGTGTTGCAAAACACCATGTTAAATTATTTTTGGTGACAACAGTCAAACTTCTGTGAATTCTATAAATATTTAGACCAATATATTTTGCTGTAATGGTTTTAATTAAGAAAATATGTTTTGAGTATATTAGTGTAAGGAAACCATTTTTTTCATTGGACAGGAGCAACATTATAATATGGAATGTTAGTGACTAGTAAAGAAAGAAGAGCACATTTAAATGATTCAGAATGGCAAAGGAAAAGTTCATTATTGGCTAATAGTCTGTAATAGCTGGGTGAACAGAATATTAAATTATAAGTGATTAAATTTTTTTACCTTATTATATAACTATAAAAAACATAATAGTACTCCAAGATAAATTATTTGGAACAAGGCAGTTTGATTTGAAGTCATCTTCTCAAATGAATATTTCAGTTTTCTTTTGAGATCACTGAAATATAATTTTCTTTTTGTATTTTTAGGAATCTCAGTCCAATTTTGGCCCTGGAGAACAGAGTAAGTATTTCTGATACTTTGGTTCTCAAATTAAACAGAGAACAAGTGTGTATTTTGTGCTTGGAGTTGGTGACACATAAGACCTAGCTAAGCCTTCCCCTAATATAATAATATTTTAATCTTGTAAGAGTGTTAAACATATATACAGAAAAAATATAATGCAAGTTAAATTATAAGGGAGTTAGAGTAGTATGAAAGATATGGGGATGGCATGGAGGAATCAAGAATGAGTTTGTACCTAGAAAGTTACTCCTTGAATAAGCTGTCTAGTTAGTTTCCTTTGTAAAATCAAGTACCCTTTAAGATATACCTATTTTGTTTTTTGCCTTTTAGTTGATGAGTTGCTTTATAGTAAGATATTTGGAATACTTATTTTTACTTACAAAGCTAAGTTTCTTAGGTCACTGTTGACCTCAATTAACATATTCATCATGTTAAAATAAATTTCTGACCCATAAATGAAAATGAAAGATTTCCAAGCTATGCTTAACAGAAAATACTAAGTGGATTTTGTGTATCTCTAATCATCTTTTCCTAACTATGAAAACAACATAAACCTTTGCTGGAAAATTCCCAGAAGTTTCTAGTACCCTTTTTCCTGCTTCCACCTTAGGCTTTTTCCCAGCCTTTTCCTGTATCTGCCCAAATTTCAAAACTATTCTTAGGATTCTAAATTACACTAGCAATTGCCACTACCAACATTAGATTTTTACTTATTGTTGAGGAAAAAGAGATTTATTTACACTCAGACCAAGATCTTTAGGTGGACCTAAAAACCATTGCATGGCAATTGCATTTGTTAAGCAAAATATATAAAAGATTTGTAGCTGAGGATACTATCAGTGAGTAAAGATTTTAGATCACAAAATGTCAGAGTTGAAAGGAATCTCAGCCATTTAATTTGATCCTTCTTATTTTGACAAATGAGAATACTGAAGACCACAGTACAGAAGAGACTTGCCCATATTCATAGAGCTTGTAATTAGAGAAACAGGGTCTTGAACTGGGGTGCTCTCATTCTATGTATAGTGAGCTCCCTAAAATGAACTACCTTCCAGATATTGATCTTTTTGTTTAGGATTAACCCTCACAAGGGCAAAACATGGAATTGGTGTGAATGACTAGGTTTTTGCTAAGTGAATTCCATTGTGGTCTGATACCATGAGCAATAACTATTCCATTAAGTACAATTAATGATTACTTTGGGGTTGTATTTTCAGGCATGGAATTACATAACTATAACACTGATTCAGGCTTAATTCTTACATCTTCAGTACTCATTTTAAACTTTCCAGTTAAACATTGCAAACTAATCTCATGTTATATTCATAGTTAAGGATGCTTTTCTTGATATTGAAAGTTAGTGATATTATGCCAGTCAAAAAGGATCTTTTTCTGTTACTTTTGCTATTCAATGATATAGCACAACAGACAGGGTGGTCTAAGAAAACTGAGGTTGTCTCGAGTCAGCTGTATTACCATTTAAATCCTCTCAGTTTATCTCATTAAATGTTACTACAGTTTGATTGTTTCTCAAACTGTCAGTTACTCATTTGACCCATTTCTTTATTCTAGAAAGATACAATCCTTCATCTAAAACTTCAAATGGGCATCAGTCCAAATCGTAAGTTAATTTCATAATTACTTTTAGTTTTTAGAGTTCCTTTATTTAGAGCTTATTAATCTATATAGTTAGAGAATTTAGGACAAAATTTTAGAAATGTTATCTTTTTAGATTTGAAATACTTTTTCTTAATTTTATTTGTGGTTGTATAGTAAGTATTAAAATGTCCTTTAAAGTATGATCAATGCCTATAAGATCTATGAGTCAACTGATGATGTTTTTATATACAACAGAGAAAGAGAGAGGGAGACTGAATAAAAATGTGTTCTATTGATCATTTATTGAACCTGATTCAGACAGGAGAGACTATAAATCAGTGTAACTCAACATTGCTGCAGAAGAACAGCTCATAATAATATTTGTATTTATCATAAGTCCTTTTTAATCATTTTCATGTATGAAGAGCTTTGAGTTCTATCATATGCATAACATGCTGTATATATATATATATGTATATAAATATATACATATATATATTAAGCATTTGATATACAGGCATGGAGAAAATTGATACTGAATATAATTATATAACATGATCTATACCAAATGTTTAGGGAACTTGGATGAAGAAGTCATGAAATTTTCTTAAAGCTCTCTTGGAACTCAAAGCAATATAGTATACTAAGAAGAAAGTCATTCAGACAATTTGTCTCATTTTTATGTTCAAAACTAGCCATCAAGGAAGTACTGTGATGAATAAGGCTCTGAACTGAGATTAGATTTACCAAAGAGGTGTGAATAGAAGTGTAAGTAATCATAATAAAAGAATTATTTTCCCATTGACTGTTTATTGAAATATAATCCCAGGAACAGAAACCATTACAAAATGAGAATTCTGGTAAATGAAGCCTTCAATTCAGTAAACATTTATTGAGGAACTATACTATATGCTAGGTTTACAAAGACATAAATGAAATGTGAATGAGGGAGAATAGAAACAACTAGAGAGATTTAGATAGAGGTAAAAAAGGAAGTATTCCACTTAAGTAGGACGGGCCATGTAAAGACCAAGAACAGCAAGTGTTATGTTGTATTGGAACATAAAATATATGTTTAGGAATTAATTGGAAATCATTTTGGAAAGATAGTGTGGATCCATGTTATGAAGGGCTTTAAATGCTAAAGACAGGAAGTTGCATTTTATTTTAGGGAGATACTGACATGATCATATCTGTGTTTTAGAAATATACTTTGGCAGCTGTGAGAAGACAAACTAGAAAAGAGGAAATATGCAGACCAGTTAAGAAGCTATTGCAATAGTCCAAGTAGAGAGGTTGTGAAGATGTGAACTTGCAGCATAAATGTATAAGAGGAAAGAAGGGGATAGATATCAGAGGTAGTATCTAGAAGATTTGACAGTAGATTGATTATGAATGGTGAAGGATAGAGAAGAGTTGACAATTGTTCTCATGGTTGCCTACTTGGGTGATAAAAATAATTATTTGAGATTCCCTTAGTTTTGGAACCCTGTTCTTCACAACTGCAATGGCCACTCTGCTATCTTTGCTTCCCTTAAATTTTAAATGTTGAAAGAGTTTAAATATTTGACTAATCTTTTCGTTTTTCCTCATACACTTGAGTATGGAAGTACTTTTGTTTTATTGGTTGTCATGGCCAGCCTACTAGTTTTCTATATTTAATTAAGCTGTGTTGGACCTTGGACAGCAGAAATATTACAGAAACATACATCAGCAATGACAGTGGCAGAACAGGGAAATGGAGGGGGGGGGGAGTACTATAAATTGTGTGGCTTTTTTGCATGGTCTACAAACATTAATTTATCCCTTATTTTTCTAAATGTTAGATCTTTATCAAATAACCAACCATTTCTGTTTTTTTTTTTTTTTTTTTTTTAACATTGTTGCTATAAATGAAACCAGAAAATATAAAAATGTTACAGCTAAATAAAAGGATTCTCCTTGGAGACATTCTTTGTTACCAAAAAATCCCTTGTTATATGTCAAGAATACATATTTTAGCAAATGTGAAAATCAAATCCACTATTTACTTCCTGAAAGAAACCCTGGAATGAAAACTTCCAAGAATGCTATTTCCAAAATCCAAAACTAAAATTTAAAAAATAATATAAGCAACCAGAAAAAGAACCACAATCTAGATTGTTCAAAATTTATCAGCTTTCACTGAATGGAGTGTTAAATATGAAATTAGATATTCTCAAAGACAAAAGTCTACAATCAGGAATAACTTATCCAGGAAAATTTCGTTGCTCTACAAAGAAATAAGAAGCAATTTCAGTAAAATAGAGGATTTTTCAAATATTGCTGGTGAGAAGGAAAAAACAACAAAGTAGAGCTGAAAAGGAAGTTGGAAGTGTAAATCTGGAAGTCAAGGGGGAAAAATGGCTACAAATAAATAGAAGGCATTTCATAAAAACTTTATATTCTAGATGTTAAAAATATTCTTTAAGAATCTTATTATCGGTAACTAGGTAGCACAGTGGATAGAGCACCAGCCCTGAAGTCAGGAGGACCTGAGTTCAAATCAGGTCTCAGGCACTTAACACTTCCTAGCTGTGTGACCCTGGGCAAGTTAATTAACCCCAATTGCCTCAGAAAAAGAAAAGAAAAGAATCTGAACATCAAGAAAAGCTATATAGGTAGTCATTTGAGACAGACAACCTATAAATAGTATTGTTGAGTTTTGAAGATGCTGTGAGACAAAAAAAAATGGGAAATGCTCCATTTGTTCAGGTCCATATCACTTTTTGCTTTGATTATTACAGGAGCTTCACCCTACTCCTGATACTTAGTCATCCCTTTTTAAATGTCCTTTTATATATGTTTTATAATATGCATTCTTAGTATAATAGCACATGGATGTAATTTATAGGGATAGGGACTAGATCTGGGATTTCATTGGTATGAAAAAATACTAGAAGAAATTCCTCACAATGAAGGTGCCAGTTTATCAATAATTAAATATATTCATTTTAGGAATTCATACTCAAATTTTTTTTTTACTGATACTAACCACCATTCTAAATCATAGCAGTATGTATACATGTATATTTAGCTGCAAGAAATCTAAGATGAAATAGAGTGCAGTGCAGGTATGTCACTTCTTCCTGACCTCAGTTTCAAAAATTCAAGGAGGTTAGAGTCATCCCTGAGGTCACAGAGGTGAGTGACAAAGCCTATGTTGAAGTAGACATTTATTCTAAGTATATGGGAAAATTTAGTTTAGAAAGAAGAAAAGGATTATAAGACTGCTTACTTGTAAGTGTTTTGCCTGGAGTTAGTGAATGCCTTTTTTTCCCCCAGGAAGAGTTAAATAACATCGATGTAAACAGTGATCATCACCCACCCACCCCACCCCCCAAAAAAAAGAAAGAAAGAAATTGTGGCTGAATTTTACCATATAGGAAATGATTTATTAATATGTTTTTTCTGAATCACTCATTTATATGCAGTGATACCATCAACTAATTAGAGCAAAAGTCAATACCAGTGCCAAGTTAAAAGAAAAAAGAAAAGAAAACCCTAAATGGAATCCAAACTTATAAATGTTTTGATAACAGTAAATATCATGCTTTCTTATAGAAGCATGATCTTATATAATAAAACATTGTGAATAAAAGAGGGCAAAACAAAACAAAAACCGAGGAAACTTCCTTAGCCAGAAAACTTTGCTATGTAAAAGATACAGTAGGTATAGGTCTTTTATAATTATAGACTCATTTGCAATACAAGCTGAAAATGAAAAAAATCACAAAGTGTATTACTTCCTCAGTGTGCTGTTATATTCAGTAAGGAAGTGGAAATGAGACGTAAGAAAATGAAGTTAAGAGCTATTAGATCAAACCAAGTGCCATGTAAGAAAACTCATTGCTGGATACAGCATAATTTTGAAAACATTGTTAGAACTGAAAGACTAACAGTCAAAAGGATTGGGGAAAATAATCACTCAAAAGATAGCTTTCTAATAACCCATACAGGAAATGAAGTGATTATTATAATTAACAAATAACAGTTTGCATATAATTGAGGGAAAACAAAATATTACTAAAAAAAAAAATAGCTAACACTCATATAGCACTGATGGACAATGTGCTCTATATTTACAGTGTTTTCAGTCATTCTATACTGCTCTTAGAAACATCTGTATTTTAATACTATCAGTCTCCAGTGCTGCTTTCTGGCTGTAATTCACAGAATGCCATAGTATCCAAAAAAATCATTATTGCAATGGAGAGATCATTGGTATTACTATGATATATTACCAACAGTGATTTGTAAGAAACATAAAAGGTATTTTCCAAGAAATAAGTGTCCAGAAAAGGAATTGGACTGGTCATTTAGCAGAAATAAGGAATAATAGATGGATAGTCAAAGCACTTTACTTTGGTACCCTTTAAATGTTAATAAGACCTGTAAGGAAATCTCTAGTATGTGGGGGGTAGGATGAGTACTTGATAATGTACTATCAAATGGAAAGAAATTGCACAGAATGGGGGACTGTTTAGTGGATTACATATGGTTAGAGGAAGTACCCATATTAAAGAGAAGTATTGAAGTTTAGAACTATTCAGGAGAATAATTACCAGCTATTGAATATACACCCCTGGGTAAATAGTCAGGGATTCTTACCTTCATATGTAATTCATCTACAATATGGAACAAAATCCCATGTTCTTTGTTATGGGTTAGATAAGTTAGAATGTTGATTGGTGAGAAGTTTGAACCGTGATTTTTACAAATGAACATATCTGCCTCCAGATTTGAGGGGAAGGAGAAAGAAATCATAGCTAGATGTTTTTCTCTATATATGTAATGGTTTTGGGGAAGACTCCCAGTAAGCAATTATGGATGATTCTTGCAAATTGTGGGTATAATTGGATCAAATAATCTTAAAGGTCTCTTCTAATATCAAGTTTATGAGTTTATGAGTATTGTTTTGTATAATACTTTTAACAATTTTACTTCATTGATATTAAGAAGTTCTTGTAGAAAAAATTAATGATTATAAAAAATGATTGAAATTATTCCTTCTTTCTTAGTTCTTAATTCCAGATGTGAAACAAACCAGCCAGAATAAGACTTACTTAAATCATTGGTTTCATCAGTGATTAAGTCTAGTATAATTGGGAGATATTAAATGTCTAGCATGCTATTATAAAATATTTTGAAAAACCCTAACCTCTTTTTTTTTTCCCTCTAGTATGTTAAAGGATGATTTAAAACTTAGCAGCAGCGAAGATAGTGATGGAGAGCAGGTAGGTAATCTTGCCAGTATTAAAAAGTTAAATGACAGAGTTTGGTTGTCAATTGTTATAGTAGAAGTGGTAATAAAGAAGAATTCTTAATGTTTGTATATCAGTTAACAAGCATTTTTTAAGTACTCACTTTGTGGCAAGATCAGAAAATAAGCATTTATATAGTGTCTGCCATATGCCTAGCACTGTGTAGTGCTCTTACTTTTGACGGATAAGGTTATCATTCTATGCTGAGGACTTTTATCTCCTATTATCACTCTCTGTTAAGAACTTTACCCAAATATTACCTCATCTGACCAGCTATGTGACAGGCAACTGTGCTAGGAGATAGAGAGACAAAAATGAAATATTCTATGCTTATAGCAGTCAATTCTTTTCTTTTTTAATTATTTTTTTGCTGAGGCAATTGGGATTAAGTGACTTGCCCAGGGTCACACAGCTAGGAAGTGTTAAGTGCATGAGACCAGATTTGAACTCAGGTTCTCCTGACTTCAGGGCTGGTACTCTAACCACTGTGCCACCTAATTGTCTCATAATAGTTAATTCTTAATTGTCAAACTAAAGATTCGGGTTTTGTTTGTTTGTTTGTTTTGTTTGTTTGTTTTTTGTTTTAATTTTTAACTTGCATTCTGAGGGAAATTCTTGGTTTCTTGTCCCTTAACTGGACAAGAATAGCTTGTCTTAAAACGAAATATGGTTTTCTTGACGTTACATTCAAAATAATATGTGAGAATGCATGAATTAGGAGAATTTTTCAGGAAAGAATTAAGTGGCCTCTCTTGGTTGTAGTGAACATTTCCCTGCTTTTTTATTCTTTGTCAATATTGGACAAATATCTTCTGGAATTCCTTTTCCTTTCTTCTTATCACCTCCCTCCCCAAACAAACAAACAAGGAGAGCTTAGGGTAATTTGGTTTTCCCTTTACTTTATTAATATATTTTAGTCTCTTATAAAGTTTCCTGTATAGTAAGAGCATCTAATTTTTTTCCCCCCTTAGAATGGGACAAGTCTATCCTGAAGAGTTGGGGGTAACACTTTTAGATCTAACAAAAATGGCAATTTATGATTTTAAAATCAAAAACTCACCATTCCCTTTAGGGATACCAACAGTCCAAATCTTCACTGTCATTGTCTGTTTTTTATTTATTTTGCGTCCAGTGGAGTCCAGCCCCTCCTTTTTAGTAGAGATAGTTCTCAGCATGAGAAATACACTACTATATTTATGACAAAATATTCATACAGATGAGTTTAATTTTTTGAAGAAGCCTTTTTCTACACTGAATCTGTACCAATTAGGAAGATGATAATTATGATACAGATTCCTCAGTGAAAGGAAGTATTGGGAATTTATTGCAAAGATAAATTGATAATGCATTTCGTCATGATTTAGCATGTTGATCACATTCAGTTTGTAGAATAATAAATGTGTTTCATGAATTATTGTACTTTAATTATAGGATTGTGATAAAACTGTGCCAAGAAGTACACCGGGAAGGTAGGCATTGATGTGTGTTTGGGATGAAAGTGTGATATGATAATACCTATATGTTTATGTAATTGCTTGTATGTATAATATGTACATTCTGGGTGTGTGTACATTATGAAATAGTTTCAGAAACCTTTGGATATAAGGAAATAAGTTATGGTGAAGTAGCTTTTGGGCATGGCAGCTTTGCACAAAAATGTTTTATTTGATATTTTCGGGCAGAAATACTTTACAAAATAGTTAATAATTAGGAAGTGTTCGAACTTTAATGAAATTGTGTTAGTTTAAGAATATATTCATTTCTTCATTGAGATAAAGTTTAAATTTTATCTTTTTTTTTTTTTTTAAAGTAATTCTGAACCTTCACACCACAATAGCGAAGGAGCAGATAATTCCAGGGATGACTCAAGTAGCCATAGTGGATCTGAAAGCAGTTCTGGATCTGACTCAGAGAGTGAAAGTAGTTCCAGTGACAGTGAAGCCAATGAGCCATCACAGAGTGCATCTCCTGAGGTAAGGTGAAGGCAATTCTTACTCTGAGCTGATCTTCATGGGCTACTGAGAGTTAGGATTAATTGGAAGTAGTAAATCTGAAATTAAGAGTATGAAGAGAAATACTCTATGCATTCTTGATTTATCCAAGCTGGAATTGTCCATCATAATTACAGGAAAGCTGCATGACAAGGGAAGTAGGAAAATTTTGTAGGTAAAAAAGATAATTACTTTTCCTGTTTCTTGCTATCCTTGTTTCTGGTCTAATTTGCTTTATCTACAGCATCCTTGGTTTTTTGAATTGATATTGTAAATCACTTAAAACATAATTTTTTTTTAGGCTTATAACTTCAGTTTGTATAATTTCAGTTTTAAATCCTCAGGGATATTAGGGCAGGAAATAAGAAAATCTAAGTAAGTATAATTTTGTTACTAAATTTTATTGAATATGCAGGTGAAGTCTCATCCATTGTGTACAACTTTGATCATGGGATTTTCCACTACTTGAGGCTATTAAATATTAATTATTTGTATTCAGTTCAATATTGGTTTTGGATTTGATGATTAATGGGAATATTGGCCACTTAGAAGGCATATATGGCATTTAGCTTTTCACTAAAGTTGTAAGAATTCCAAATCAAGATATTGAATTTTTGGGATTGGGGATTGAAAAAGGGAGAAGGGGGAGGTGAAGGGATAGTGTCCTTTCTTAAAACTGCCAATTAATTTCTGAGTAGGACTGAACATTTATACCATACTCTTAATTTAAATCTAATCTCTTTAGGAAGATAAAGAGGAGTAAATTTAAGATAGAAATAACATCCTGTTTTCTTTTTCAGCCTGAACCACCACCAACAAATAAATGGCAACTTGATAATTGGTTGAATAAAGTGAATCCACATAAAGTGTCACCAGCTTCTTCTGTAGATAGTAATATTCCATCTTCTCAAGGTTATAAAAAGGAAGGTCGGGAACAAGGGCCAGGAAGTGGCTATATTGAACAAAATGGACCTAAAGAATCCAATTCTTCTACTCCTGGACGAGATTCCAAAACTATTCAAAAAGGATCAGAGAGTGGTCGTGGGAGACAAAAGTCCCCAGCACAGAGTGATAACACTACACAGCGAAGAACTGTAGGAAAAAAACAACCCAAAAAAACAGAGAAGGCAGGTGTAGAAGAGCCTCGAGGGGGCTTAAAAATAGAAAGTGAAACCCCTGTAGACATGACAACAAGTATGCCCTCTAACAGGCATAAGGCAGCCACAAAAGGCTCAAGAAAGCCCAATATAAAAAAGGAGCCCAAATCTTCCCCTAGGTCAACAACAGAAAAAAAGAAGTACAAGTCAACAAATAAACCTTCGCAAAAATCTAGAGAAATCATAGAAACAGATACTTCATCCTCTGATTCTGATGAAAGTGAGGGCCTTTTTCCTTCTTCACAAACTCCCAAGTATCCTGAAAGCAACAGAACTCCTGTTAAACCCTCCTCCGTAGAGGAGGAAGATAGCTTTTTTCGGCCAAGAATGTTCTCTCCTATGGAAGAGAAGGAACTTCTTTCCCCACTTAGTGATCCTGATGACAGGTATCCACTTATTGTCAAGATTGACCTGAATCTCTTGTCAAGAATACCAGGGAAGCCTTATAAAGAAATGGAGCCCCCCAAAGTAGAAAAGAAAAATGTGCCTGAGAAGCACACAAGAGAACCTCAAAAACAAGTCTCAGATAAAGGTTCCACCAAGGGAAAGAGGAAACATAAGGTTTGTAAAACTTATAAGAAAGGCTTTTTCAATCTCAAATAATTAAACTAATATGTATTATCAATGGCTAAGCTAATATCCATGTGATTAAAGTAGTAGGTTTAAGTTTCAGTAGGAAGAATTTCTAAAAGCCGAACTTTGCTATTAAGCATGATATTCGCTTGCACTGAAAGGTCATTTATGTCTGCCTGGCTGTAGTTGGAGTGACAGAGTAAAAAAGAGTAAATGGAATTATTAGTTTGCAGGCACATATTTTTGTGTTCCTAGGACCACATTGCTTACTCAGTATATGTTAAATGGATTTTCACTAGACTCCCTTCCTTTTTCAGTTATATATACTACTTTGCTCTCCGTCACTAATATCATACTTGAAAACACTGTAAGAGCCTTCAGCTATATGCTCTTGAGTTTGTTCATATAATTGGAAATTGGTGATCACCAAGCTCCTGTAATGGCTTAAAATTTATTAGTCAGTCGTTCTCAGTTGTGTCCAATTCTTCATGACCCCATTTGAAGTTTTCTTGGCACAATGCTAGAATGATTTGCCATTTCCTATTCTAGCTCTTTTTACAAATGAAGAACTGAGGCAAATAGGATTAAGTGATTTGCCCAGAGTTGTACAACTGGTAAGTAGCAGAGGCCAGATTTGAACTCAGGGAGGTGAACGTTCCCTGACTCCAGACCTGGTACTATTCTATCCATTGTGGCACCTACCTACCTCACCTTAGATTTGGATGACTCAATGAAATTTGAAACTTGTGATTTGGGGGAATTTTTGATCATGGTGTGTATTTCTTGCTAGTGTCTGCTAAATATAAACCACTTCAGGGATACTAGGAAATTGAAGTTAAAAGGAGCGTGATTGAATTTATTCCCAAAAGACTTTATGTTCTTGTTTCATCTAGAATGAAGATGATAACCGAGTCTCTGAGAGCAAGAAACCTAAGATTGAGGAGAAGAGTTCATCAGGCCATAAGACATCCAGCAATAGAGAGTGAGTTTCAATGTTTGTTGAAAATTGATGTAATTGTTACATAGTATTTGTCACTGCATACAACTACTGATGTTAGACTCTGCCTAATAATATGTGATTCAGGCAGTTAATGAGTGTTACAACATAAGGGAAATACATGTTTCTCCACATGAATTTCCAAGGCAATATCATATTTGCTGTATTGTATTAAAACTAGACTTTTAATTCCTGTTGTACTTTTAATACCAATTTTGCTTTTTTTCTTATTATTAGGACCTTTAACATAGTTGAAAAGTAAATGAAGATAAAGATGATGTCATTTCTTTTTTTCTGGGAGCATTGTTTCATGTATTCTACAAAGAATACAATGATATCATATAAGAATCTGCAGATAAAAGCCACATGCCATCCTTCTCTTCCTGGATTATAAACTCATAATTAGAAAGTGAAGAAACCAGTTCCAAATGTATATGCAATCTAAATTTTAAAAGCCGCATTAATATTTCAAAGAGAATAGAAGGGGGCTAGCTTTCACAGATGTGAATAGGGAGAGAATTCCTAATCAAACAACAGATAGAGGTCATCATAAAAGAGCATATAAAATTTTTGATTATGTAAAATCAAAAAATCTTTTTGCATACAAAATGCAGATAAAATAAAAGAAACTTTGAATGGGATAATCTTTGCAAAAATTCCTCATTAAGTATTAAAGATCTATATCTGTTGCTCCTGGGATCAGTAGGATCTGAATTCAATTCCATCATCAGATACTAGCTGTGTGACCCTGAGCAAATCACTTAATCCCAATTGCCTATAGAAATTACACACTATCAGGGGCCATACGCAAAAATGCTTTTAAGTGAACAGTTGTAAAGAAAACGTAGATTGTCAGTTTTTTCATCTCACATTCTAAAAATTGTCAAAAATAACTCCCCCCCCCCCCAATATACTCTTCATGAAGATGTACTTTGGTACAACTGTCCCAGAAAACAATTTTGGAATTATGCAAAAATAGTTAAAGAATTTTTGCTCTTGGGCCCAGTTATCCTACTACCTGGTACATACTCCTAAGAGATAAAAAAAGAAAATGTCCAATATATATATGAATATGCTCATTAGGAGCAATTGTAATGATATCAAAGAATTGGAAATAAAATGAGTAACTATTAATTGGGGAATGAATCTATGATCTTATATATTTTGGATCAAGTGTATAGCTGAGTGATAATATAGCTAGCATTTAACATAACACTTTCAAGTTTGCAAAATACTTTGCAAATATTTGTTTTATCCTCATAGCAGTCATGGGAACTGTTCCTGTTTTACAGAGGAGGAAATTGAGGCAGGCAATATTTAAGTGAAGCTTCATATCACATAAGAATTAATTAGTGCTTATGATCAGATTTAAATTCAGATCTTTCTGATTCCAGACTCAATCCCCTATTCACTATGCCACCTAATTGCCTCTGGTAATAGGAATGTAGCAAAATTTTGCACACAGGGGCAGCTAGGTGGCACAGTGGATTGAGCACCAGCCTTGAATTCAGGAGGACCCGAGTTCAAATCTGGTCTCAGACACTTAACACGTCCTAGCTGTGTGACCCTGGGCAAGTCACTTAACCCCAGCCTCAGGGGGGGGGAATTTTTTTTTTCACATTAAAAAATTAACAAATATGAGGAATTCATAGAAAAAAATAAGCAGAACAGTATATACAGGTATGACAACAGTTGAAATGAATATATTATTGCAAAGGAAGCCAAACTCTGAGTAATTTGAAAAAACTGGAAATGAATTTGAAGAATAGATCATGGAACTCTCTTCCTCACTTCTCAGCAGAGAAGCAGGGGGACTACAGGGGTAGAATAGGGCCTTCACTGTCAGATGCAGATGTAGCTCTTATTTTTGCTTATCTCTTTTTCTTTATTATGAAAAAGAATTCATTTGGAAGGGGGGACAGGGAATGACTGTCAATGAATGATCTTCAGAAATGACTGATATAAAAGCAAAAGATATCAGTAAATTTAAAAAGTTTATTGATAATCAGTGAACATCTATCTTTCATTAGGAAGAAACCATTTATGTTGTATGCCTTTAAAATAATACTTATTTTTATTAATAGCTTTTGTTTTTGTATCTTCATGTCTGAACACATCCCTCTCCTGACTACTCATATTGAGCTGTATGAAAAGCTTTGACAAAGCCTTAAGAAGTAGGAAAAAAGTTGACATAATGAACCAACACATTGACTGTGTCTGACAACATATGAAATATTCAATAAATACGTCATAAAAAGTGGAGGGGAACATTTTCATGACATTTCTTCAGAGCCAATCTTAGCCATTATTTGTTTAATTTTTATGGAACAAAGTTGATTTTCCTTTAAGAGGATATATGAGGGAGGAAATAAAAATATTCATGTTATCTACAGTCTTCCTATTCCTTTCTCCATTTGGAGAATTAAATTGCATTTATTTGATTTGCAGGTCATCCAAACAGAGTGCCGTGAAAGAGAAGGATCCATTGCCCTCTCCTGCTGGGTCTATTCCTCTGAAAGACTCAAAAACTGAGCATGGATCGAGGAAGAGAACAGTTAGCCAGTCATCTTCCTTAAAATCTACTAATAGCAGCAGCAAGGAAAGTAGTGGTAAAAATAGTTCTACTTCCAAGCAGAAAAAGACAGAAGGGAAAGTTTTTAGTAGTTCCAAGGAAGCCAAGGTAAGATTTTAGAGGCCTTCTCAAAGGGTTAACACTTTGGAAATTTATTTGCTTTTAATTTTGGTTTACATGTAACTTTTCCATTGTGTATTTCTGATTGGCATTTTTTTTTAAAATCTTGTTAAAAATGTACTTTATTTAAAATATGTATATATTCTATAGACTCCGGACATCAGTAACAAAACCCATCATTTTGATAGAAAACAATTGAAACTCATCTTTTAGCAGACAAGAATCAGAATGTTGCATATATTGTCAAATTCACTTTAGGTATATTTTGTAATTATGCGCCCAAAACAAAAGGTGTCATTAAAACATGAAAAGAGAAAGAGATTATGAAAACAGCCTAATAAATGGTTAGCTACATGTTAATTAACATTAACCCCATGGTTGAAGATGCTTATTGATTGTAAAAATTTAGTCTGCTAAGTAAATAACTGGCTTAAAGTTTTGGTATGAGATTTGAGGCTTAGATTTCTTTAAATTTCTAGCTGAATAATTAAGGTGACAAATATAAAATTAACTCAGTCATTCAGCTTTTTGAGAGCCAAGGAGGCTTTTTGCTGAGCCAGCCTTGATTCAATTTAAAGCTTTTCATAATTGTAAAGAGATACCAGTCAAAATTTTCATCTAATTTATAAAGCAGAACATTTTGAAAAATAAATTTTCAAAATTTTGAATTTTCCTAGGTAAAAATTTTAACCTTTTATATGAATCTCTCTTCACACTATCATGGTAATTAAGGAAACTCCTTAAAGGCTGAATTAAAAAAGTAGAATTGTATTATTGTCCTAGGATACTGGGACCTCATATTAACGTTATTGAGTTTAGATTCCATAAGTTAGCAAAATTTTGAAAGTAGTGTTTAATTCATTAATTTTGCTGTCTTACCAGAAATTCTTCCCAATTTATTTTACTTTATTTTTCCAAATGCCTGTAGATAGTTTTCAGCATTCATTTTTGTAAGACTTAGTGTATTAAGTTTTTTTCCTCCCTTTCTTACTCCCCCCTACACACACACCAAGATAGCAAACAATCCAATAAAGGTTAAATATGTGCAGTCCTTTTAAAACATATTTCCATATTTGTCATTGTGCAAGAAAAATCAGACCAAAAGGGTAAAAAAAACCACAAGAAAGAATAAACAAGCAAACAGACAAATAAAAAGGTGAAAATTATTATGCTTTGATCACACTCAATCTCCATGGTTCTCTGGATGCGAATGGCATTTTCCTTTCCAAGTCTTCTGGAATTGTCTTGAATCGTGGCATTGTTAAACACTAATTTATGAATGCTAAGCTTAAGCGTGTGTTCAATGTGTTTGGGCTCTATTAGACAATAGCTAAGTAACTAGCTACTAAACTCTACTCAGTCAGAATGAAGGAGCATACATGAATGAGCAGAGACTCAGACGTTACAGTGATAGATGTATCTGATGAGAATGGAATAAGGGTGGGGGCATTAGGGAGGGTGCTTACATCAGAATTTGATCTGCTTGACAATTTGAGGTGACTCAGGCAGCTATGACCACTGGGCATAGCAGTTTCCTTTAAATGATTATTATAGAACATCATTAGTGGTACTGTGCTGTGTCTTATGTTACTTTTGACAACCTATACAATTGAAATCTAGACTGGCAGATAAATGTGTTGGGAGTTAGGTACAAAGGTCTGAGGACAGGTTGAGCAAGTAAGACACAGCTCGGAGCTGGCCAGCGTGGTGTACTAGGGCAAGAAGTAGTCCCAGATCCAGCACAGAGTGTTCTGAACCTTGTACAGGAAGCAGAAACAGGTGTGAACTGGTGGTTCTGTCACTCATCCTTCAGAGCTCAATTCTTTAGTTAGTGTGCACTGAAGAGAGGACCTCAGTCACTCAGCTAGGAGTGGTGATCTGGGGGAAAGAGTAGTGTGATACAAGGCTAGGTTCTCTAAAAACTGAGCAGCAAGTGTGTGATTGACTGTTCAACTGAAGTGCATAGGATCTTAGATCCAGCCTCCATTCGGGCCTCAAGCTTGCAGCAGAATAACAAGTTCAGGGAACTTAAGTCAAAGAGAAGCTTACAATTTTGTCATTTAGAACCTTAGAGCTTTCTGTGTGTTTGACAATATTTGAGTCCAGCAGCTTAGTAGAATTTCAATAAGGAGTAAGTCCATAGTTGTGTTAATTGAGACCTAGATCCAGGACAGGGACTTACAGAGTTTAGACCTTGAAACAGGTCTCTCTATATCAGATTGTTTTAGCTCACTGAAAACTTGCATCCTAAGCTATTCCTGAGATCCTTGAAATACTTAGAATCTGGAGAAAATGGCAGGATCCAAGAGAATACAAAACAGGACCAAGCATGGTCTAAATATTCACTTCAAACATGGTAAGAGTCTTCTAGCTTTAAAATGAAATCCAAATTTAGAAAATAAATCAGGAAAAAAATGACATAATAATATGCATTAAACATCAACAAAGAATCTAGCATTAAAGACAAGGATGCCCAAGTCACACACATTAGGAAAGAATGATTGCCCAAAAAAACCACAGATTAACCACAAGATCAACTAACATTCCTGGAAGAAATAAATTGAATGTTTTTAAAAAGTTAAGTTACTTTGTAAATAAAATGAGAGCCCGTCAGGAAAGAATTAACAAAATAAATAAGAGCTGTGGAGGAAAGGGTTAGAGAATTAGCATTTTACCATAAGGTATAAAACCTGACCCAAGCAACAGAAAAATATGAAAAATTAGAAGATTGATTAGAAGTTAATGATTCCCTAAGATTACAAGAAATATTATAACAAAAGTTAAAGGATTAAAAAAAAAAAAAGGTATCACAATGAAAACAACTGACCTGAAAAATAAATAAAAGAATCATTGGATTTATCTGAAAGTCATGACCCAAAAAATAGTCTAGCCATTATATTTCAAGAAATGTTGAAAGAAAACAACCTGAGTCTATTATAATTAGAAAATAAAATAAAAATAGAAAGATCCATTTTTTCATTATTTGGTATATGTTTCTGTTTCTTACATAGCACAGTATTATTCCAAGACATTTGGATTAGAATTTATTTACCAATTCCCCAATCAGTAAGCATCTACTTGGTTTATAATTCTTTGATAAATCAAAAAAGTGCTCTTATAAATATTTTGGTATATGTGAAATCTTTTTGTCAGTGACAAGCTTGGGAAGCATATATCTAACAATGGCAGCTCCATGTCACAGGATATGGACAACTCAGCCACTTTCTTTACTAACATAATTTGAAATTGCTTTCCAGAATGGTTGTATTAATTCACAGTGCATTGATGTGACCATTTCTACAACCTCTTTACAATTTACTAGCTGGTCTCTTGTTATTTTATTTAATAATTATTTATTGTTTATTTTAACAGTTTGTTAAAGGTATTATGTAAAATCTCAGGGTTGTTTTGATTTGTATTTTTCTTATTAGAGATTTGTAGCAATATTCCACAGCAAATTCAAAATGGCTATGTAATCTGAACACATAAGAGAAGCAGATCATAAGACTTTTTACAGCTATGGGTCAGAGGTGAATTCTTAACAAGAGATATAGCAATTAAAGAACATATAACAGATAATTCTGATGACAATAAATTGAAAAGCTTTACGTAAACAGAATTAATGCATCTAAGATAAAGGATATAGTAAACTGAAGGAAAAATATTTTTTAATTATATATTGTACCAAGTTACATGTTACAAATCCCTAATAAGAAAAATACAAATATCTCCCAACTGCCTATAGTATACCTCCCTTTATCCCATTGATATTTCAAATTTACCATATTCAAGACCATCTCTCATGATCAGTTTCTAAGTTCTTTCAGTTCTAGGACATTTCTTGAATTAATCTCCTATTTCTCTGTTTTTGCTATCATTACTCTGATACATAGATTCTTATTATCACCTGTCTGAACTCTTGTTAAAAATCTTCTTTACTAGTATTCCTACTTTCTAATCTTTCACTATCTAATCCATTTCTCATATCTATATCTTGAATGATCTGTCTTGGGCATACCTCTGATCATGTCATTCTTTTGCTCAGAAATTTAGTAATTTCCTTTTGCTTATTAAAAAAGACTCTCTCCTAGAATGCAAGGACCTTCACAACGTGCTGCCACACTAAATTTCTTATATTACTTCCTTCTGCCTTTGATTGTTTTATTGCTGTTTTGTTTTGGGGACTGAATCTCCCTATCTTACCTAGGCTGAACCAGGTGCAATGGCCACTCACAGTACCAATCCCAATACTGATCAGCAAGAAAGCTTTAGATAGCTCCATTTTTTTGATTTGGGACATTTTGCCCCTCCTATGATAGCCTAGTGGCTCACCCATGCCATACTGTTGCTAGACTTAAACTTTAACTCTGCTATAGCTCAAAACTCTACAATTCAAACAATCCATCAGCTTCAGCCTCCCCAGAAGCAGATTTAAAGTATGTGCCTCCAAATCTGGTCATATTGTTAATTATGCTGGAAATGTTTTCCTTTTCCTTTTCCTG
The DNA here is from genome assembly GCF_048593235.1 of Sminthopsis crassicaudata. Taxonomy (NCBI): domain Eukaryota; kingdom Metazoa; phylum Chordata; class Mammalia; order Dasyuromorphia; family Dasyuridae; genus Sminthopsis; species Sminthopsis crassicaudata. Next base: position 364,244,699 of record NC_133618.1, on the reverse strand, counting down.
TGGAAGTCTTACCTATCCTTTAGAGCCCAACTCAGTGACATCTTAAAAAATAGATTAGAGCTAGAAAGAATTTCAGCCTACTCTCCTCATTTTGCAGATGTGAAAACTGACATCCATGAAGATAAAATGATTTGTCTACGCTCTTATAGTAACAGTCAGAATTTGAATCTGTCTTCTAATTCCAAATCCTTTTTATATATTATTTTCCCCTGTCAATAGCAACCTCTTTCTTCAGACCTCACATAGTACTTGTTTTGCCATTTTCTAAAGCATTTGAGTATTGAGTATTTTTGCGTTTTTTTCCATCAACTAGAGTGTGAGTTTCAAGAAGGCGAGGACCATGTCTAAATTTTATGCTTCCTCCATTCTACCATGAATAGAGTTCTTTATATAGGCACATAATCTAGGAATGAGTAAGAGTTAATATCAATATCAAAAAAACAGGGGCAGCTAGGTAGCTCAGTGGATAGAGCACCAACCCTGAATTCAGGAGGACCTGAGTTCAAATCTGGTCTCAGACACTTAGCACTTCCTAGCTGTGTGACCCTGGGCAAGACACTTAACCCCAGCCTCAGGGGGAAAAAAAAAAAAAAAAAAAAAAACAGAAGTGCTAGTCCATGCATGAAAATAATGCCTATTAGGGTTACTGATTTAGTACGTTATTTACTATTAATTCTAAGAAGTAATATGATTTTGACCATAGATCCATGTGCTTCTTATGTTTTCACTGATATTGAATAAAATGAACTATATTCATGTAAAATGAAAAATACCTTTCTGAGCATTTTGAGAAATTCTTAAATCATGGAAAATTTTGGTTTATGAAACATTATCAATTGAAATGAATTGCAAAAATATAAGGAGCTGATTCATATGTTATCTTGAAGTAGAAAATAATTTTTGTGTTATTTATATATCTTATTAACTCTTTAGCTGGCAATTGTTTGTTTCAAGTGTGCTAATTATCTTTTTTTAGGAAAAGGTTCCAAGTAGTTCTTCAAACTATCCCCCAGCTTCACAAATTCCTGATAGCTCTAAAGCACGAAGAGCAAAGCTGGCCTTTGATGACAGGTAAAGTGAATGGAAATGTGTCTGTGTATAGAGTTTCCCATCATTAAACTAGGGATGGATTGTAGATATGAATGTCTTGTCATGATAAGAGTTCCTGACATAGTGTGGGTAAAAATATTAAAACTTTAGAAAATACATTCTTACCTTTCTTGTGATAGCATAATATACTTCAATATGAATACAAAGTCCTTCTCAAGGCGTTAAAGTGTACTTCAAGTTATATTCACTCTTAATAACAGAATAATATCTGGAACAAATAAATGACTTTTTCTGAGATTGAATGGAATGAAGATCATTCCATTGTGATTTTTATAACAGCTAATTCAAAAAGTTATCTCTTGGATTTATACTCAATCTCAGGAGTAAATTAGGTTACCAGAAAGAGTGGAAAAGAGTTTCTTCCTGGTATCTCATTTTGCTTTCTGAAATGTTGAGTATATTTATTTGAATCCAATCCGGCAATTCAGTGGCTGGTGGTAGATGCTGAGATATAAGAACAAAACAAAAATTGGTGATTAGCCTCACAAAGCTTATGTATTATTGAAAGAAATATAACATATAAACAGAAGTGAGCACAAGATCATTTGAGGAAGAAGAAAGCACTAACCACAAGGGCATTGCAAAAATATTCCTTAGGATGTGGCTCATAAAATGAACCTTCAAAGAATTAGGGATTCTAATAAGTAAATGTGAGAAAGGAGTACATTCCAGGCATAAGGAATGCTGAGTTTGCAAATAGACCAATTTGAATGGGAATGTAGATTGTGTGAAAAGAAAGTAATACAAGTCAGCTTGAAAACAGAGCTGGTGCCATAATGACAAAGAGTTTTAAATGCCAAATTTTAGCATTTGTACTATATCCTAGGGACAATAGGAAATAATGAAATAATCAAAACTATGTCTGATTTATATTTTGCTTGCAACAATTTGTATGTTTGCAAAATAAAGTAACTTTGGATTACATACTGTATTTCCTGTAACTTTGAATATTGAACTAGAACACAAACTAGAATGTTATCTTATGAAAGGTTTTTTTTTTTTTTTCTCCCCCATTTCTGTTGCAGGAATTATTCAGCAGATCATTATTTACAAGAAGCTAAAAAGTTAAAGCACAATGCAGATGCTTTGGTATGTTGGCCTTTATATATAGTTTTTTGGAATTAATGGTAATTTTTGCTTTGATTTTTAACCTTTGCAGACTAATATTTCCTTGTTGTATGTACCTTCTCTTTAGTCTGATAGATTTGAGAAAGCTGTCTATTATCTTGATGCTGTGGTATCTTTCATTGAATGTGGGAATGCTTTGGAGAAAAATGCTCAGGAATTCAAATCTCCATTCCTTATGTATTCAGAAACTGTGGAGCTAATTAAGTAAGTACATGGAAATGTCTGCATCAGCAAGGTCATTAATGCTGATTAACTAACCTGGATGTGAAGGATGCAGCTGATAACAAAAATTTAATCATGGATTGACATAGAGCGACTAAATGACTTCTGAATTAAATGATTTCCTAGGTTTTTTTTATTTTGAATTTGTTTGATTCTAATATGTTGGAGGGTGGGAGGAAAGAAGTAATTAGATTAAATGAAGTATTTGATTTTGCTTACATTTTGTGGTCATTGATCTGTTCCTTACTTTATGTTACAGATATACTATGAAGCTGAAGAATTACTTGGCACCAGATGCTACAGCTGCAGATAAAAGACTGGCCATTCTTTGGTGTGTAGATTTGTAAAGTACTACATTTGCATCAGGTTGTGATAAACACAGAATGCTTTCTAATTTGAATATGCATTGTAACTGGTGTTTTTTGTTTTGTTTGAGATTTGTTTTTGTTGATTTTGGGATCTTTGTTGTAATACAAGGAGTTAAGGGGAAAAAATGAGATTTCTATCTTTCAAATTATAAGACATTATGGAGGGAGATTGTCTGCCAGATAGATCTCTTCATCTTACTTTGGGTAGAGTCTTGGTAGAGTACAGGAACTTTTCTTGGAATATATCTGATGTCTCATGTATATAGGGAGTGTAATGGGCTGACTTTCTATATTTTTCTGGCTTGTTTTGAGGGTAGGAAGTCATTAAAAAAAAGCCAGTCTCAGAAATAGAATGATAATCATGATAATATCAATGATAATAAATTGTTCAATATATGTAGTTTCCATTTAGTAATATTAGTAATAATGTTACTCCTTAATTCTATTTTAGTATTTTAATAATTCATTAAATTATGAGCTTCTTGAGGCAAGGAACTTTTTCTTCTTTTTATATCCCATTATATCCTCAGCACTTATCCTTAGCACATTTATGGACAGTGCCTGACACTTACATAATCTTAGGCTCTTAATAAATTTTTATTGATAGTAATTTTGTTTCCTCTGGTAATATTTATTAGTAGTTGAATTATTTTACCTATGACTTAAATCTAATGTCATTGTCAATTTAGATAACCATTTATTTCATATAAACTTGAAAAAACAAAAAGTGACTTTTTTTCCCCCTGAACTGTCAATTATTGACATTGTAAACAAATCTTTCTTCTCTTTCTCTCTCTGTCTCTCTCTCTCTTTTTTTTTTTTTAAGTCTTCGGTGCCAGTCCTTATTGTACCTGAGGTTATTTAAGCTGAAGAAGGAGAATGCTTTGAAATACTCAAAAACATTAACTGAACATTTAAAGGTAAATGTAGCTGATAGAAATAGAAATTCAGGTTTTCAGATCTAATTTTGTGAAGGGTTTTTATTTTCCACCGCTGCTAGAAATGTCCTTATTATATTTTTGGATATTGGGAAACAGGAGTAGTGGGGAGGACATTACAAGCCATCTGAGTATTGGAGGACTTCTGAGAAGAAGGAGGTAGTTAATGACTGTGTTGAATGTTCATTTTGAGGATTGTTGGGACTTAGGTAGGATTTCCAACAATACGGTTTTTGGTGAACTGCTCGTTAAAATCCCATTTAGACCATCTTCAACAGTTTAGTTACTCATATATAAATCATATTTCAGTATATAAATACCATTTTCATTAAACTTTAGAATATACTCTTTACTCCTGGCATTTCTTTTTTTCTGTTCCTACTTCTTTTGTTGTCATTCAAGACTCATCTACAATCCACTCCCACCCTTCCTTTTTTGAGCTTTATTCATCAAAGCTACCCACTATCCACAACCAAGCTACAGAGCTACATCCCTACCTCTGTAGCTTTATTTTATCAGTCCCTTTGCCTGAGATGCCCTTCCTGCTTTTCTGAATCCTTCTAGGTGACAGCTCTTTCATAAAACCTTTTTTCACAACCTACTTTCTATCTCCCCAAAACTCACAGTAACATCTCACTCTTTTGTATTCATATATTTCTTTATTATGTCTTTCATCTGTGCTGTATGCACATGTGACTTCTCTTTATAAAGGATTGTAAGTTCTTTTTGAGGGTAAAAAAAACTATGCTTTTTGCTTGTTTTGCAAATACAAAGTTTGTACATAGTAGACATTTGATATTTGTTGATGTACATTTGTGTGTATGTTTTGTCTCTAGAATTCCTATAATAATTCTCAAGCTCCATCACCTGGCATGGGAAGGTAGGTAATGTCATTCTTATCCTGTGAAAGAAAAATTATTTCCTAGTAGTCTTTTGGTGTTTGTTGAATACATAAATTTATGTTATAGTTGGTAATAAGAACAGTTAATATGTACAGTACTTCCTTATCATTCAGAAAGCACATATATTGACATTGGAAAATTTTATAGATTGAACCTAAAGAATTGCCATACTTTTATCCTAAAAATTTGGGACATTCTTAGCTAAATTACCAGATATAATTTGTCTCCTTTGAAACTGGAACTTTTAGGATATTTGACCTTGAAACTGCTCCTCAGAAACCCTCAAGTGAGCAAGGCAGAAGTTTACTTTTCTACTCTTAAAAACTGCTGTAGCCAGACCTACCTATAACACAGGAACTAGGGAGAAAAATTTTGAGGAGTGGTCTTCCCACCTCCAAATACCAACATCTTAATTGATATTAGAGGACACTTCCAATGATCAATTTGGTTTCAGACCTATTGAATTTGAGGACATCACTTAAGTACAGATGTAAAAAAGGCATTTGGAAATGTGGGTAGAGCTTGAGAGAAGTCAGAACTACAGATAAAAATCTGGGAATCCACAGAAGTAAAAGCCCAAGAGTGACAAGTATTAGAGACAGGGGGAAAAAAAACTGAGCAGATTGATGAGGGAAGATCACTGATCTTCCTGATCTAGGAAAGACATTTCAGAAGAACAAACATATTTGTATCCCCAGAATTCTTAGATGCATTCATTTATACCATCACCTCTAAATAGAGTTATTTTTGCCACATTGTGACTTTTCCTCATTGTGGTTTCAATATATTAAGAGTTAGCCCAAGAAATTAAATGGGAATTTGGGAAGAGTTTTGTGAAAGTCGGAGATAACATGCAAAGCCAGCAGATGACACAAAAACAAAAAATTTAGAAATTCAGAAATGTGTTTTGTGTGTGTGTGTGTGTGTATGTAATTGACACCCAAACTTTACAGTAACATGCTCTAAATATCCCTATAAAAGAAAAAATTCAGATTTCTTCTGTGGTATGGAGAGCCTAAAAATTTTATTCAGATTGGAAGAGATTGCTATAATAATAGAAGGATCCTATAGTAATTTTGTCTATTTGATTTCCCTACACTATATGTAGATTTTTATTATTATGGGCTTTTTTATTCCAATTTTTGTTTAAAAATTATATCCCAAGGTTAAAACATTAGTATTTTTAATACTTCAGATTGAAATTGAAATGCCTATATATTGTGCGTTCATTTGTTTGCTTTGAGATTAAATTTTCACTGACTTCTAGTTTCAGATGTGTTTTTGATGTATATTCTGCATATAAAATTACACATGTGTAACTATGTAAAATTGTTTTTCCTAAATGGATATCCTGTTAATTACTTAGCATGTCATCATATATTAGTATCCATTGGCAAGATAATGAATTTCGGAACTTTTTCTGAATTAGTCTTATACAAGTCAAAGTAGTATGTAGCTACTATCATGACTAGCACTTGACCATAAGAAACTGGACTGTTAGAGTACTGAAGATAGTTGAAAGCTATGCCTGTCATTGTTAAATAATCTTGTTAAATAATTTGTATAACACATTATAGTGGTCAAAGTAAAATACTGTGCTCTTTCATTGCCTATTTTAAGAAACGATTTTACATTATAAAATACATTTATTGTTGTCTTTTCTGTCCATGTACATATAGCAAAGCTGTTGGAATGCCTTCTCCAGTTTCTCCAAAACTGTCTCCTGGCAATTCAGGAAATTACACTTCAGGAGCAAGCAGTACTTCAGGGAGCAGTTCTTCAGTAACAATTCCACAGAGAATCCACCAGATGGCAGCCAGCTATGTTCAGGTCACTTCCAACTTCCTTTATGCGACGGAAATCTGGGACCAAGCTGAACAGCTTTCTAAGGAGCAAAAAGGTAGATCTCAGGAAATCAGTGTATTCAGAGGATAATAGATGGATTTTTAAAAAACCAAACAAGTTAATTTTTTTTTAAAGTATTGATATTCATTTTGTATAATCTGTTTTAGGGTTAATGACATTCATTAATTTGTAGATTTCTAGCTTTTAATAAGGATACTTATAAGACTAATATTAAAGTACAAAAATTTGTTCTACTAATACCTTTCCTTTATTGTGGTAGGAAATTAGCTCTGGATATACATGCCTGCAAAGAATAAGAGTCAGTAGCTCCTACCAAGTTAAAAAAGAAAGATTTTTATCCTAGACCTGATAAGAGACAATATAGATAATGTGTTCATAGCCTTCTTCTCTAAGGATCATACTTAACTGAATCAGGAGAAGCTGGTTATCAGGGTGACCACAAAGTGATGAAATTTTTAGCTATGGTAACTTTCAGAGACTTAATAGATTATAGAGAGAGTACACTCTCATTTGGTAACAAAGTTACAGCTCTTTGGGAGGAAAAAGAAAACCCAAAGCTTTTTTAAGTCAGCCTCAGTGATATTTTTTGAACTCTTCTAAAAGATGTGTGTGTAAGTGTGTGTATCCACTGTTCTAACATTTAAAATAAGATATATCTTTAATTCATTTAAAATTAATTTAATTTGTTGTTGTTGTTGTTGGTTTTTTTTTTTTTTTTGGTAATGAAAACTAACTAGTTAGAGGAATTTGTGAAAATATCTATTAGATATTGTAGTTTAAAAGGATCTTCTAAAATTGGCTTGTATCATCTTAATTCATTAAGAATCCTCTATATTCTAAACACCAGTCTTTATGTTCCAAGTAAAAGGAAGAATAAAATGATGCTAAATTGAATTGGAAAATAGAAGATTTCCTAAGGCAGTGTAGTACAATTCTGATTTAAAAAACCAAGCATAAGTAGAATTGGATGCTTCAAAAGAGTAGATTCTTTTCTTACCAAAGGTCTTCATCTGGAAGTTTTAGTGATCACTTGCCTAGGATGTGGTAGAAAGGGTTTCTGTACAGCTAAGGTTTGTCCTAGAAAACTTTGGAATATCTTCTGATGCTGAAATTTAGTGAGTCTATGCATGAAGTATAGAATGTTCCATAGGAAAATAGCTATTTTAAATATAGTTTGCTTAATTTTTCTCAGAGAAGGAAAGAAAAATCTTATTTGTTTTCTTATAAATTATAGATATCTTGATTTAATTGATGTTTTTCCTCATTTTAGAGTTCTTTGCTGAACTGGATAAAGTAATGGGTCCTCTCATCTTTAATTCAAGCATCATGACAGACCTAGTTCGTTACACCCGGCAGGGACTTCACTGGCTTCGTCTGGATGCCAAGTTGATATCTTGAACTGAAGGATTCTTACCCAGAACATATTCTCGTTGCCTCTGATTTTTCTCCACAACACTGTGTCATATCAATAAGGAAGACTGCCATAACACTGCTTAGTCAACACTAAGAGCAAGGAATGCTTCTGCCTCACTGTCTCATGTAAAAGTTGTGTTTTTTGGTTTTTGTTGTTGTTATTTTTTTGTTTTGTTTTGATTTTTTTTTTTTTTTTTCTTTAAACCCAAAGCCATCATGTTAATGGACTCCTAAGGTATTCCCTATTTGGAAAGTTATTTAAGTATTTTTACATCTGCAGCATATTGATAAGATGCAGTTTTAGCTGATCTGAAATGGGATTGGAATTCTAGTTGTAATGCATAAGTAATCAATTTAAATCATATTTATTTTAATTTTTTAACTGCCCAGTTTGGTGGGACTATTTTAATAATTATTTCTACCTATAAATTTATCCTACCAAATACTTAGCAGAAATTTCATGCAGACACTTTTATTTATGTACTTTAAACTTTGTTCTCAGTAAAGTCTCCATGTGGTAAAGCTTGTAAAAGAGGATTATTATATTCTCAAATGTAAAGACATGTATTTAACATGTCTGTTGCCTCTTACTCAAATCTTAAATGACAACTACAGTTTTAATATTGCAGAATTTGTACTTAAGGAAAAGGACCCAAAAAGGTTTCTTGAACATGTGAAAAGAAATTTAAATATTAGAATATAACATTCTAGATTGGGGGAAAATCATGTTTGATTCAAGATGGTTTATTATTTTAAAAATCATGATCACACTTAATACCATAGCAGTCTCACAGTGTTAGAGTTGCTTACATTTAATGAATTATTAAAGAGATCAAGAACATGGATTCTAGGAGATATGCATCATACAGAAGTCTTATGTTGTTGTTGGTTTTTTGTTTTTGTTTTTTTTTTAATGAAAGGACAATCTTGAACTTTTAAAAAAGTTTTGTTGTAATTTTATTCTCATTGTTTTTTGTCACTTGATACTTCATTGAAAACAGTATGTTTAACCATTTGAAAAAATGGGTTAGCAAATTCCTTAGTCATTACCTCTGTCTCTTCCAATGAATAATTTTGTTCAAAAATTCACATCCATCTTCAGAATTCTTTTTATTTTCTCTTTGTCAATTCATTTGTGATATTCTGATATGCACATACATTGATTGCTGTGGAAATGAGCTGGAGTTCAGGTGTGTCCTATTTTACCTTACAACTTAGAGCAAAGTTGTAAAACTATTCTAATCTGGAGACATAGAACTTGTTTTAATCATGTATTTACCCCATTGTATTATGAAGGCCCCCAATGAGTGATGATTATTTCTGTTGGGAGCAGAATATTCACTTTAGAGAAGTATCTTACTGTAAGTAACAGGAGAGCCCTCCATGGGTTTGAAGTGGCTGCTTTTGTAAAAGTTGTGCACCAAAGTACCTTTCCATACAAGGTGCTTATTGGAATACAAGGTGAGAACTGTACTGTTTGTACTTTTGCTTAGTGCCCCTATCATGTCTGGTGTGCCTTAAATCTTAACATTTAGATGAAGACTTGATGGACTGTTTACAGACGAAGCGTCACAGGAGGACCAGGTCTACTGTGTACAGCTGGTTTTGTGCAGTAGTTTAGGTAAAATTTCGTTTTCTTTAAGACTAACCATGTAAAATAATTGCTTTTATAAATGGTAACCCTTTAGTATAGCGACTTAGTCTAAAACTAGTGAGTCTGGATTATATAAGGCTGCTGAAAGAAGCAGATTTTCTTCCCAGTACCAGAAATGAATATATGCTTTCAGGAAAAAAAAAAAAAAAAAAAAAAAAAAAAAGATTGCACTCAATTTCTGGGTTATCATCACGTGCCAAAAGGATGGCAAGTGCAAAAAAAAAAAAGGAATTGAATGTTGAGTTGTAAACATAGTACAACATCAAGTACTGCAATTTATCCTCTTGAGTTTGGTCTTTTAAACTCATGTTTTACAAACTAGCAAGCTTTTATTGTATTATAGTTGCATATTTATAGGGCTTCCTTGATTGTTTTGTACTTCCAAAAAAAAGAGATGGTTTTCTACTGTCAGAAGGGAAAGTTAGCAGACCAATGTTGAATTGAAAACTTTTCCTCTGGTGTAGATTTCTATCAGTTTAGCACCCTTCTGAATTTAATCTGTGTGTATGTGTGAATGTGAGTAAGTGAATGAGTGACAGATAGACAAAGAGGAAGGAGAGACTTGACTGTTAGGGGCTATATTCAAAGAATGACCTTCTTGTAAAGTCTGTAATGATTTTTTTAGTAAAAAGTTTTTCAGCTAGTATCAAAGCAGATACGGTCTTTCCCTTTTAGCTCCACAGTGTCTTGGGGGACCTTAAGGCCCTGTGTATTTTATATACCTTTGTATGGCCTGATGGTCAGCAGAAACTGCGCACACATATGTGCGTGTGTGTGTGTGTGTGTGTGTGTGTGTGTGTGTGTGTGTGTGTGTGTAGAAATTCTTATGTATGGTGAATGGTGCTGCACTAAAATATTTTTCCTTAAAAATAAATTGTATTCATACTGGGATGATAAATTCTTTTCAGTTGAAAAGTATTTCCTTCCAGTTAGTAATAGGCAATAGAAAGTTTGGGTCTGAGTAATTGTATTTCAAATGCCATGGTTTCTTGCAGAAACCCCAGTAGCAATGTGTAGAATATGGCCTCCCTTACTCTGTGTCTGTAGTCATCTGGATATTTGGCTCTTTTTTGTAGGTGACCTTTCCACCTCAAGTTTCTTGTGATTTTTTTATTTAACTTTTAAAACTGAACATAGCTAATGACAAAAAGTTGATCTGACCTTTAATGTATCGATCATCTTGGAAATACAGCTCTTTAAACAGATCACATAGTTTCATTAAAGACTAATTTTTTTCTGCTTCCTATCATACATACATGATTTAGCTAACATTTTATCCTTTATATACAACCAAAGTATGGAATATTGTCATGTCCAGCAATGCTTTTTTCATCCTGGGAGCCTCAACATAGCCTGGCTGAGCTAGGTCGTAAGGACCCCAACCTCTTGAGATGATGTAACTTTTCTTCACGGCCATTATTATCATCTGTCAAGATCTTTTTTTCTTTCATCCCCTTCAATCCTGCTTCAAGAAGCAGACCTGTAGTTTCCACCTAGTGAGGTGGCTTATCCGTGATTTTTGTTGACAGCATCAATATTACCTCCTTTAAAGCAAACCTTGAAGAAGGTGGCCTTTTTAGGAGTTTTATGCTGTGACACAGGATGAGATTTGTACATAAGTCTGCCAAAGAAGGTGTTTGAAAAACTCTGGCCTAAGCCAACAATGCAAACCAGTCTCAAATAATGAACATTTGGGGAAAAGGCCACTTCTTATTATACCAAGAGGGTTCCTATTATTGTGGATCGATATATATTTATATATCAGTGTTGCACTTTGAACCACTTGTAGTTTGACTAAATTCTTTTCTCCACATCCATTTCTTCTTTTAATTAAAGAAACATCATAATCAGATCAGGCTGGCTCAGACAGCATTATTTTATATTGGCTGAAAGTTTAAAATATTATGGAATTTATTTGATTTATAGCAACTGGGTTTCTCCTTGTGAAGCAAGATTACAGAAAACAAATCTTTAAAGCTCAAGGTTTTGACATTCATTTTTAGTGGATTATTAATAATAATAATCCATGTGAATCCAGTATAGTCCCAGTCATTTTGGTTGAAGATAATTTAGCCATAAAAGGAGTACATTCTGCACTCTTCTTGGTGTGATAGTGAGCAGTTTGAATCTTTAGAATTATGTACACATACTCACTTTATATATAATGTATTTTTTAAAAACCATGGAATCAGTTTGTCTAAAGTATATATGTGTAGTATTTTAGCTTAGTGCACCCGTTTCCACATTATTTATTAAATTGACCTAAGTCACTTTCTCAGTGACATTTCTGTCACTTACTCAGTGACATTTGTTGCATAGTAATGTACAAGAGTGCAATGTGTATTCCTTTAGATTAAGAGTTTATTTGCAGTAAGCTCATTCTAAAATGTATCTGTGCCCTTTATTAATATGTCAGGGCTTTGTAAGGGGGGAGGGGGGATCAGGTGAAGAGGAGTCTTAATTTTCCAATTGCTATTTGGATAAAAATGGCCTCATTGTGTGTTTTATTTATATAATATTTTGCTTTGTCACAGGTGCACTTAGTGGGATTTTTGTATGAAGTAGGTTATGTTAAGCCTGAGCAAGTCCAAGTTTTAAACTCACCCCACTGGGGAGTAACCATTGTACAACCTTATAGAGTCTATGACTAGAATTCCTCAATTCTTTGAAACACAAATCTCATTATCTTTAGCTTTAGTATAAGGTATGGTGGAGAAATGGGTTTTCCCCCCTAGTAATAAGTAATATGGACCCAGATTAATTCTGCATTAAAGATACATAAGTTAACATACTTCCAGATGACTTGAGTAAATTGTCACCAACAGTTTACGTTAGTTTGCCAGGGTTGGTGATTTCTAAAAGAGCTTATTTCTTAAGCTAATGGAGCAACTTTTGGCTCTCTAGAGACTAGAACTAAACAGAAGTCACCTATTAGAATATTATCATTAAGACTGATTTAAAAGGTAAAGCACTTCTTACTAAGTTCCATTAAGTCTCTAGACCAATAGTTCAGTTGAAGAAACTTTGATACTTCTACCACAAGAAGTCAAGCTGGGAGTTTTAGAGCTGTATGTAAGCAGATTTTGCCCTGTGAAAATCTTAAGGTTGCAGATTGGTTCTCATGCTTTTAAATAGCCTTTGGAGAATAAGCCCATTAATCTTCCTTATGCCATTATTCAGTATGTCTTAAAATAAGCAAGAAAAGGCTATTCAGAAATGTGGTTTAATTATAACTATTCACCTTTGAAATTCTCTACCTGTTTTATTTCATCAGGAAAAAGTGACCGGAAATGCTGCCTTTCAAGTCTATGCCATGAGGGCCCATATTTATTCCACTAGCTGGTGATGTAGACTTTCAAAAAATGTCCCTGTTTTTGTGACTTTATGTGTAACCCTAGCAAATTATTCAACTGAGCATTCATCGGTATTGTAGTACTCACTAATTGAGTTGACTGCATTGATATGAATGCCTGAAAGTTCACCTAAGACCAGACATGGTGTTAGCAAGCACAGGTCCTAGAATTTGTATCTGGTCTCCCTTTTGAATGATTTTAAGCAGTTTTATATATGGAGGATGAAGTGCTTATATATTTATTTAAAATCCTTTATCTTATTTGAAATGATAATTATTTGGTGAATAAGGGTTTAAGGTTTTGTTGTTGTTTTGTTTTTGTTTGTTGGGGGGGGATATTGAAGGGAAGCTGGGGAGACTAGCTAACTTGTAAGCCCTGGTTGATCCTAAAGAAAAGATATTGTTTGGTGACTGACAAGATGTCTTTATTTGTATATGACTTAAGTCCCTGTTTTGCATTTATTTTATCCAAATTATTTAGGCATCTGACATTTTCAACCAAAACTTAAAATATATACTGTGAGTTTTATTTGTTGCAATACACTTAAATTTCAAGGGATAGTTTGGGGCTCAGAAGTTAGGATTTTAAAGTCAATATGTGCATTTCACGTAATAAAGCTGTTAATGGTGAGCAAAGTATTATATACTAACTAGATTTTTCCATATCTGTATAGTATATTCTATGTATTTTGTGGTATTGAGATTATAGAAAGTTTAGAGTGTCTGAAACATGCATTTAATGTGTATTTTTAAACAAATTTATGGCAATTAAAATATTTGGAGAAAAGGGTATCACATTTCAATTTGTAAAGATCTTTTTAACTACTGTGTCATTAAATGCTTTGTATAATGCAAAACCATAACTGGAAAAACCTAAGTTTAATAAATATCAAATAGATTTTTCTGTATTAAACTTTATAATTAATGTGTTCTTTACACTTCTATTTTTTTTCTTCTAGTTGGGATTCTTATTTTATATTTTTGCACTGGATCCATATTCTTTGAAAACATGTTTTGGTAGATGTATTTTTATTTTATCACAAATCTTATGCCTGTTTCATAATTGATCAGTAGGATTATAATGTGATCCATGTGCATAGAAATAAGATTATTGAAATGATATTGTATGAAAATTTTAGCTCTTATTCTGACCTTTGTTTTTATGTTAGGAGTTGTCTCTGATAAATTTATAAGATTTTTCAGTTCCCTTGAGGATAATTTAAAGCATGATGTATTTTTTGGAAGGGTGGTAGATGGGTGTTAGAATTACTGATCATAACTTTGTCACTGGAAACATAAGTGAAGATCAGTGTTATACATATAGGTTTTGAAATTATAGACTTTTGTCTTAAATTTTAATATTCTACTATATTATTCCTATTCTTTAACATGTTATTGACCTCCTTCCTCAACTTTTCCAGACTGAAAATTTTTCTAACCTGTTATATAAAATAATAGATGTATTTTTCTACATTCCATACACAAAAAGCTTGAATTCCAGATTTGTTTGGTTGTTAGGAAAAGATTTTTTAAAAAGTTTAATTTTTCAATTTTTAACAAAAATACATGCATATAAAAATACATACTCTTAAATTCGAAAGTTTGAAGGTCTTTATCCATGTGTTCATGCTCTTTAAGAATGGTACTGAGTAAAGGTATGCATCTGCCTTTAAATATTAAATAGAAAAACAGCTTCACAGATAATTCCAGGAGTTATGCAGCTAATAATCAATATTCCATAGAACGGAGCATTGTTAGAAGCAGCTGTTTTCTTCTCTTTTTTTCAGTACATATATTATTCTTGGTTCATGTTGAGGGAACAGCGTCTTTTCCTAAGTGAATAAAAAGGCATGTTACATGGCAGAGACAGGGCTCTGATTATTCATATATACATACACAGGTGCACGTGTGTGTGTAAATTAAAATTTCTATTGTTTTGCCCTTTGGAATTTTATATGGTAGAGAAAGTGCAATTTGTCTTTTTAAACAGTCCTGATTACCTGAATTGTTGCTAAACTGACTGACTGAAAAAAGAAGCAAGCCTCAATCCCTGTACCCTTAATATCTATCACTGTCCCAGAATACAGTCCCAGTTTTGTTCCAGTCATGAAGAAACAAGGGTGCATATGCACTTGCTCTCTGTCTCTTTCTCTCTCTTTATCTCAATAAATAAAGTGTCCTTGTGTCTTAAAACCTTCTATCTCCTAAACCTAATAGGCATTCTTTTCCTTCTGTACCCTCTCTGGTAGGTAGGTGATGTGGCCTGTAGTCCAGAAGGTCAGAGTTCAAAAATCAGCCTCTAATACTTTCTAACTGTGTGATCCTCTGTTTTCCTCAGTTTTCTCATCTGCTAAATGGGGATAATCATAGTTGTGTAGGGAATTAATGAGATAATAGTAAAATGTTTAGCAAAGTGCCAATCACATACCTGGTGCTATATAAATCTTAGCAGTTTTCATTAGCTATTATTTCTTTTCCATTCATACTCTCCCTTTTCTCCAAATTGTCCCTGACACACACACACAACAGCCTCCAAATTGTAAGTACCTGCATAGTCTTGTGATGCATTCAGAGTCATCATGACAAGATGCCCCAATGGGCCTAAGGGAGACACCTCGCCAGAAGGGGGTCATTCTTCTAAGTCTTCTCTGAGTTGAGCTCTGCTGGGGCAAGGGAGATGATCCCACCTAAGGAATAGAGTGGAAAGTGATGATCATTATAGATATCAGTTAAGTAATGCCACTAGCTTTCCTTACAGCAGCCCTGTGAGATTAAGAGAAAAAGGAAAGCCTTTGTTTAGCCCACTCTCAGGGGCAACTAGATAGTGCAGTAAGTTGAGTACCAATCCTGGAGTCAAGAAAACTCATCTTCATGATTTCAAATCTTTGGACAATAGCTCTGTGTGGACAAATTATTTAGCCCTGTTTGCTTCCGTTTCCTCATCTGTAAGATTAGCTAAAGAAATGACAAATCACATCAGTAATCCAGTATCTTTGCTAAGAAAACTCCAGGTAGGATCATGAAGAGTTAGAAACAGCTAAACAACAAAAAAAAAAGCCCTGTCTTATGGAGAAAGGGAAAGAGTAAAGGTTGAGCTTCAAAAGTGAAACAGGCCCATCTTTCCTTATTTTGCAATCTGCCCCAAAAGGCTGTGTCATGTTACAAGCATATTTGCCCAGAATTATGGTAAGGCCTTACCCTCATCCTTACCTGATTCAGGAGCAGCAGGCACACCATGAACAAGGCTAAGAGTTTAAGATACCCCATGGCAGTGTGTAGGAAGCTGGAGATGTGACTGCCAACACAGACCTCTTGCTTTTTATAGGTCGAAATCACCCTAGTGATTAGTGGCTGCGTGTAGCAGGAGGCAAAGGTTGGATCAAAGATCAGAGAAACTTTAATAAGTTAATGTCTACTAGAGTAATCTGCTCAAGGTCTGTCCCTTAGGCTAATTCTGTTTGCTGATTCCTCTGTTGACCTTTGAAATGGTTATTAACTGGCCTAGTTTGCATTTTACCCACATTAATAAAAATCACATCTTTATAGTTCCCACCTTTTTCTCCTTCCCTCTGGATTCAAGTCAAGCCATAGATTTAAGGAACCTGACCATAATCCATTGCTGTAACTAATCAAAAATGTTCTGGTAATTAGCTCTTTTAAAAATAACATTAATAGTCACATTCCTATCTGAGAAAGGACAATTTGTGTGTTTATGTCTCAAACTCGATGTGAATAACTATTTCTTTAACAAAATGTTGATTTTTAATTTTAATAATACTGTCATTTCCCAATGACTTCCTCACCAATCCTCAATAGAACCCTCCCTCAGAACAGAGAGAAAGAGATACTCAGAACACATCAATACACTGGCCATATCTAATGATCTCTCTCATCATCTCTCCACCACTTCTTATTTCATTTGGTGTTCTTTTTATGAGTATAATTGTTTTGTAAATTGTTCTAGTATTTATCTCACTTCAATTCATACACAATGAAATTACAAACATAATCATATTAAGAAAATAATTGTATCTTGACAAATCATAACATTCATCTTTGTTTAAAATGTAAGTAGATCTTTTTTTAATCTGAACAATGATATCTAAAACCAAGAGCCAGTATTTGTAAATGGAGAAGTGTTGATGATATAAACAGTCAAAGAGAAAGCAAATTTATCAACTTTTGCTTATAATAATCTTAGAGAACCTAGAGGCTCAATTAAATTAATTGAAACAATAATTTAGCATAGTAGCAAGATACAAAATAAACCCACCAACTAGCTAATCTTTCTTGGATATTACTAACAAATAGAGAAATTCCATTTAGTGTAACTAGAAGGTATGAAGGGAGTGTACCAAGATACACAGGAATTACATGAAGACAACCATAAATACTTATCAGAAAATACCTGAATAATTGGAAAGATCATAAATTGTACATGGTCGGATCATATCTTATTTGGGTTCATACCAATAAAATTATCAGAGGTTTACTCTCAAAAGAAAAAAAGCAGTCTGTGTTGGGGAAAATATGCTCCAATTCACTAATAAGAGAATGAAAAGTCAAACAGAAAATTCAGACAGTTTCAATATTGTACACATTAAATTGACAAGGTGACAAAAAGAAAATTTTGAGGCTGTGGATGGACAAATACACTGATGCAGAGCTCTGAATTGGTCTGGCCATTCTGGAAAACCAATTTGGAGCTTTCCCCTTAAAGTCACTAAATTATATATACATTTTGATCCAGCAATATCAGTACTAAGCATTTATCCTCAGAGATACAGTAAAAGAAAAAAAAAAAAAGACTAGTAGAAAATTATTTGTGGCATATGCTTTTGTAGTGAAAACTGGAGTCTAAGGAAGCACCCATTAACTGAGCTGAACAAATCCTAGAACCTTAAGAAATGGTGGAAAGGACACATTCAGAAAAATCTGTGAAGTAAACAGATCCAAAACAACTTATATACAATCATTCAATTATAAAGAAATACAATGAAAGACCTAAGAACTCAGATCAAATGACTAAGAATACAGAGGATCAATGATAAAATATGCTTTCCGTCATTAACAGAGGTAATAAACTAGAAGTGCAGAATGAGATTCATTTTTGGTTAAAATCTATGTGTAGATTTGTTTTGCTTGACTTTTTTTCTTTAATTACTACAAAAGAGAGTGGTGGGTTCCCCTTCCCCCCAGATGTGTGAAGAATGGGTTTGATGATAATAAATATAGATATAAAATTTATAAATAAAAATGATAAATTGCAAATAAAAGTAGAAAGGTGTCATTGCAGTATCTTAAAATATCATGTGGGCCAACAATATGAAGTAGATATTTTCCTTCATTCCTCACAACCTTTCAGTGTTCTCTAAAATGATAATTATTCATCATGGATGTAGCAATTTCAGCTGTCTCCAGTTGTCTTCACAATCTAAGACATCAAGAATCCAGCAAAATAATGTAATAAGCAGCTGAGTAAATCAATAATCCCTAAACCATAACCAGGTGCTCATCCACACCACTTCCCCAACAACCCACCATGCATTCAGTAGTGGCACATTCCTTCTAACTTGACAATCAAATCACTAAAAACTGTTCTTTAAAACTAGTCAAAAAAACTAAAAGTACCATTATTGTCTAGTTTGTGTTTTATTCATTTTTCCATAAGAATGACATACCAGACTTTGTCATACTTTTTGTAGATGATATTTTACTTAGGCCAAATTCTTCATCTGTTTTTGTACTTGTTGCTATTGTGTCAGACTTTGCATGATGCCATGGATGATACTAAAATCCATGGTATCTTCTTGGTAAAGGTATTGCATTGGTTTGCCTTTTTTTCTCCAGTGAATTAAGGCAAGCAAAGGTTTAAGTATTTTCCCAGAGTGACACAGCTAGTACCTGAGGGTAAATTTGAACTTATATCTCTTAACTTCAGACCTAGTGGTCTATCCACTGAGTTATGCAGCTGCCTCATCATATTTTGTACTAACTATAACCTAGTTGTAGTTTAAAATTTTTTAATAGTTTAAATAGTTTTTATTGTATTTTAAAATGCAAGAAACTATTCTTGGCTCACAAGGCTGAATTTGGTGACCTAAAAATTAATTGAAATAATAACCAGCAAGATTGTTTTTGTTTGTTTACAAAACATGCATGTGTAATTTTTCAACATTGACCCTTGCAAAGTCTTCTGTTCCAAATTTTTCCCTCCCATAAATGGCAGGTAGTCCAGTATATGTTAAATATGTTCAAATATATGTTAAATCATATATATGTATATATATATTTATACAGTTATCTTGCTGCACAAGAAAAATCAGATCAAGAAGGAAAATAACCTAAGAAAAAACAAAATGCAAGCAAACAACAGAAAGGGTAAAAATGCTATGTTGTGGGCCACACTCAGTTCCCATAGTCCTCTCTTTGGGTGTAAATAGCTCTCTTCATTATTGAACAATTGGAACTGGTTTGAATCATCTCAGTTTCCAGTTTCTTGCCACTACAAAAAGGACTGCCACAAACATTTTTGCACATGTGGGTTCCTTTCCCTCCTTTAAGATCTCTTTGGGATATAATAATCCCAGTAGAAACATTGCTGGATCAAAGAATATACATAGTTTGATAACTTTTTGAGCATAGTTCCAAATTGCTCTCTAGAATGGTTGGGTGCCATTCACAGTTGCACCAACAATGTATCAGTGTCCCAGTTTTCCCATATCCCCTCCAACATTCATCATTATCTTTTCCTGTCAGCCAATCTGAGAGGTGTGTACTTAACCAGTAAAACTGTAAGAAATAAAATAAATCCACACAAACACAAAAATTATTAGCATTCTGAGTATTGGGGGGAAAATTAGCAGGAAGAAAAAAATTTCATTTGAAATAATCACAAAAGCATAAGGTATTCCTCATTTTTGGCTCTTTCATTTTTTAGTTTCATCATAAACTGAGTATGTCTGCCCCACTTAAAAAAGAAATCCCAAATATATATGATAATATTAGTCTCTCAGGTATAGGAGGGAACACTGACCCTCCACAATTGCAACTTCTAGGATCCCCAGTTAAGAATCTGAAGCCCTTGTACTTTTGGAGAAATTAGTTTGGAACCTGATTACAAAGAGATTATTGGTAATTTTTGAGAGAGCAGTTTTAGTTGAGTGATAAGGTTGGAGGGAATGACAAGGGTGAAGTGAGGAAGTAGAGGCAACCAGCAGAGATAGCTTTTTCTAGGTATTCAACTAGGAAAGAGTGGAGAATTAGAGAATAATCTCTGGGGATGGGCAAGGATGAAGGGGAAAATGAAGAGAGTGAGAAAAAGAAAGAGAAAGGTTGAAAATATAAGCATACTAGCCTAGGCAATAAGAGTCGAAAAAGAGATTAAAGGAATAAGAGTAGGTAATGAGGAAATCAAACTGTCACTCTTTGCAGATGACATGATGGTATACTTAGAGAACCCCAGAGATTTTACTAAAAAGCTATTAGCAACTTTGCTAAAGTTGTGTGAATTATTTCTAGGTACAAAATAAATCCTCAGCATTTTTATATATCACCAATAAATTGCAACAGCAAGAGATATAAAGAGAAATTCCATTCCAAACAAATGTCGAGAGCATAAAATATTTGGGAATCCATCTACCAAAGAAAAGTCAGGAATTATATGAACAAAATTACAAGGCACTAGCCACAAAAAAAAAGTCAGATTTAAATTGGAAAGACATCCAGTGCACATGGATAGGCCGAGCGAATATAATAAAGATGACAATACTCCCCAAACTAATTTATTTATTTAGTGCTATACCAATCAGATTCCCAAGAAACTATATTAGTGATCTAGAAAAAAATAACAAAGTTCATATGGAAGAATAAAAGGTTGAGAATTTCAAGGGATTTAATTTAAAAAAAGGTCAGATGAAGGTGGTCTAGGTATACCTGATCTAAAGCTATATTATATAGCAGCAGTCATCAAAGCCATTTGGTATTGGCTAAGAAATAGACCGGTCGATCAGTAGAACAGATTAGATACAAAGGACAAAAAAGGATACAACTATAGAAATCTAGTGTTTGACAAACCCAAAGATACCAATATTAGGAATAAAAATTCATTATTTGAAAAAAACTGTTGGGAAACCTGGAAATTAGTATGCCAGAAATTAGATATGGATCCACACTTAACACCATATACCAAGATAAGACCAAAATGGGTCCATGACTTAGGCATAAAGAATGAGATAATAAATAGATTAGAGGAACAGAGGATAGTCTACCTCTCAGACTTGTGGAGGAGGAAGGAATTTATGACCAGAGGAGAATTAGAGATCATTATTGATCACAAAATAGAAGAGTTTGATTACATCAAACTAAAAAGTTTCTGTACAAACAATACTAACGCAAACAAGATTAGAAGGGAAGTAACAAATTGGGAAAATATTTTTACAGTTAAAGGTTCTGATAAAGATCTCATTTCCAAAATATATAGAGAATTGATCCTAATTTATAAGAAATCAAACCATTCTCCAATTGATAAATGGTCAAAGGATATGAACAGACAATTCTCAAATAATGAAATTGAAATTATATCCACTCATATGAAAGAGTGTTCCAAATCACTACTGATCAGAGAAATGCAAATTAAGACAACTCTGAGATATCACTACACCTCTGTCAGATTGGCTAAGATGATAGGAACAAATAGTGATGAATGTTGGAGGGGATGTGGGAAAACTGGGACACTAATACATTGTTGGTGGAATTGTGAACGGATCCAACCATTCTGGAGAGTAATCTGGAAACTATGCCCAAAAAGTTATCAAACTGGGCATACCCTTTGATCCAGCAGTGCTACTATTGGGCTTATATCCCAAAGAAATACTAAAGAGCGGAAAGGGACCTGTATGTGCCAAAATGTTTGTAGCAGCTCTTTTTGTAATGTCTAGAAACTGGAAGATGAATGGATGTCCATCAATTGGAGAATGATTGGGTAAATTATGGTATATGAAGGCTATGGAATATTATTGCTCTGTAAGAAATGACCAGCAGGATGAAAAGAGAGAGGTTTGAAAGACTTACATGAACTGATGCTGAGTGAAATGAATAGAACCAGAAGATCGCTGTACACTTCAATGCTGTATGAAGATGTATGCTGATGGAAGTGGATATCTTCAACATAAAGAAGATCCAACTCACTTCCAGCTGATCAATGATGGACAGAAACAACTACACCCAGAGAAGGAACACTGGGAATTGAATGTGAAATATTAACACTTCTGTCTATCTACCCAGGTTACTTATGCCTTCCGAATCCAATACTTAATGTGCAACAAGAAAATTGGATTTACACACATATGTTATATCTAGGTTATACTGTAACACATGTAAAATGTATGAGATTGTCTGTCATCTAGGGGAGGGAGTAAAGGGAGGGAGGGGAAAATCTGGAAAAATGAATACAAGGGATAATGTTATAAAAAAATTACTCATGCGTATATACTGTCAAAAATTTATAATTATAAAATTAATAAAAAAAGAAAAGATAAGCATACAACAATATGTTAAGATTATATAATACAAATTTATGGTGGACTCTTAGAAAAGATCTGTGACTTCCTCCTTTGGTATGCAGAAGTTCATGTGTAAAAAGGAAGAAAACATGAGTAGGGCTGCAGTTCAGGTTGGATGAAATGATAACTGAAAACCTAGAGGAGGTGAAGTTAATCAACTCTTAATTCACTTCTCTTTTACTTACTCTCTTATCCTGTCAGGAAGAAGCCTATCTGTCTATTATCCGGTATAGCCAATTCCCAAACTATCCTATTTTTATAGAGTGTTTGTATGGATAAAACTCTTTATTCACTTCCACTATCTATTCCCCAACTTCTGTGCATCTTTAAACAAACTTTGAGATATTGATTAGCATATCTTTAGACCCTAGACAGGTCTAAAGGGACCTGATCTGCCAGGTATTATATCTGGCTCCCCCTCTGAGCTTCCAGGTACTTTCCCTCCTCCTTGATCCCTCCCTCTGAGTTCTTGCCTTTAATTCCCTGATTTCCCTGAGAAACCCCAAAGCCTGTATTTTCCCTATAAAACATATGCTCATGATGAAGATTTTTTGTTAAGTCCTTTTCTGGACTAAGCTCACAATGAGGTTATTTTCTTTCCCTCCTCATAGTGCCTTCCCTTTAATGGCATCTTCTTATTATAACTAATTCTGGTTAGTCTAAAAAACTCCACTATGGATCTAATGGCATACCCAGACCTCATTGCATATTCCTTTAATGGAATCTTACAAATTCCTTTCCTTGGCAACCCTATTGTTCTCCCAACTGTTTCATATTTGCCATTCCTGGTGCCTGTTTTACCTCTTATTTTGTCTGTAACCACTCCCTAAATAAACTTACTTTTTGGCAGAGAGAATTGTGAATTTGTCACATATTTATTTGAAGGAGGTAGTGCTATCCTGATCTCATCAATAGCTCTCCTTTTGCCCAATTCTAGTTTCTAAGGAATTATTTTATTCCTTAAGTTTTTTGTTTGGTTGGCTTTCTTTTCATAATTTACTTGATTTTCTGGGATTGTTCTTATATGTTTTTAAATTTTTTCCTTGATCTCTCTTATTTGATTTTTAAAAGACTTTTTAAGTTCTTCTAAGAAATATTTTTGTCCTTGGCACCATTTGATGTTTCTCATTGAAAAAGGAGAGGCTTTTTTTTTTTTTTTAAGCTTCATTATCTTCCTCTATGAACCCAAAATTTCAATATCCCCATAGAAGCTATTTATGGTTGGGTTCTTTCTCCTTTACTTGCTCATTTATATTTTTTTGTTTTATTTTATTTTTACATGCTATTAATATGAGCAAATTTTAGTCTGGAAGTATGGGGAATAATGCATCAAAACTTTTATTTTCTGATGTCTATCTAGGACTTTCCTCTCTACTACTAAGCTATAGCTAGAACCCCTTACTTTCTGAGGTACCTTCAGTGACTGCAAGCTACACCTGTGACAGCTGCAGGGTCTCTGCCCTACTACTACTGCACTCAACAGGTATGTGATAGCTCCTTTCCCCAGGCAATGGCAGACCAACTGAGGACATATCTGGTTAGCACAGCTGTGCTTGGCATCCTTTGACACTGGAATGTCCTTCAAATCTCCTACTCGGTCTTTAGATCCTTCTCACACACACACACACACACACACACGTTTCTAAGGCAGAAGCTGCCTCTCAATCCAGACTATATCCTGGGCTTCTTTGATGATTCCACAGAATTGATCTGGAGGTGTTTATACTTCGATTAGACCTAATCATTGTATCTGAAAGGTCAGGTCTTTCCTAGGGTCTTCTTAGGTCTAGAGAGTAAGGGGAAAAGTGTAGGAAGAGTTGGGGAGAGGCCAAGAAGAGATCAAGGAGGAGCCAAGTGTGACCAGGACTAATCAAGACAGTCTAAGAGGTTGGAGACAAAATGGATGGCTAAAGTTTCTAACAACCGAGGCTAGATGAGTTAAGATTAAGAGTTCCTGTTTTATATATGCTTACAAGAGACTCTGAGAAAATTGACCTCTAGCATTTCCTGACAAGGGGAACAGAATGGGCTGATTTAGAGTTCATACCAAGCCCTCTATTTCTTGTTCTGTTAACCTGATCATTATATATTTTTATAAATATTTATTTCATGCTGATAGTTCAGTTTTATTGGCATATAATTAGACAAAATAGTTTATAATTATTTTCCATTGATTGTGAATTCTTTTTTCCCATTTTAAAAAATGATAATTTGGTTTTCTTTTTTTAAAAAAAATCAAATTAACAAATGGTTTATTTATTGATTTAATTAAGCAATACCTAATTTTATTTATTAAATTCATTTTTTACTTTAAATTTTGTTAATCTGTTATTTGTTAATCTGTTAAACTGGGGACTTAAAATTTGTTGGTTTTTAAATTTTTTTACTTGCATGCCCTATTCACTGACTTACTTTATCTTTTTGCCTTTTAAAATATTATTAAGGAAGATAGCTAGAAACATAAAATTTCTGTTAGTGGATGCTTTAGTTGTATTCCCAAAATTTTTTATGTTGTCTTATTATCATTATCCTTAATGAAATTAATGATTGTTTCTATGGTTTGTTTTTTGACTCACCTATTCTTTGGTATCATGCTTCTTATTTGTCATTTTACAACATTCAGTTATATTGTTTTGTGATTGTTAATTTGATTTTCATTTTTGTAATTAGTGTGTATATATATTTACATATACAAGAGAAATTGGAGATAGTCTCAAAAGAAAAGCACTAAGATTAAGTTTACTCCACGCAGAATAAAGGAAGGCAAAGGAATTCAGGATGGAGAGATAAGTTCCAAACATGGGGGAAAATCAGTGAAAGTTCTGAGTGGAAGATGGAGTGTCATTATCAAAGAGGCTAGTGTCATTGGACCCATAGGACATGGAAGGGAATAAGATGTAAGTTGATTGAAAAGATAGGAAGCAAGCAAATTATAAAGGGCTTTAATAATAATGGCAAATATTTATATAGTACCTTACTATGTGTCCAACATTGTGCTAAATGCTTTATAATTATTATCTCAGGTGATTCTCACAATAGTTCTGGAAAGTAGGTTCTCATTTTACAGATAAGGAAACTGAGGTAGCTATGTTAAGTGGTTAAATCCATGGTATCGTAACAGTGTTTCAGGTTGGATTTGAACTTAGATTTTCCTGATGCCAAGCCTGGTGCTCTATCCACTGAACAGCCTAACTATTTCTTGTTTAAAAACCAATCAGATTTTAACTTTTATCCTGAGAGAGTCAGGGAGCCATTACAATTTAATGAATGGGAGATGAGTATGACATGGTCAGATTTGTGCTTTAGGAAGATAAATTTGGCAGTTAGAGTGGAGAATGAACTGGAGTGGGGAGACTGATTAAGCAGGGAGACTACCCCAGAACTATTACAATAGTCTAAGCATGAAGTGATGGGCTCTGCACCAGGACTGTGGTGGTGTCTGAGAAGAGAAGAAAGCATATTCAAGAGATGCTTCAAAAGCAGAAACAACAGGTTTTGATAGTGTATTGAATAAGGGAGGGTAAAAGGGAATGAGGAGTGAGGGAAGTTACCTGGGTTAGGAGACTGGGAGGATAGTTGTGGCTTCAATAGGAATAGGGAAGTTAGGAAGAAAGGATGGGGTGGGGAAGGCAGCAATAAATTTAAGTTCTGGAATTTTGAAATATGTTGTTGTAAGATTTTGGTGTAAGCTTGATTTCTGCCAAACTGCTTTGTATTCTTCTCAGCACATCTTATCAAATAGGGAGTTATTTCCTAAGTAATTTGCATTTACAATTTTATTAAACCCTGAGTACTGTTTCATTATTTCTGATTCCCCTCTATATAAAATGTTCTGTTGACCTGCTCAAAATTGAATGGTTTGCATAACAGTTTGAAGTTTAGAAGAAATTGCCAATTCCTATCAATTCTACCTCCATAATATATCTCTGTTCCCTTCTATCCAATCGCGTAGCAACCACCTTAAGTTATATCCTTGAGACTTTTTACTTGGACATCACCAAACAACCTCTTACTAGGTCCCAGTTTCTACTCACTTTAATTCATCTTATGTATAGCTGCAAATCGATTTTCCTAAAGCACAGATCTGATCGTGTCACTTCCCTGCTTAAGCAGTTCCAATGGCTTCCTCTTGCCTCTAGGATAAAATAGAAGTATTGCTATAAGACTCATACCTTTCACAATCTGCCTTCTATGGAGGATGACATGAGTCACGCAGAATATTTGCTTGCATTATGAGCTGTTGGAGATAACACACACAGTGATAAAATCATATTGTTTGAATTATTATGACATTTTCTAGGCTTACTACTATACCTTGTTCCTTCACATGCTCTACATTCAGCCAAAATGGCCAACCATCTGACTTTTGAGCCCCCCAAATCCCATTTTTTCCTAGGCTAGCTCCCATTCTGATGTTGCTGGGTCTCCAATCATTGCTCAATTGAGTTAGAGAAGGGAAAAAGGAAGAAGAAGAAAAGGAGAAGGAAAATAGCATTTACATAATGTTTCCCCCCCACACTATTTTTAAAAAATTTAATGGTATTTTATTTTTCCAGATATATGTAAAGATAGTTTTCAACATTTGTTTTGGCAAAACCTTGTATACCAGATTTTTCTTTCTCCTCCCTTCTTCCTCCTCCCCAACACAGCAAGTGATTTATATAGATTAAATAGGCACAATTCTTCTAAACATATTTCCATATTCATCATACTGAGCCAAAAAAAAAAATCAAATCAAAATCAGGGAAAAAAAAAACAACAAAAAAACAAGAAAAAGGGAAAAAAACCCAAACAACCAACAACAACAAAAATGGTAAAAATACCATGTTTTAATCCACATTCAGTCTCCATAGTTCTTTCTCTGGATATGGTTTCCATCCCAAATCTATTAGAATTGTCTTAGATCACTATATTATCGAGAAGAGCCACATCCATTAGAATTGATCATTACATAATTTTGTTGTTGTGTACAATGTTCTGATTCTACTCACTTCACTTAGCATCAGTTCATGCAAGTCTCTCCAGGCCTTTCTGAAATTAAGCTGCTGATCATTTCTTACAGAACAATAATATTCCATTATATTCATATACCATAATTATTTAGCCATTCCCCCATTGATGGGCATCCACTCAATTTCCAGTTCCTTGCCACTACAAAAAGGGCTGCTACATTTTTGCTCATCTGGATCTTTTTACTTCTTCTTACATAGTACTTTAAGATTTGCAAAGTATTCTCCAAATATTACTTCATTTGATCCTCTGAACAACTCTGAGAGGTAGGTGTTATTATCATCCCTATTTTTTAGCTGAGGAAACTTAAGCATACAGTTATCCAGTCACCTAGTTAGTAAAGATCTAAAGTAGAATTTGAATTTAGGTCTTTCTGACTCTAGTAAGATTTACTATATTATCTCAATGTCTATGGAGTGGTGCAAGAAGTAGGGACTTGGGGATTCTGTTTATAGTTGTACACTTTGGCCCTTTCCTTTTTTGACCTAGGGGAAAGATGGCTAATGGATCATTCCATTAGAGTCTTTGCATGAGGCCCCATTGCTCTTTCCCACTTGGGTGCTACTTTGAGCTCCAGAAAACTGGAGGTGGGGGAGGGTGGGATGGCCCTGAAGTACCAATCATTACCCTGCTTGGGTCAGCTGTAACAAAATTTGTTACACTCTCTGCTATGACTAAGACCAGCTACAACTGAGATCTAGACCTAGTATGGAGTTTCAAGCTGCTGGACAAGATTGGGGAATGGGCAGGAAGGTACTATAGACAAGGGAAGTTCCAGAGTACTAGTGATGTCCCTACAGCCAAAAGGAACAAGAGAGGCAGGGAGGACAAGAGACCTTTCTTTCTTCCTTTTTTTCTCCATAGAATTTTTTTTCCAAATACATGTAAAGATAGTTTTCAATATCCATTTTTGTAAGACTTTATGTTCTAAAATTTTCTTCCTCCTTTACCACCCCTCCTCCCCAAGAGAGCAAGTAATCTGATATAGATTAAATACACGTGCAATGCTTTTTTAAAAAAGCTTTTTATTTTTAAAACATATGTATAGTTTTCAACATTCACCCTTGTAAAACCTTATGTTCCAATTTTTTCTCTCTCCTTTCCCCCATTCCCTCCTTTAGACAGCAAGTAATCCAATATTATATCCAATATCCAACATGTTCTGCAATGCTTTTAAACATATTTTCATATGTTATATTGTGCAAAAAAAAAATCAGACCAAAAGGGAAAAAATGCATGCAAAAAAGCAAACAAACAAAAAGTGAAATACTATGTTTTGATCCATATTCAGTCTCCTTTGTTCTCTCTGAATATGGATGGCATTTTCCATTCCCAAGTCTGTTGGAATTGTCTTGAATCACACCTCATTGCTGAGAAGGGCCAAGTTTTGCAGTTGATCATCACATAATCTTGCATTATCAGACCTTTCTAATGACATCCTACCCTTGCTTCCTAATTTCAAGTCCTGGATCCCACACATGTAACACTCCTCCTCAATATTTCCTTCCTACCTTCTCCATGGAAGTAGTGAGGGTGACTGAAAAAAATCAATGGAAGGCAATGGCACCGTGTTATGGGCCAGAACTCTGAAACAAGGATTCTTACAAAGAGTTAAGTCAATGGAATTGATGAGACAATGGTTATCTAGTTTAGCATGGTGATTAATAGTTCTCTAAGTTCAGTATGATTGATTTAATCTTACAACAAATAATGGTTTTCTAGTGATGTAATGATTGGTTTATACTCATTGTAGAGCATATAAGCTGGGAGCCTCAGCCAGATTCAGAGCTAGAGAAGACAAAGGACTGGAGTCTGAAGCTCAAGCTCTCGGACTCAGAGAGATTCATTCCATCTTCAGTCAGGCTCCTGGTGGCTGGCCTGGCCTCCTGCACTTCTCCACTGAAACCAAGACTCCAGAAGAAAACTAGCCGAGCCCCAAATAAAGGAGATAGGACTTTGAAGGAGATAATAAAGAATTTGGACTTTAACACCTGGCTATTCTTGTGGTGATTACTCTACTGAAATGAAGGCTGCCCAAAGACCTTCAGAAAACCACCAAGAACACTACAGCACTGAACACTTCTTAGTGGAGGTCTTAATCAGACTCTTATATGTTCTCTGTGAGTCCATAGGGTGACTTATTTGTATGATAACAATGCATATGATAATGATAAATGCATTTAGAGATCCATGAATGACAAGACATCCCAAAACACAAAATTTTCCTGCTTTTCTAATTTATAACATGTTCCCAGTTCTAATCCTAGATCTACATTGAATTCAGGCTATGAAGGATCTCTTGTCACTCATTTATTAATGAATGAAGAGTCTGCTTTCTCTAGATAGACAAAACAGGAAGAAGAGTCTAGTGAGGGCTGCACACATCAATTGTACACTTAGTCCACACCAATGACCTATCAAGAGTGTATTCCATCCTCATTTTCTACATAGCAAAAACCATAGGTAATGAGGAACCCAAATTATCACTCTTTGCAGATGATATGATGGTATATTTAGAGAACTCCAGAGATTCTAATAAAAAGCTATTAGAAATAATTCACAACTTTAGCAAAATTTCAAGATACAAAATAAATCCACATAAATCCTCAGCATCTTTATACATCACCAACAAAATCCAACAGCAAGAGATACAAAGAGAAATTCCATTCAAAATAACTGTCGATAGCATAAAATATTTGGGAATCTATCTACCAAAGGAGAGTCAGGAATTATATGAGCAAAATTATAAAACACTTTCCACACAAATAAAGTCAGATTTAAATAATTGGAAAAAATATTAAGTGCCCTTGGATAGGCTGAGCAAATTTAATAAAGATAACAATACTCCTTTAATTAATCTATTTATTTAGTGCCATACAGACTCCCAAGAAACTATTTTAATGACCTAGAAAAAATAACCACAAAATTCATATGGAAGAACAAAAGGTTGAGAATTTTAAGGGAACTAATGAAAAAAAAAATCAAATGAAGGTAGTCTAGCTGTACCTGATCTAAAACTATATTATAAAGCAGAAGTCACCAAAATCATTTGGTATTGTCTAAGAAATAGATTAGCTTATCAGTGGAATAGGTTAGGTTCATAGGACAAAATAGTCAATAACTATAGCAATCTAGTGTTTGACAAACCCAAAGATCCCAACTTTTGGGATAAGAATTCGTTATTTGATAAAAACTGCTGGAAAAACTGGAAATTAGTATGGCAGAAATTAGACATGGACCCACACTTAACACCGTATACCTAGATAAGATCAAAATGGGCCCATGATTTAGGCATAAAGAACGAGATCATAAATAAATTAGAGGAACATAGGATAGTTTACCTCTCAGACTTGTGTAGGAGGAAGGAATTTGTGACCAAAGGAAAACTAGAGATCATTATTGATCACAAAATAGAAGATTTTGATTACATCAAATTAAAAAGCCTTTGTACAAACAAAACTAATGCAAACAAGATTAGAAGGGAAGCAATAAACTGGAAAAACATTTTTACATTCAAAGGTTCTGATAAAGGCCTCATTTACAAAATATATGGAGAATTGACTCAAATTTATAAGAAATTAAGTCATTCTCCAATTGATAAATGGTCAAAGAATATGAACAGAATTTTCAGTTGAATAAATTGAAACTATTTGTGAAAAGATGCTCCAAAGCACTATTGATCAGAGAAATGCAAATTAAGACAACTCTGAGGTATCACTACACACCTGTCAGATTGGCTAAAATGACAGGAAAAGATAATGAAGAATGTTGGTGGGGATGTGGGAAAACTGGGGCACTGATACATTGTTGGTGGAACTGTGAATGAATCCAACCATTCTGGAGAACAGTTTGGAACTATCCTCAAAAAGTTATCAAACTGTGATACCTTTGACCCAGCAGTGCTACTACTGGGCTTATATCCCAAAAAGATACTAAAGAAGGGAAAGGGACCTGTATGTGCAAAAATGCTTGTGGCAGTTCTTTTTATAGTGGCTTGAAACTGGAAAATGAATGGATGCCCATCAATTGGAGAATGGTTGGGTAAATTGTATATGAATGTTATGGAATATTATTGTTCTGTAAGAGATGACCAGTAGGATGAATAGAGAGAGGCTTGGAAACATTTATATGAACTGATGCTGAGTGAAATAAGCAAAACCAGGAAATCATTATACACTTCAACAACAATACTGTATGAAGATGTATTCTGATGGAAGTGGATATCTTAATTCCAATTGATCAATTGGATCAATTGACAGAATTAACACCCAGTGAAGGAACAATGAGAAATGAATGTGAACTGTTCGCAGTTTTGTTTTTCTTCCCAGGTTACTTTTACCTTCTGAATCCAATTTTTCTTGTGCAACAGAGAACTGTTGTATCTAGGATAAACTATAACATATTTAACATGTATAAGACTGCCTGCCATCTAGGGGAGTGGGTGGAGGGAGGGAAGGGAAAAGTCGGAACAGAAGTGAGTGCAAGGGATAATGTTGTATATAATATACTCTGTGCTACCTGGCTGTTCATTTTATTTCCCTGTTTGTATCAAATCACACTGGCTATGGTAAGTATTTGCAGAACTCTCCTTCAGATAGAAAAGAAGATGAAAAGAAAACTGAGATAAGAAAACTTTTCAATCTTCCTTCATTGTGCTCTTTGCTCTATACAAATCATGATAGTTAAGTTGATCAGAGGAGATGCTGTTTCCCTGGAAACAAATCTGATCTTTCTCTACCATAATAATAGGAGTTATGACTGCTCCAAAGCAAAGGATCAAATGGGCACAAGGACCTGGCAAATCATTCTTATCATTCTACGTGGGTCTCATGGATATTAATGAATAGGGCAATGTGGTATGATACTAAACACAGTGGGTATAGTATAGCAGCAAAGGATTTGGGAGAGGAGGGGACAGAGGAAAGTAACTGTTCTGTTGCCTTTGTTACTCTGAAATGAATGTGTGACTTGAAGGTTACGTGACAGCTCTTCAGAGGCCTCAAGCCTGCCTTCCTAGGGAAGGGTAAAGGAGTCCATCCACCGAAGTGGCAGCACTCTAACTTAGGAAGTCATGTTGATGCATGCCATATGTCCATTTGCCACACCCTTAGGACAGCTGGGCCTTTCTATCTACCCTGAAGTTGAACCTTCTTCCTATTATTCCCTATTATTTCTCTGTGTGTGTCTCTGTCTCTCTCTGTCTCTCTGTCTCTGTCTCTGTCTCTCTCTATCTCTGTGTCTCTATCTCTGTCTCTCTGTCTCTCTTTCTCTCTGTGTCCCTTACTCTGTCTCTCTCTGTCTCTCTGTCTCTGTCTCTCCCTGTATCTCTATCTCTTTTTCCCCTCTTTCCCTCTCTCTCTGTCTCTGTCTCTTTCTCTTTTATTATTTGTATCCCTAGCAATTAATATAGGACTTGTCACATAGTTAATACTTAATAGTTGTTTTGTCATTCATTTATCCTATATTAATAATCACACCCCCAAAAGGCTTTTTACACATTTGATTCTCCTTAAGAATCTGCTTAGTTTCCATGAGATTTAGAGCTGCTCTCCCTTTCCCTGTGATCAGTTGCCCTTTTTCTCTATGGTGACAGAGCTCACATGCCTGAGCAGCAGGGGTCACCTGAAACTACCAAGGACAAGGTCAGTCACTGCTGAAACATGGGGAGCAGAGAAAGGAGTCAGTGATCTCTGTTATAAAGGAAAATCTGGGCCCCTCTCTTGCCCCAAGAAAAGCTGCAAATGATTAGACTGGTTTTTAGAATCTGGAGACTATGTGATCACTACCCTAATCCCTGAACATAATCAACAAGCTCCTTCTGACTTGAGCTTCCCATCAGAGTTCCCATCCAAAAAACCCAGCTCAGTTCTCGGGTATGTAAAACTGTTTGGCAGTAAATGCTGCTGTCTGTGGAAAGATAAAAATAGACAGTTCCCATACCCTTATGTCTGAGCTCTGACTATGGGGGAGGAAGGGAAATTCTTTGGCAACTAAGTAAATACTGGACAAGCAAACAAATAGGACTAGATAAGCAAAAAGTATAATAACATGATGTACAGGAAGGAATGGGAAATTAGTGGTAATTCTAGTATATGAGCCTACTAAACTAAGCTATTTGATTATTTCATAACTAAAAAAATAGGATGATTCCAAAAGGAGATTGCAAAGGGAGCTCTCTCATTTCACATTGAGGGACTTTTTCTTCCAGGATTCCCTGACTGCCCCCCCACCTTTCAATTCCCAGTGACCTCAAACTGTCTATGTGGATTAAGATGAGGAACAATGTCATGATACATCTGACAAAGGCCTTAGAGAGCACAGGTAGGCCTGGGGCTTCCTCCCTGCCTTTCACATAGATGCTGTTTGTGACCTTCCCTATCTGCAATTGTGCTTTAGCAAATAACACTATTCAAATGGAATTAGTAGTGGAGCTCAATTCCTTGCTTCTATCTAGCTGCTACCTCCTACCTGAAGCTTTCCCTAAACTGGTTATTAACCATCTTTCCCTCCTTGAATTATGTTGTATTTACTTGTCTGTGCACATGTGGCATCAGGCTTGAGGCATATAGTTTCATTCTGGCATATAATAGATAAAAAGTTGGCCTTGGAGTTTAAAATTTAAAATTTGTATTTTTAATACAAAACATATGATGGCCGAATTAGATGGCCTAATCTCTTAATTTTTCAGTATGCCAGGAAATTCTAAGATTATAAATTTTAGTAGAGTTGCTGAATTACATTATTTGTGGTTGGTGGTTTCCCAAGTGGAGTTTCTGCTATACCCATGAAATCAAATACTAAACAAACAAAACAATTTCCAGTGCTTACCACATTTGTGTGTAGTAAGCACTTATAAATGTTGAAATCCCACTAGCTCTCCAGGGGTTCTAAACTCAGATGAGTTATTGGAGCAGAATATTCCATGAAAATACAGTCTACCTCAGGAGCCATCTTATAGGAACAGTTTTCAAATGAAAAACTTCAGTGTTTTAAAATTTAGCATGAAATCTGTATAGGAAAAGCACTTGTATACTTAACCCCTCCCACACAGGCAACAACAACAAAAATTCCATTTTATGATTCACACTTTAGACTATCCCCCTCACTAAAAACAGTGATTTAATTAGTTCTTGATAATTCACGATTATGGAAAAAGTGAAAAGAAACCTGAGAGACGGCTTATGTGGGCATCAAAATTATCCAAAATACAATAAAAAAGACTTAGACAGAGCTTTGAGCCAATGATACTTTATTAAAGGGTCCAAGATTCCTCTTTAATGAAGTGGACCTCTCAAGATCTGAGATGTTCCCTTCTTCTAGGACCTTATATTTATAAAGCTTAATATCCAAGTTTGCAAAAGAGGAATGGTAAAATACAGAATCCCATTGGTTGACAGATCTTGTTACTGAAAGCCAAAAATAACATATTATCATGAGGGGGGAAGTCTTAAGTTGGATGAAGAATGGGGCAGCTCCACTAACTAGATGGTCATAAGAGAGATGGGCAGGAGGAGATAATAGAAGATATATATATATGCTCTAAGAACATAGTGGGGGGGGGCATTCTATACCAAGCCACCACTCATACTGAATTTGGTTATGGAATTTGAGCAAAACAGGATGGAGCTATCTTTGTCAGCATTCTTGTGGTTGTATAAGTGAGCTCCATAGCTACTAATGTTACATTAAAGTTTGAGGCCTATTATAAGGCCCTTCTCTTAGAAATCTATATTCCTATGTGACTTACACAAAGTATGGATAAATACTTTGCTTATTCTTACTAGGTGATTGACGAGATATGTATTACTAGTTGAATACATTAAAATAATCGTTTATAATAATTACCCCTTTAAAGTCATAATGAATTGACTAATAATGATTAGAGTTTGATTAGGAGGTGTTCAGTGAAACATTTCTCTTATCTAATCTGGTGAGGATCTGTGTAGAATCCCCTTTTTTTCTCTGCAAATGGCTATAAAGACCTCCAATAAAGAGGAACCTTTGAGATACCTCTGAATGA
Organism: Sminthopsis crassicaudata; assembly: GCF_048593235.1. Classification (NCBI taxonomy): domain Eukaryota; kingdom Metazoa; phylum Chordata; class Mammalia; order Dasyuromorphia; family Dasyuridae; genus Sminthopsis; species Sminthopsis crassicaudata. The sequence goes on along the minus strand of NC_133618.1, from coordinate 364,209,153 downwards.
TGACTTATTTTGGACAATTCTGATCACTGAATTTTTCCTTCCTTCCTTCCTTCCTTCCTTCCTTCCTTCCTTCCTTCCTTCCTTCCTTCCTTCCTTCCTTCCTTCCTTCCTTCCTTCCTTCCTTCCTTCCTTCCTTCCTTCCTTCCTTCCTTCCTTCTTTCCTTCCTTCCTTCCTTCCTTCCTTCCTTCCTTCCTTCCTTCCTTCCTTCCTTCCTTCCTTCCTTCCTTCCTTCCTTCCTTCCTTCCTTCCTTCCTTCCTTCCTTCCTTCCTTCCTATTTTCCTTCTTTCCTTCCTTCCTTCCTTCTTTCCTTCCTTCCTTCCTTCCTTCCTATTTTCCTTCTTTCCTTCCTTCCTTCCTTCCTTCCTTCCTTCCTTCCTTCCTTCCTTCTTTCCTTCCTTCCTTCCTTCCTTCCTTCCTTCCTTCCTTCCTTCCTTCCTTCCTTCCTTCCTTCCTTCCTTCCTTCCTTCCTTCCTTCCTTCCTTCCTTCCTTCCTTCCTTCCTTCCTTCCTTCCTTCCTTCCTTCCTTCCTTCCTTCCTTCCTTCCTTCCTTCCTTCCTTCCTGCCTTCCTGCCTTTCTGCCTTCCTTCCTTCCTGCCTGCCTTCCTGCCTTCCTTCCTGCCTGCCTGCTTTCCTGCCTTCCTGCCTTCCTTCCTGCCCTCCTGCCTTCTTTTCCAAACCACATACAGAATAGGGAGTGGGTTGAGTATTTTAGTCCCTTGTAAGTGAAGCAGATGCTCTTCAAAATTAGACTATGTCCAATCAGTATAGTGTGTTGGAAAGAGCCTTGAACCTCTATCCAGGAGACTTGGATTCTACCCTTAGCTTGCCTCTAACTTGATGTTTGATATTGGGCATATTATTTAAATCCTTATCTACAAAATAGGAATTGGGAACTATATAGTCATTAGATTGATATCTTTTGGAATTAAGATTCTATGAAGTCTCTTTGCAAAGGAAGATTAATAAGGTTTGGCAAGCAGGGTATCATTTAACCATTTAAAATGTATTTCTGCTTATTAAGTGATAACAATAGATGAAAATGGAAAAAGTAGAATGACAAAGTATATGATTGAAAAGTTTTTTTTCCTCCCCATAAGCAGGAAAGGATTGATGAAAGATGAAAGTCCCCAAAATAGAAAAAAATTTCCAAGGAAAGCTTAATCAAAGGTCAAAATGTATTTACTTATTACTGACTATAATTGGCCCAGAGCACCTGAACCTGAACATGCTTCACAATATTAAACAATGTTTGTAAAATTAGAAAATAGAATTCATTTCAGAAATCAGCAGCTTGACCCAAGAATGGAATGGGATAAACTTTTCCCAGAGTGGCAATGGGGTAGGGTAGGGAAAGTAAGATATGAGTCCCACCCAGGAAAATTTTCCTGCTTCATATCTAGGTCATTGATTAACTGATTTGTCCAATCTTTTTTCTAGATTTATAGATATCCAAAATTGTGACTAAGAAACATTGGATTTATTTTTATATTTTAATTTGCTTTAACATTTAAAAAAAATTGAGTTCCAAAATCTCTCCCTTTCTCTGGGCCCTTCCAGACCCATTGAAAAGGCAAGCAATATGATATCCATTATATATGTGGTCATACAAAGCATATTTTTGTAATACTCATATTGAAAAAAAAAAGGAAAAGCAAAAAATGAAAAAATATGTTTCAATCTGCACTCAGAGCTCATCAATTCTCTCTTAGGATATGAATAGCATTTTTCATCATGAGTCCTTTGAATTTTCGTGCTAAATTTTAAAACACTGAAGATGGCTCCTGAGGTAGACTATGTTTTCTACACACAAGTTTGTTTTCCTTCTTAGGTAAACTTGTAAGTAAAATAATGCGAAAGACTTAATTACTCTAATCAATACAGTTGATTATCTTTATAATATTGATTTTACTGTATAAATTTTTCCCTGGTTCTGCTCACTTAATTTCATGTCAGTTCCTATAAGCTTTCCTTAGCTTTTCTGAAATCATCTCCTTCATCAATTCTGATAGCATACTAGCATTCTTTTTATTATTATTATAGCTTTTTATTTACAAAACGTATGAATGGGTAATTTTTCAACATTGACCCTTGCAAAACCTTCTGTTCCAAATTTTCCCCTCCTTTCTGCCACCCCCTCCCATAGATGGCAGGTAGTCCAATGCATGTTAAATATGTTAAAATATATGTTGAATCCAATATATGTATACATATTTATACAGTTATCTTGGTACACAAGAAAAATCAGATCTAGAAGGAAAGGAAAAAACCTGAGTAGGAAAATAAAAAATGCAAGCAAACAACAGAAAGAGTGGAAATGCTATGTTGTGGTCCACACTCAGTTCCCATAGTTCTCTCTCTAGGTGTAAATGGCTTTCTTCATTACTGAACAATTGGAACTGGTTTGAATCATCTCAATGTTGAAGAGAGCCACGTCCATCAGAATTGATCATCATATAGTCTTGTTGTTGCCATGTATAATGATCTCCTGGTCCTGCTCATTTCACTCAGCATCAGTTCATGTAAGTCTTTCCAGGCCTCTCTGAAGTCATCCTGCTGATCATTTCTTACAGAACAATAATATTCCATAACATACATATACCATAATTTATTCAGCCATTCTCTAATTGATGGACATCCATTCGGTTCCCAGTTTCTAGCCATGACAAAAAGGGCTGCCATAAACATTTTTGCACATGTGGGTCCCCTTCCCTCCTTTAAGATCTCGTTGGGATATAAGCCCAGTAGTAACACTGCTGGGCCAAAGGGTATGCAGAGTTTGATAAATTTTTGAGCATAGTTCCAAATTGCTCCCCAGAATGGTTAAATTAGTTCACAGTTCCACCAACAATGTATCAATGTCCCAGTTTTCCCACATCCCCACCAACATTCTTCATTATCTTTTCCTGTCATCTTAGCCAATCTGACAGGTGTGTGGTGATATCTCAGTTGTCTTAATTTGCATTTCTCTGATCAATAGTGCTTTGGAGCATCTTTTCACAAATAGTTTCAATTTCTTCAATTGAAAATTCTGTTCATATTCTTTGACCATTTATCAATTGGAGAATGACTTAATTTCTTATAAATTTGAGTCAATTCTCCATATATTTTGTAAATGAGGCCTTTATCAGAACCTTTGAATGTAAAAATGTTTTCCTAGTTTATTGCTTCCCTTCTAATCTTGTCTGCATTAGTTTTATTTGTACTAAAATTTTTCCAGTGTCACTCTCTCTTTACCCTCACCTATTTCCCTATCCAGCCTTTATGCCTCTCTATCATGATTTCTATTCTTACTTCCTAATCCCCATAATAAACCTCTTTTATTAATCTAGGTTTTCAGGTCTGTAAATTCCTTTACAGAGAATTTCTGCATTGCCAGAAGGGAGTCCCCAAAACTCCCTACCCTTGCACCAAATCCCAAGGGGGTGCAGGGGAGTTGGTTTCCTGAACCTCGAACCTGCCACTAGACCTTATCATTTTCCTGACCACAAGAAATCCTAATCTCATTTTGTTCCCTAAATCTAGACCTTATCATTTGGTTCCCTCCTTATCATTAGACCCAAAACCTAAACCTCATCAGTAACATGACATTGTAACATCCCATAAGAGTCCTAAATGATCCCATTCCCAAACAGATGGGCAGCAAAAATGTTTGAGTTCAGGAGGAAGTCAGAGATAGTCACATATAATTGCTGACAAAGTTCTTGTCCAATTTCTTGAAATTTAGCCAGATGCACTGATATGGGAATTAGTAACTCCAGACTCTAGTTCCAGATCTGTCATTAAATGATTATGTGCTATGTCAGATTGCTTGCTGTCCTGGGAAATGAATGTAAACTGTTATTTTTACCTTCTGAATCCAATTCTTCCTGTGCAACAAAAAATTCGGTTCTACACACATATATTGTATCTAGAATATACTGTAATATATTTAACATATATAAGACTGCTTGCCATCTGGGGGAGGGGGTTGGGGGAGGAAGGGAAAAAATCTGAATAGAAGTAAGTGCAAGGGATAATGTTGTAAAAAATTACCCATGCATATGTACTGTCAAAAAAATGTTATAATTATAAAATAAAATAAAAATTTAAATGAAAAAAAAAAAAGATTGCTTGCTGTCTTGAGAAGTGGGGAAATAAGGGAAGGAGGGAGATATTTTTAGAACACGAAGTCTTACAAAAATGAATCTTTACATGATTTGGAAAAATAAAATTCTATTAAGAAAAAAAGATTTTTGAAAAGTTACTTCATTTCTCCAGACCATCTGAAAAATAAAGTATATTATGTAATACATGCAATGTATTGTAATGCTGGAGAAACTGAGGCAAGATAGAGATTAGAGAGTTATAATTATTTAATTTATTGGAGAGTAAATCAATTGACTGGATCGGACTCTTGTCTCCAAGTATCCAGTCTCGAATGTGGGATATAGAGATTCTTTCTTTATAGAGAGACAGAAACAATGACATGATGGGGAGGCACTGGAGATGGGAAGATTATCTGATATTCTGATGGGGAAAAGTATCTGATATTCTAATAGATTGGGATGGGGAACAGCATCTGATATTTTAAAATATAATATATATATAAAATATAAGATCTTTTATCCTTATCAATTATTCTGATGATCAAGAGGGAAGGGTGGTATGATAGCCTGAGGTTTAGAGCAGAATGACTGAAGTAGGGCAGTTCAAGGAGACTGTGACATTACATTAAGACTTCACCAAGTTCTAAAATTATGTGATTTTATGGCATTGTAGAAGAAACTGAAAAGGCTCTTTCCCCACTTCATAAAAACTTGCAGACTGGGTGGATCTAGGGATTGATCCATTCATTCTGGAAAACAGTTTGGAATTATGCAAAAATAAAAAGGTTATATAGTGTTCATATCTTTGACCTAGAGATTCCATTCTTGAGTATATTCTTTAAAGAGATTAATCACAGAAAGATAACATGTCAAAATATGAATAAAAACACTTGTTGCCACGGCAAAAAAAGAAAACCAAAACCAACTCATCAACTCAATCTGTACACATTTATTTATATGTACAAATGTATATATGTGTGTATATATATATATATATGCAAAACATTACATATGAGAAGTTTTACTCAAAGTTCCAAAGCTTTTTACTCATTTCCTCACACAGTATTGTGGTTATTATGTAAATTGTTCACATGTTTCTGCTCACTTCACTCTGCATCAGCTCATAAGTCTTTTCTATATTTCTCTGAATCTGATATTTTATGATGCAATAAAATTCCATTACATTCTTATGTCACAAATTGGCTATTCCCCAATTCATGGATACCTATTTTATTTACAATTCTTCAATAAAAAATATTGTATAAATATTCTAATACAAATAGAGCTTTTTCCTCTGCCTCTGACCTCCTCAGAGTATATATCTAAAAATAGTATTACTGTGTCAGAGGTTATATACTTTTAATGACTTGTTGGATAGTGGTCCATTTTTTTTACAGAACAATTGAACCAATTCACACCTTCACCATGTGCAGACATGCGTTTGCCCTACCAAAATCCCTTTGAAAAATATTATTTCATCTTTTGTCATTTTTATTAAAATGATAAGTATAAGGTAAAATTTCTGAATCACTTTGAATTGTATTTTTCTAACTACTGGCAAGGAGTGTTTTTTATTTTTGTTTTTGTTTTTGTTTTTTTCCCCATTTTGATGTGGTAGATTGCATTTTTCTGAGAACTACCTGTTCTTATACTTTGATCACTTATTGTTTGGGGTATGGAACATAAATGATTATTTTATGGAGAATTTATATAAGGCAAGTGCTCATATGGTGGTCAGAAGGGATACAAGGACATTGTCAAGGTTTCTCTGAAGAATTTAGAATTGAATGTGTGACAGAGATACTTGTACAGATCTATCCACATGGCATGCCTTTCTCAAAGAAGGTGCTCTTTAAGCAAAGCAGAATTGAATTAGCTCAAAAGAAACAGGAGATACACAAATTTAAAAGAATTCATCCCAAATCTTCACATGGATTATTTGTGCCCAACCTGTGGTAAAGCATTCTGACCTTGTACTAATCTGATCAGCCACAGGTAGACACACTGTAACTTGACTCTAACATAGTGTTGTCATTTTGGTACTTTCCTTAACTCAATTTGCATCAAATTTTATCATGTAATGGATATCAGACATTTAACATAGAAATTGGATTTACTTTTTCCAAATTATTTCCCTTCTGACTCAAGTTGCATTTATTTTGCTTGTGTAAAACCTTTCAGGTAACTACAATTGTTCATTTTCTTTTTTATGATCACCTCTATTCCATTTGTTTTTATCCATTGAGATTGCGAATGATAGCTTCTTTTTTCTTTCTTTGTCTATCAATTTTTAAAAGATATTACTTTTTATATTTAGGTCACATGTCATTTGTAAAGTTATCATAGAATATGGCATAAAGTGGTGATCAGATTGCCTTCTGATTTTCCCAGCAAATTTTATCACATTATTTCAGTAATTAATGTCCTTGGGTTTATCAAACACTATACAACTATGTTCAATTATTCTTTTAACCAATACCAAATTGCTTTAATGATTTATGATTAATAATTTGATATTTGATATTATTTGACTCCATTTTTACTTGTTTCTAATATTTCCTTTCAGATTTATGAATTTTTGTTTCTCCAGATAATTTTTTTATAAACATTTTTGTCTAGATATATAAAATAACCCTTTGGTAGTTTATTTGAGATCAAATAACTTAATTTAAGTAATGTACCATATTTGTTATATTGTTATGGACCAACAAGATACAATTAGTATCTTCCCAATTTTTTGTTTTTATTTCTTTTTTTTTAAAAGGGTTTTGTAGTTATATTAAAATAAATCCAAGAGGTATCATCCTAGATATACTCTCAATTATTTAATAAATCCTATAATTATTTTCAAGAGGATTTCTTTTTCCATATTTTCCTATTGGATTTACAGACAGGCTATTAATTTTGTGGGCTTTTTTTACTGGTTATCTTTTTCAATTAACTTTTAGTTGAATTTCTAGTGTTCTCTCAGTAAACATCATATCATTTATATATATATATTCCCTGAATTTCTTTTTCTTGTTTTATTGATGTAGCTAGCATTTCTAAAATTATATTAAATAGTGTTGATGACAGGCATCCTTGCTTTGATTCTTGATCTTTGAATCTGCTTCTAGTGTTCTGTTATTATGGATAATGCTAGTTCTTAGTGTCTAATAGCTTCTGCTTACCATTTGGAGGAAATATCCTTTTATTCCTATTTTTTGGGGTATTTTTTCAACATAAAGTAAGATTGTATTATTTGAAAACTTATTCTGTATTGACATAAAATGATTTTTAATGTGTTTTTCCCCCCTAATGTTGAAGCATCCCTATATTCTAGGCAAAAATCTCACCTGATTATAGTGGATAATCTTTTTATATTGCTATAGCTTCTTTACTAATATTTTGTTCAATATTCTTTCCACCAGTATTCATTAAAATTATTGGCCAATAATGTTTTCTCTATGATTTATCTTTTCCTGGTTTAAGTATCAGGGCTATACTTGTTTCTTTAAAAGAATTTGCTATTTTTTCAAAATAATTTATGAATACTAGAGTTAATTTGAAAATATTTGATAGAATTCACTAGTAAATCCATTTGGGCCCCAGGATTTTTTCTTTGGGAGTTCATTTATATCTTGTAAATTTTTTTTTTTCTAACACTGGACTATATGTCTCTATTTCTTGTTCTGTTAATCTGGGTTTTAGTAAATACACATCTATTTCTTTTACTATTAGGTCTTTTTAGTATATTACTAGTTAACATAATCTCTAATGTTCTTTGTCTTCACTTATCCTGAGTTCTTCTTTTGGATTTTTTACATCATTGATTTGCTTTTCTTTTTAACACCAAATTTGCTAATGGTTTATCTTGTTAAAAAAAAAAAAACCTATTTATATTTAATAATTCAATACATTTTAATTTTCAATTTTATTTATCTCTTTTATTACCTAAATTTTTATTTTCATTTGAACCTCTTTGATTTGTTGCTTTTTTTGTTTTGTTTTGCTTAAGCAATTAGAGTTCAGTGACTTAACCAGGATCACACAGCTAAGAAGTATTAAGTGTCTGGGTCAGACTTGACTCAAGTCCTTGTGACTTCAGGGCTGGTGCTCTCTCCACTGTGCCACCTAGCTGCCCCGATTTGTTAATTTTTTAAGTTTTCTTACTTGCACACCTAATTCATCCAGTTCTTGAATGGAATGAGATGGGACCATATAACAGTACAATGTCTTCAATCTAGTACAATGTGCTAGTAATATTACTAGCTAACATTTATATAGTGTTCTAAATTTTGCAAAGAGAATTATAAATATCTAATTTTATTCTTTATTGTTACACAACCCTATGAGGTGGATGTTAGTTTCATCTCAGAAGAAAAAAAGACAAATATAGACTAAGTGCTCTGCCCAAGGTCATATAGCTAGAGTTCTAGAAAGGATTTGAATTGAGGTCTTCCTTTCTGCCACCTAGTGGCATATGTACATGTTTAACAATTTCTGGAGGAAAAATATATGTACAACATACTTTTGGATTTAACGTGCATTATCATTTTCTCCATTACTTTCTTATATCTAGAAATCAATAGGACTCTGAATTGTAGCATTTGCCAATTTCTAAGATGCACACAATGAAATTTTGACAATTGGCTCTTGTAAGGCTCGCCTTTGCATACTCCTGGTTTTAATCATCCCAAGAGACAGTCACAAAACTCTCAAGTTCTCCCTTTTGTTGACGAACATATAAACTTTGATGTAAGAATTGCTTTGGATACATTCCAACATTTTACATTCCAAAAATTTTGGTATGTTGTCTCTTTTTTTTTGACAAAATTATCTGTAACAGAAAGGATATTTCTATAATTTCTTCACCCCTGGAAAGGCCCAATTCACGTCACTGTGGGTCTGGGTCTTCAGGGGTCAGGGTCCTGAGACATCATGTACATATCTTCCTGTAAATCCGTGATATTCAGGTTTTGCCCGGAATTTCAGACACTGGAATAGCCACACCTGAGCTCTTCTTGCAAATGTTAAGCTGATCTGCTGGGCTTCCACAGACATATGGTATGGCACTTGCCTGGTTTCCTGGCTTCACATAATGAAGCCCTATTGAGTTCTTTGTCTACTTACCTAGCAAAAGTCCCTGACTGAATTCAGTCCTAAGTCCCTGGGACAGTCCAGTCTTCCTGGCTTTAGCATGGTCTACTGGGGTTTCCCAGATCCTCCTCTGGTTCTGATGCCATGGCCCATACATAGGCTGACTGTTCCAACTCACTCCTTTTACAGATGAAAAAACTGAAGGAAGCATATTAAGAGCCCAGGGTATGGCAGATAAGTGTCAGAGGTGGGATTTGAACTCAGGCACTTGACTAAAACTACTGCTCTTTCTACTGCGTCATGATGTTGTGCCTGTGTGTGACTGCAATTAGAATGATTGAAAGTGGTCTACATGTTCCTAAATTTTAACCAGTCTGATCTTATCTTCAACCTAGCTCATTAACTATCTTCAACACCTGTCTAAGAAATGCATATTGATAAGCTAACTCAACAAGGTTTCCATCCATCCAACTGAATGCCATGGTTTGGGCAATGTATTTTTCAAGTGCTTTGATTTTCCCATTTAAATGGTTAGATAAATCTCCATACTGCCACAGAGGCTTCTTTTTTAGGGATAGTAAACATCTTAAGACTATTTAAATAAATACAACAACATATCAAGGAAATACATAAGGCATTCAAGATGGAAACCATGTTATGTGAGAACAAAGTAGAGGCATTCAGAGTATTTAAACCTGCAGAAGATTCAAGGGAGAACATGTTCACTGTGACTGGGGCATTTGGGTGGCACAGTGGATAAACAGATGGATCTAGAGTAAGGAAGTTCATATCTAGCCTCAGACACTTTCCAGCTGTGTGATCCTGGCAAGTCATTTAACTCTGTTCGACTCAGTTTTCTCATCCCATTAGTAGAATGAACTAGAATTGGCAAACAACTCCAATATCTTTGCCAAGAAAACCTTAAATGGAGTCAAGAAGAGTAAGATAACACTGAACAAATGTTCACTGTCTTCAAATAGACTATTAGATCAGGTACCGATATGACAACAGAAGCTTAAACCCAGGAGGATCAGTTTGAAACTATGACATTTTGTCAAATCTCCCATGACAAAGATTTTTTCCTACCTATACCCTTTGTAGTAATATAAAAATCTCCTAGAAGGCACAACAAAAGAAAAAAAGACATAGAAATGTGATTCTGCATGCTTTCATTGAGGCCACAGAATAATTCAAGGTAGTGTCATTAACAAATTGTCAACATAATTAATTCTCCATTAAAAGTTATATGGAGTAATCTAGTTTTCCTGTTAGTGGTAGACTTAACATAAATAAATATTTATACGAGTTAAGCCTAAATTCATAAGAATAGTGTAAGGCATCTGACCATTTAAATGCAGTTTCAGCATAAATTTTAACTAATTTTATCCACGTATATAAATTTTTTTATTCATTTTAAACTTAAAATACAAAACAAGAAAAGGAAAGAGAACATTTCCTTGTACACAGCAGAACAGAGAGGATGCAATATAAAACTATAAATTTCCATTGCAAGAAAAACTAGATAATAAATAGTACATTGTTTTCGAAGCTAGCCAGATTTTTTGTTTCCTTCTAAATTTTTTTGTTGTTGTTGTTCTCTATGGCGTACTTAACGATCTTATTTTAAAACTCCATTTTGTAATTCAACCTTTGTACTCAATTTTATATGATCAATAAAAGGAGAAAGCAGCAGCCCCGCCCCCTCTTTGGCGTCTCCTTCGCTTCTTGCCCCCGCTACTTCTTCTCCATTATTTCCCTTCCTCGCCCTCACAGCCTCCTGACACAAGGTCTTCCCGGGCGCACCCATTAGACATGTTATCCCCTCACCTGCCTCTCAATATCGTATTCCGCTTTCCAGAACCTCCTATCTTTTTACCCCTTTACTGATGTGACTTACTCCCGGCAAGGATGGAAGATTACATTCATATAAGTATCCAACAGAAAGACATTGACTACTGTTCAGGGAGTTGCAGGTGATTATGACAAAAAGAAACGAAATTTGCTTGTAATGGTACTGTGATGAACGTCCTGAGGTTATCCGGCTTCAAGGTGACCAGAGAAAGAACATTTGCCAGTTCCTCTTGGAGTTTGGCGTTGTCAAGAAGACGCTTAGGGTTCATGGTTTCTAAAATGAGCAAAAACACATGGAGTATTTCTTGAATAGCTTTGTTCTCTAACACAAATTGACTACCTTGTGAAATGAGTCTCTGCAGCAAATGGACTTTTCATTTATTTAATCATTCAAAGTTCCATTCACATCTGCATGATTATATGTCTTTGGGCTAGTAACACCTAAGAACATTGCAGTAGGGGCAGCTAGGCGGCGCAGTGGGTAGAGCACCAGCTCTGAAGTCAGGAGGACGAGTGTTCAAACTGATCTCACTTTAACACTTCTTAGCTGTGTGACCCTGGGCAAAGTCACTTAATCCCAAATGCCTCAGCAAAAAAAAAATCATAATAATAAAAAAAAAAGATTGCAGCTTTACAATTAAAAAGCTCATTAACACTTTTGTGAGCAATTATGCTCCTAAGTTTAAAACAAGACCCAAGTTACAAACACTTGTTTCTAATATATAAATTTTCTCAAGTAAATGAATTCGTCCTTCAAAAAATAAAAATAAAAATGTTGAATATATAGTAAAAAGAAAAATAGACAATTAGAGGAGACTTTAGAGATCAAGCAAGGATAAGATGATCACCTGAAATCTCATTACTATGCAAATTGATTCTTAAGAGTTTTTGATATTTAACATCTTCTAAACTCTTTTAGGTGCTCCTCTTTTCTGGTTTCTTTCTTTCTTTTTTTTTTTTTTCCTCTCTGAGGCTGGGGTTAAGTGACTTGCCCCGGGTCACACAGCTAGGAAGTGTTAAGTGTCTGAGAGCAGATTTGAACTGGGTCCTTCTGAATTAAGGGCTGGTGCTCTATCCATTGCACCACCTAGCTGCCCCCAGGTGCTCCTCTTTTCTGACTGGAGGGTTAGAAGAGGGAGCAAAAAACTTCCAAAGTCTTTTATGGAAGGTTCAGAATTTTCCAAGGAACTTTCCATTTTCTATTAGCAGCTCTGCTTGGTTTCCTTTCCATGGAATATCATATATATCTCTAGAATTTAGCATATTGGCTAGCACATATTGTTCACTGAAGTGTTGTCATATTGGAATTACTCTAATTTCAAATGGCAGAACCAAGATCAACGTAGAAACGAAACATATATCCATAAGGAGGCAAATTTCTTTCTTTCTTTCTTTTTTTTTTTTTTTAAAGAAGCAGTTGGGGTTAAATGACTGGCCCAGGATAAATACAGCTAGTAGAAAGTATTAAGTGTCTGAGACCAAAGGAGGCAAATTTCAATTCAACATAAAGTGAGCCTATCAGAATTGTTCCAAAATGGAACAGGTTGCTTTGGAAGGTAGTGAACTTTGTCAGTGGAAGGAATGGATGGCAAATGATGAGAATGCTATAAATAGGATTTCTGCACTAGGTGGTTTGTTTGATTAGATCGCTTCTGAAGTCTAAAAAGATAAGTTCTGTGATCCCATTATCTTAATTCTAACAATCAGTGAGTCTTCGAGGTAGAGGGAAAATAAACTTGATTTGGCATCCAAATATGCAAATCCTGTCAATGTCATTATCTGTGAGTCTCCAGGCCTTAGTCTATTCATCTGCAAAGTAAGAAGGTTGGTCTCAAGCTCTAATGCTTCTTCTAGCTCAAAGTTTATGATCCTAAGAAATCAATGTTTGGTATTGGGTCATTTTCAGACATGTCCGACTCCTCATGACTCCATTTGGAGTTTTCTTGGCAAAGCTGAAGGAATTTGCCTTTTCTTTTTCCAGTTCATTTTACAGATAAGGAACTGAGGCAAATAGAGTTAAGTGACACAGCTAGTAAATATCTGAGGGCAGATTTGAATTCCCAAAGAAGTCTTTTTGATTCTAGGCTCAGCGCTTTACACCTAGCTGTCCCAGTCCGTGATTATCTGTCGGGGGAAAAATACTTTGAAGTAAGAGTTTGTATACCATTCAAAATGCTTTTTTGCTTTTTAAAGGAAGTTCTTTGGCCAAATGTCAAATAGCCATCATAGTAATGTAGAAGAAAGCAACCTAACAATCCAGATTGGAAGAAAAAAAAAGATAGTAAACATTTTGTCGATTATGACAAATAGCTAGACAGACATGGTACCTTTAAGAGTGAGAAAATAGAAATTACTTTGAATTAGTGAGAGGCCTTTATCTGTAGTTTGAAGTTACTCAATTCCTTTTCTGTACTTCTTTTACCTTCCCTTCCTACTATCTTTTTCCCACTTTATCCTCTGTACCCCTAGCCAGAAGTTGTTCCTTCCTCTTGCTAAGGGAATTGTGGGGATGGAATGAACCACACTGACTTCATTTTGTGGCTCAATTATGGATCTAGCTTAGTTCTCTTTCTGTGCAACTATGGAAATTATAAGAAAATTTTACTGCATTGTTTGAACCTAGTATTGTAGGGATGGGAAGCTGGACTATCTCTACTTGTTGCTTAGAAACCCTTAGTAACTTAAAAAGGGCAGGGTCTCCCACTGCATCCGAAGTTATTGCCAGTCATTCTCACCTATGTCTTGCCACTGGGCACTATGGCACTGAAACGATGACACTGGAGGACAGACTGAAGCTGATAACTTTACACAGCCCTGCCTCACTTAAATCCAATTCATCTGCAAATCATCTATCTAGTGATGGCACTGGTTCTCTTAGAGAACAAAGGATGAACAACAAGAGAATTTAATTAAGGAACAAAGTTATGCTGACCAAAAATCCAGGCAGATCCAAAAATTAATGCAGATGTTCCCGCAATTATAAACCTCAAGCAACCCATATATTTTATGTGGACACTGATCCCTTATATTATATCTATTGCATCATTACTCTGACTAAATATAAACACTTGGAGAGGAATGGGACTTTTTTTTTTCCAGACTTCAAGGAATTGTACTATTCATTTTCTCCCAAAGTGAAAAGCTCCTAATCTTTTCTCCAATTAGAAATCAGAATCTTGAATCCTGGATAATATGTTATTTTCTTTAAACGCATAAAAATCTGTTTCTTTCAGCATTTGGCACCCAGTGCCAAATTTGTTATGCAATTGACATGCATTGCTTAATAAATTGACACTCAGAAGTTTAAATTTTTGTTTGCTCAGTTACTGCAGATTTTTACCTTTCATATTGCCAATTTTAACCTCACACATATCCCAATGTCATGCAATCCTATTCATTCCAGGACCTTACTTTTCTTCTTCAATCCTTCCTTTTCATGCATCTTCCTTCTCCCTTCCTCTCAGCCCCCAAATATGCTCTCTTCTCTATCCCAAAAAACTGCTTTCTTGACCCTGCTACTTCATACATTTATTCTTTTTCTCTTTTCTTCATTGTCAGATTCCTAGAGAAAAGGTACTCTCTTTTGTCCTCTTTCAATCATACAATTTCTCCCTTGGCAATCTCATTCACTCTCCATTATCATCCTTATGTAGATGACTCTCAAATTTGTATTTTTACTTCTGACCACTTCAGAGCTCATTTACATTTCCAGCTCCCTCTTAGTTTTCTTAGATATTCAGCATGTGTAAAACTGTACTTATCATTATTTGCCCTTCTCTCTACCTTTTGATATTTTTGTTGATGACGACACCACCATCAGGCTTATATCCTTGAAGTATTCTTTTTTTTTTCTTTGCTGAAGCAATTGGGCTCAAGTGATTTGGCTAGTGTCTGTGTGAGATAGGAAATGTTAAGTGTCCGAGGCCAAATTTGAACTCAGGTTCTCCTGACTTCAGGGCTGATGCTCTATCTACTACATCAACTAGCTGCCTCCCTCCTTGAAGTATTCTTGATAGTTCCCTGTCCTAAATTCAATTAACTGATTTCTTGATTCTGCTTGTATAATACTCTTCCAATAACTACTAAATATCACTGGAAAGTGTTAGACAAGTGTACCTAGGCCCACTACAAATTTTTGTCTCTTTGAGCACTACCTGTTGCACGGTAATATTTTTACTCTTCCCTAAATAAGTCTATTCCCTCTCCCACAATGGCTGTTTTAAGTAACTTCTCAAGACCATTTTCTTCACTCATTTCCTTTGGCACCTCTTTTCTTCTCTTTCAATTTTTACTTAGTGATCCTAGAAATTCCCATAGATTGGTCATTTCTATGCAGATGACTTTTACATTTTAATCCTCATTTCTCTCCTGAGCTTGTCTCCATATTACCAACTGCCTGTCACCATCTCAAATACAACACATCTAAGACAAAACTAAACATTCTACTCTACTGAACATCTCAACTCCAGACTTACCTGTTTTCTCTTGAGGGAATTCAACCAGCTTTTCTGTTACTGAAATTCACATCAATGAAATCATTCTTGACTTCCTTTCCCCTATTAAGTCTTGTCAATTCTGCTTTCACATCTCTCATATTCTTTCTACTCTTACATCCATCAAACTGTTTTGGGACTTTGTTTCCTCTCACCTGGACTTAGAAAGTCTCCTGTTTTCTCTGTTTCCAATCTCATTCCTCAGAGTTTACAACCTTCCTAGAACAAAGATCTGACCATGTCATTCCTCTTAAGAATCTTCAGTGGGTCCCTATTTACCTATAGGATAAAATACAAATTATTCATCTTCACACTTAAACTTCTGCACAATCTAGCTCTAGACTGCCTTTCTATTTCACATCACTCTTTTCAAATTCTATATTCTAGCCAAACTATTCTACTACAGTTGCTGAATTTGGTATTAGTTCATTTACTATCTATGGAGACCTAATACCATAGACATTTGCACAAGCTGCCCCCATGCTTAGAATACACTTCCTCCTGACTTTTACCTCTTTTACAAGATATGTCCCCAAGTTATATTTAGATTTTTGTTCAATGTTTTGTTGTTAGACTCTTTGATCCCATTTGGATCTGGGCAAAAATACTGGAGTGGTTTATTTCTTTCTACAGATCATTTTACAGATGAGCAACTAAGGCAGTTAGATGACTTGCCCAGGACCACACAGCTCGGAAATATCTGAGGCTAAATTTGAAATTCAAGACCAGCACTCTATCACATTGTATTACCTAATTGTCTTTATGCTTCAAGTTAAGGACTATAATTTTAATCTTAATATTGCCAGTGCCAAATTCAGTATCTTGTTCAAAGTATTCACTTAATCATACTTGTTAAATTGAACTGCCCCTTGCCCTCATTTCTTCACACCTAAGATCCTAGGTTTTAAGTTTCCTAATTGGTCTATTTATCTCCTTACCCATCTTTCACAGTGTAGTAGTTATTGCTGTTTCTCTACCAAAAAAGTTTTAACAATTCCTTACTGTTTATTAAATAACTTTTGATCCTGATATTCAAGGCCCTCTGCAATAAAGCTACAAATTACTTTGTACTGCTATCCTTTATATAGTCAAAAATCCAAACAAACTGGACAATATTTTTATCATGCTTTTATCATTGTATACTTTTACTCAACATCCTCAACACCTGCAGCAGATTCTCCTTTCTTTTATTAAAGTCCAATCTCAAGTAACATCTTCCCACTAAAAAGCCTTCCTAAACCCTCCTGCCTAATCTTCCAAGATGATAGTGATTTAGACTTCTCAAAGTTATCATGGTATTTTTTCCAAAAACTTCCTTGCATTCATCTTATTTTCCGCTTTAATCAATTATTTTTGCACTTATCCTCCATTTTATATTGCAAGATGCTTGAGCAAGACCTGTGTCATATCTATTTTTCTCTCTAGTATTGAAAGTGCAAATAAAAGACACTTCATATTTCCTGAATAAATGGTTTAAAAGTTATACCTAAATTCTCCAAATCACAAACTTTGACTATACTGAATTAAATTCTCCAACTTTCTTTGGTCATTAGTCCAGATCAAGGTGAGCCTTCCAGCCACTTTTGGTCTTTTAAGCAGATCATTTTTGTTTTCTTCAATGAGAAAAAAAAGCTGAGAAAATATCCTTTTTACAAAAATGACCAATCTATTAAGAACAGAGGAACTATCAGCCACTTGTCATACATGAGCAGGTCAGAATCACTTTTTTGAAACAACGTATATAAATGCAACTTATATGAATCACCTTGAGTCATAGGCATGCATCACAACCTGTATTATTTATCATCTTTCAAAATCAGCTTGAGGAGATGTGAGGTACCTTATCTTTCTACACCCCCCAAAATTTGTTCAAACCATCTGAAACCTACTTGAACTAGGTGCAATCTTTCCTTATATATTGGCTCATCTCAACTGCTTACAATCTCATACATCTGATCTTTTACTTCATTCTATTACCCTCAAGATATTATCACAATTCACCTTTTAATAATCAAATTCCTTGGAAAAACTATCTACATTCATTACCTCCACTTTTCATCTCCCATTCACTTCTCAATTCCTTATAATCTAACTTCAACCTTATTGTACAACTGAAAGCACTCTTTCCATGCTTACTAAGTGTCTAATTGTCAAAATGCACTCTTCCATTTACCAAGGTTCTCAACCAGGAGTCATTCTCAACATTTCCCTTTCTTTCATATCTTATGTAAGATACTGTCAAATCTTGTTGATACTACTTTCATATTTTCTCTTGTGATAGATATTTATCCCATTCTACTTACTTGGTTACCAACCTGCTTCAGATCTTTATCACTTCTTGCTAAATCAACAGGCTCCTAATTGGTTTTCTTGCCTCTAATCTCAAATTCATCCTTCACATGACAAATTAATATTCCTAAAGCACAAGTCTGGTCATGTCACATTCCTCCAAATGATGCCACAAAGACTCTTTTGAGGTTCTAAGATAAATGTAAAACTCTCCACAATCCGGCTATAGTCTTTTTTGGAGTTAATCACAAAACATTCTACATCTCAGTTACATGGGCCTATTTTATTTTTCCTGTACACAACACTGCATTTCCCACATCTGTGTCTTTGCATAGGCTGTCCTATTGGACATTGCAAGGTATTCCTTCCTTGTGTCTACCTGATGGAATCCTTGACTTCCTTCAAAGTTTCCTGTAAGGCAGGCTCATCCTAATCCCCGCTTCTTATTCTTAAATTGCTGGTACCAACACCCCGAAATTATTTAGTAGATATTTTCCTGCTAATTCTTTCCAAAGTTCCTTAAGGTTAAAGCCTTAAAAAAAAAAAAAAAAAAAAAAAAGGTTAAGGCCTATTTTGTTTTTATAACCCTTTTACCGAGCATAGTACCTGACATATAACAGAATATCATTAAATGGTACTTGCAAAAGAAGGGAAAGGAAGGGAAAGTATATCTCCCAGGTGAGGGTTCTGGAACATTTTACACAATGTAATTTTTTTACTTAAAAAAAAAAAAGCAGAAAAAAAAAGCCCACACTATTACAGTTTGTAAAATGTCAAGTTTATTGCATCTTCAGACTATTTTATACACTCTTCTATTGGTGCCCCGAATCACAAAAGCTGACCTCCAAGGAACCAAGAACTGTTGTACTTTCCTCTGTGTTGCTTATTTGTTTTCTTCAAAATCAGCTGGCTTCTTCCTCTTTGACTTCTCAAACTCCTGGGTTCCCCAAGTATAGAGGAAGTAAAAGCCTATAAATGCTTTAAGAACCAAAATCAAGAAAAAGTAGTAAGCATACACGAAACTATTGGACCAGCAAGATACAGCAGAGTAGGTAGCACTAAGTAATGATGACTATTGCCTGCACCAACTATTCCTAGACACAGAAGATATTATGGAAGGTGTTACATTGTATCTATTTAACAGAGTTAAAATGTATCTTGTTCAGTCTTGTTGTGACTTGCCCAAGGTCACACAGAAAAGTATCTGAGGCCAAATTCTTCAGGAAGATGGATCTTTCTCACTTTTGGTCCAGCATTTCCACACTAAGGCATATGGCTATACGGAAATATGTTTTGTATGATATCAAATATCAAATAGCTAGCTCTCTTAAACAGAAGGGAAAAGTCAGAGGAAGGGTATTTGGAACTCAAGATTTTAAAAATGAATATTAATACATTTAAAAATGTAATTATGATTAAACGAAATAAATAAAAATATATTTTAAAAGATACTAGAACCAAGTAAAGTTTCTCACATAAGTTCACTTGAAAGACTCATCACTATTCCTACCTTCCTATTTCAAACTAAGTGGTCTCAGAGTCTGGGGCCCATGCCCATTACCGTTAGTTACGTAGTTATGTAGCTGTACGGGACTTACAGGGTTGCTGTAAGTAGGTAAAGTGCTTGGGAAACCGTACATCGCTATACACACGTAGACCGTTATTACTGTCAGTCCGCTCTGAAGGAGCCACTGAGGCTGGCTCAAAGTTTCCTGAGCGCAGACAGTAAGTGGAGGAAAGGTGAGATTCTCGGACGCGAATGGCCACGCCACTGAACAGCGGGGCGCTCAGCCAGTGCTCCTCTGGTCCTACCTCCCCTTTTCGGGCTCCTCCGAGGTACACTTCGGCCCTTAGCTTTCCCATGACCCCAAGCTCTCGAAGCAAGGAGCGAGGAGGCCTGGGCCCTAGATGTTGCCGCCCCACAGGCCCACAGCGGCACTTACGAGGAGCGACCCGCAGAATGGAGTCCTGAATCCTGCGAAACGCATTCGGGATGCCCTTGGTGAAGTAGCTGGGGAAGGCTCTCTGTTCAAACGGAGAGAGGCTGTAGGAAATGATGTGCCTCACTCGGATCAGATTCCCGAACTCGCGGCCCATCTTCGCTGCACCTTCGGTCCCTGGAGGGGCAGAGACAGTTACTGGTGCCGCCGACTGTGCGGAGACCCCGGGCCCAGCCGCCACCCCGCCTCCCTTCCCGGTCTAGGTAAGCCCCCGGCACTCACCTACTTCAGGACACTTTGCCCTCCAAAGAGTACGGCTGGTACCTCGCGACCCTTACATTTCCGGGGCAAACAGACGCGTAGAATAATACAACTTCCGGGAGGGACCACGTTGCAGTTCTTGCGGGGGTGGAAATGCACCTCATCTCTCTAGGGAGAAGTGTACTGATCCAGCGGAGACTGAGGAGCCGGGTGAGGGGAGGGTCCCGGACCGGGAGTGAAGCTCGCTGAGGGCTGGAGAAGCTGTGATGGGCTGTCCACGTGGGAGCCAGGACCCATGTCCCTGAGTCTTCCCCTTTCTTCCCTGATAACTGGGAGATCCACTTGCTGTCTCCCTCACTTCTGGAGCTTTCTCCCCAATGGCAAGAAATAAATGAAGCCTTTTTGTATCATTCATTTACTCACTCACTGAGACCCTCCATTCAGTCATTCTTTTACTCAAGTTCACTCCTGATCGAAAGGAGTCTGACTCCAGCCTGCGCTGTGTTCACTATGGCGCCACCTAGCTGATGTATATTGTTAAGGGAGATGAAAAAGACAGAAATAAATTAACAGAATAGAGGCAGTGGTCCTCAAACTTTTTAAATAGGGGGCCAGTTCACTGTCCCTCAGACTGTTGGAGGGCCGGACTATAGTAAAAAAAAAAAAAAAACTCACACTCTGTCCCTGCCCTTCAGCCCATTTGCCATAACCCTGCCAGCGAATAAAAGTCCTCAGCAGGAGATATGTGGCCCGAGGGCAGTAGTTTGAGAACCCTTGAAATAGGGGATAATGGACAGAGCGGGGGAACTTGGATTGTTGATCCTAGATGAGTTCTCTTGTTACTATGTATTAATAGTATTAATATATATGTGTATATGTATGTCTGGAAGAAGGAGGGAGAGTTCTAATAGCTGACAAGTCTCGTGGATTTCACCGCAATATCTCTGTGATTTTTCCATTCCACGAGCTGTGGAGCGGGAAAGAGAATTTTTTTTTTATTATATATTTTTTTATAATATTATCCCTTGTATTCATTTTTCCAAATTATCCCCTCCTTCCCTCCACTCCCTCCCCCCCCATGACAGGCAATCCCATACATTTTACATGTGTTACAATATAACCTAGATACAATACATGTGTGTAAATACCATTTTCTTGTTGCACAATAAGCATTAGATTCTGAAGGTACATGTAACCTGGGCAGACAGATATTAGTGCTAACAATTTACATTCACTTCCCAGTGTTTCTTCTCTGGGTGAAGCTACCCCTGTCCATCATTGATCAACTGGAAGTGAGTTGGCTCTTCTTTATGTTGAAGATTTCCACTTCCGTCAGAATACATCCTCATACAGTATTGTTGTTGAAGTGTATAATGATCTTCTGGTTCTGCTCATTTCACTCAGCATCAGTAGATGTAAGTCTCTCCAGGCCTCTCTGTATTTCTCCTGTTGGTCATTTCTTATAGAACAATAATATTCCATAACCTTCATATACCATAATTTACCCAACCATTCTCCAACTGATGGACATCCGTTCATCTTCCAGTTTCTAGCTACAACAAAAAGAGCTGCCACAAACATTTTGGCACATATAGGTCTCTGGGAAAGAGAATTCGTAAGCATACTCTACATGGGCCAGTGGGTAGAAAACTGGATTTTTTTCTTGCTGCTGTAATTTGTTTGTGGTATGACTTTTTATATCTAAGTCATAAATCTATTTGGAGCTATATAATCAAAAATGTCCACTTTATCTTAAATGTTCTAACATATGTCTAAAAATAATTTCTTTCTTGTTCTCCTAATTTATGATATGACTTTTCGTACCTGTCTTCTGCACATTTAAAAAAAATGTTTCATTGGCCCTCTTTTTTTGGCATCACTATTATTAATTCTCCAACCTCCCCACATTTTCCCTCTAACCTCCTCACAATTAAAAACAAAAAGAAAGAGAAAAAAGTTGTAACAGGTAAGCGCAGTTAAGCAAAATTAATTCATATAGTGGCTATGTCCAAAAATGTGTGTCTCTTTCTACACATAGACTTGCAAAATTATTTTTCTTTACAATATTTTTGTCTTGTAAAAATTATTCTCTTGGTTCTATGTACTTAGTTCGTACTATTTAGGATTCCCTGAAATTATTTTCCATAATTTTTTCTGTTGCAATAATATTCCATTATATTCATATATAATAACTTGTTCTAAGGCATTTCATTAAATATAGTGCCTTTCTTTCTCCTCTACCTTTTACTTTCCTCTTTAGGATCATGAAGTTTATATGCTTGTCACTGTTCCTCTAGATTATTAACTTCTCCTTATTCCCATTTGTTGAGTTTCCTATATTTTTATATAGTTTTCCAAATTGTTGAGTTTGGTATTTTTTACCCCAAAATATGTATACTCAATCTTTTGTCCATTTCTTCTTTTTTGTCCACATTAAGGCCTTGAAAAGACACTTATTTCTCCTTTCCTTCTTCTGAATGTAAGCATTACATCATCATATAGCACCTTCCAACTGCTTAAATAAATTTATCTTTTAGTTTTCTCTAGCTTTAGTATTTCAATATTCCTATTCAGTTCTGATCTTTTCATGAGAAATACTTGAAAGTACTTCTGTTAAATGGTGACCTCTTTGAAGGCAGGGGGAACCAAATTTTTACCTTTCTCAGTATCCCAGGGCTTTAGCATAGTACCTGGCAGTTAATATTATGCACAGCACAGCACCAGATATTAATAAATGCTTTGTGACTTGTCAAAAAAAAAATTACCCCTCTCTCTGAAATTACTTTTTTTTTTTGCTGAGGCAATTGGGGTCAAGTGACTTGCCCAGGGTCACACAGCTAGGACGGTTAAGTCTCTGAGATCATATTCGAACTCAGGTCCTCCTGACTTCAGGGCTGGTGCTCTATCCACTGCGCCACCTAGCTGCCCCATCTGCAATTACTTTTATCCCAAATCCTGGGTGCTAAAATCAGCCTAGCAGTTGTTTGGGCAATAATCAAGATAAGGCCCATTTGAGTCATGTTTTTCTTACTTTTCCCAATCATATCTTTCTATGCCCCACTCTTTTGTCTTTAAATTCTTATTCTCACACCCCAGCAGTATGTATCCCAGTGGGATATGATATAGGTCCTGGCCAAAACCACATTCTGTAATCCTATGAAGTTGATTAGATAAATTGGCAAATTTGGTTGGAACATCGTTAGCATAAAGGGAATCATATGTAAACTGTAATCTGACTGTAAAAGACTTTAAATGAACCAAAAAAGAATTCATAATTTATTATCCAGAGGCAAGTGGAACTTATTAAACAAAAAGGGGACAGGTCAGATCTGTGCTTTACAAATATCCATTTGGTAGCTACATGGGGATTACTTGGACAGGAAAAACTTTAAGGGAGGGAAATCAATTAGGAAACTTTTGCAATATTCCAGGTGAAAAGTGATGAAAGCCTGAACCAGGACAGTGGTGGGACAAATGGAGAGAAGAGGCTGGATATGGTAGACGTTGTAGAGATATGTGACAAAATTTCACAACTGAGTGGATATAGATACATGAGGTAAGGCAGGGGTCAGCTACAAAAATGAATGTATCTAAAAGCCTCAACAGAAATACAAATGTTATAAAAAGGGAAAGGCTTTTTGAGAAAGATAATAAATTATCTTTTGACATTTGGGGTATGAGAAAACTATTGAATGTCTAACTGGAAATATCCAATAGGCAATTGGTAGCACAGGATTAGGGTTTAGTAGGGTTATGTAGATTTGAGAATCATCTGTCTGGAGGGAAGAGTTAAATCCATACAAGCTGAGGAAATCTCCAAGAAAGATTAGAGAAAATAGAACCCAAGACAGAATTGTGGAGGACATCTATGGATAGGGGACAGAATCTGACAAAGTCGATTTAGAAGTAGCAGGCATATAAGTAGGAAAACCATTAAGATGGTATCATGAAAATTTAGTGCTGAGGGAATATCCAGGAGAAGATGTGGGTCACCAGTATAAAATGTGTAGAGAGGTCAAAAAGACTCAAAACTGAGAAAAGGCTTTTAGATTTGGCAATTAAGAAATAATTGGTAATTTGGAAAAAGCAGTTTCAATAGAATGATGAAATCTAAAGACAGATTATAAAGGACTGAGAAGAGGGAAAGGATTAGCAGTGTAGAAGGCTTGTGGTTTTTTTTTTTTGTTGTTGTTGTTGTTTTTTGTTTTTGTTTTTTAAGAATTGAGATGTGAGAGGAAAGAAATAAGATGAGAGCTTGAGAGGACAATTTTCCAAAGAAGATGTGAAGTAATGGTAACAAAGTCACAAGCAGAGGGATTCACTCTGACAAAGAAGGAGTTCTTCATCAGAGAATGGAACAAAAGAGGAGAGAATGGAGTTTTGAGGTCCTGAATAGAGGAGGTGGAGAAGAGGGACCTCTGTGAAAGACTGATTTCCTCCATAAAGTATAAAGAAGGGTTCTCTGCTGAGAGGGATAGGAAGTGGTGTGGAAGACTTGAGGAGAGAAGGGTAGTTTTGGGAAGTAATCACAGATTCATTAAAATACCCAAGTATTATATATTTTGAAGTTGTGATGTCTGGCTGTTCAAAAAACCTTCCAAATAAGTCATAACACAGTGATTTTTTTTTTTTTTTTAAAGGGGAAGGAGAATAAGGAAGGGGAAGACAGACCTGTGATTTAATTATTCTAGGAGCATTCTGGAAAGGAGGTTCTCTCTACTAATACAGGTAGACACCTACTTTGCAATTTATAATTGTAGGGAATTGTCTGTGTATTGAGAAGTGATTTGCCCAATATCAGTTTATTTCAGAGATGCTTCAGGAATTTGTGTCTTCTTGGCTGCAGCCCTATTTCTATATACCATGCCCTACTGCCGCTATCACTGCATTTTATGAATATATAAATATTGATATAGCTCAATTCGATTCAGAATTTACATTGTATTAAAATAATTAAATCTGCAGCCTCAAACTTTATACCACCTACAAGTGTAGGGGTTAAAATCAGAATTCATTGATTTAAAGACAAATAAATCTGCTTATCAGTGGCAATCAATGAACTTCTGTTAATGTGACAGTTTCATCAGTCTGAGTAATGCAATGTTGGATATTTTCTAGTACTGGGATGTAATGTTTACCTTTCAGAAATTAACTTTTTTTTTTTCAGAGTAGCATTGTATTTCTCAATAAGTTTTTAGAGGAGGTCTTTGACTCATTTTTAGCAACATAATATCCATTCACTTCCAAGTAAAGTACTGACTCCATTCAAGACTTAAGAAAAAATTCTCCTGGAGGGCATTCACCACCAGTTAGATGCCAAACCATTTTTAATCATGCCAACTTACAGTCAAGGATTTTAAAAACCAAAAAATCTGTAACTGAGCATCCAAATAAAAAAAAAAGAGCAATTCAAAATTTCAAAATGAATCAAAAATAATTTTGGAAAAGGACCCAGGACATTAAACCTCTTACCTAATCTAATCGGCCAGCAAATCAAGCTACCACACATTACAAATGAAAAGTTTTATGTCTAACCACCTAGGAGAATTAAGGCACCTAATAGATCTTTACTTTTTTGAAAATCAGTGACCAGCATGTTGACATTTAAATAGTTACTTTTGAAGTAGTCCATCCTAAAAACTAGATTTCAGGGGAATGCATTTGGAATAGATATGTAAATCCATTAACTACCATAAATAGGATTGACATCAAAGCAGACAGAATCATCACCAATAACTATTGCTTGTCTTTTTCTTGGGCAAAAGAGTTCCTTAAGTGTTCTCATTTCTTACCAAAGTAAAATAGGGAGACCCTGATTAGATCATTCTCCAGGATCTTTTAGTCATTCAGAGGCAATTACAGCACACTTGTAATTTAAAAGATTTTTCACAAGTTTGAGGAAAGGTGAATAAAGAAGAAATAGCCAAATAAATCTGTCCAATGGAACAAATTTAATATTTTAGAGCTGACGAAATTACCACCACAGCTGGGAGCCCTTATCATCTAATTCTTCCCCCATCCTACCTTAAACTTTTTAAAGAGAGCAGCTGGCTCCCCTTTATGCTTTACAGAATAACCAGGCTTGGGGAGATGTGGGCCTTGTTAAGTCTCCCCAAACTATGGAAATGACCAGTTCATTCATCCACTACTTTTGCTGTTTAGCCTGGATGTTTTTCTCTCTTAGCCTCGGGTCTCAAACCATTGAGGATGAAGCTGGATCTGTGACAAGTGGAGAAGCTTCCTTTGAGGCTAAGCCCTTGCCTTGGAATAAGCCTCTAGATGGAGAAAACAGAGCAGTTCTCTTTCCACCCCTTCACAAGGTCTTAGTTAACCACCATCTTCCTGGGGCACCAAGGCTACAACCTGACTCAAGAGCACTGCGTTATATGAAGAGGCTTTATAAAGCATATGTCACCAAGGAAGGAATTCCTAAGTCTGACAGAAGTCACCTCTACAACACTGTCCGTCTATTCACACCAAGTTCACAGCAACAACAGCCTTCTTGGGGCCATGTCACAGGTGTGTAGCCACAGAATCTCTCAGGCTATGACTTGGGGTGGAGAGAAGGTGCTATAGCAGGAAAGGGAATTGATCGTACATACTGGTTCATCTCAGTGCTTGATTCAGATGTCAGTTATGCAGTTTGGTATGGAAAATGGTTTCTTAAGACCCAAACATAAAGAAATACCTAATACCTATTTTTCTATCAAAAGATTCCTATCTTTCCCTTTTTAAAAAAAAGAATTAATTTTAAATTTTCCTATGCCAATATATGTTGTAATCACAGGCTTTTTTTTTTTTTAATCAAAGAAATCCATATATCCCTTTCAATAGAAAAACAAATTGGATAAAATATACATAAAAGAATATGGCTCTTTAAGAGAAAGGAAATTTAAGGGCTCAGCTAGTCCCCCCCCCCCCCCCCCCCCCCCCCCCCCCCCGCCTTTCCCCACCTTTCTAGTTTCTCTTCAAGTAAGATAATCTTCACTTTTAAAGTCTAATAGTCTGATTGCGTTCATTAAGCTTCGAAGGTATCAGAATTTTTCTTGGTGATAAGCTATCAAGAGTTTTGAAAATAAATATACTAATAAATGTCCTTTATCTGATCCCTATCATATGAGTAAGGTCCTTCAGAGGATGCCTGAATTCCCCTTCTTCTCTTACTTGGAGGGAAAACAGAGTATGTGTGAAGTGCTAACTTTTGTTATTCTTGCTATTAGGTTGTCCATTAGACTTGATTTCTAAATGTTCTGCCTCATTTATATTGAAGCACCTGTGGTGTTTTTTTTTTTTTTTCTCCCTTAGGAGTTCTTCAATCAATGGATCTTCTGTTTAACCTGGACCACATTACTACCCTAGAACACTTACTCAAGTCTGTTTTGCTATATTCTTTGAAAAATTCTGTTTCTTTTTCTCCCATCACTAAGTGTATGTGCCATCTAGTTGTAAAAGAACCTCAGTATTCTCACCCATCTTCTTTCAGGTCTCCACAATCCTTCACTTTTAATTTACAGTTTGAATTTAGCAAAAATCATAAGTGGATTGAAATAGATGTAACTACTTTGCTTCAGCCTCTAGTTGCTTCCAACAAGAAAAATATCAACATGGTTGTGAATTTTACTTGTCTCAAAGATCAACAGAATCCAGTACAGGATGAGATATTTGACATGGCCGTATTAATGCCCCCATCACTATTAGTATATCTGAATGATACCAGTGCTCAGGCTTACCATAGGTGGAGTTCCCTTAGACACAAAATGGAAGAAAAACTGACTCCGGGCAGAAAATCTTCCCGCCATCGAAGAAATGAAAGAATAGGAGAATCCAAAACAAGGAATCCCAAAATATCAGTTTCTTACAACCTGAGTGAATATTTCAAGCAATTTCTGTTTCCTGAGAATGAGTGTGAGCTCCATGACTTTAAGCTGAGCTTTAGCCAGTTAAAGTGGGACAACTGGATTGTAGCACCACATAGATATAATCCTCGATATTGCAAAGGTGACTGTCCCAGGTTTGTTGGGCATTGGTATGGTTCTCCTTTCCATACCATGGTACAAAATTTAATCTATGAGAAGTTAGACTCCTCCGTTCCAAGGCCTTCCTGTGTACCTGCTAAGTACAGCCCCCTGAGTGTCTTGACTGTTGAGCCTGATGGCTCTATCGCTTATAAAGAATATGAAGATATGATAGCAACAAAATGTACTTGTCATTAGCATATTGTCTTAGGAAAAATTAAAACCAAACAGGTTTCAGGAATGTTGTTCAGGACAACATTCATGCTGAGTTTAGCTGGGATTTCAGGCAGGTTTTGTACAGTAAATTTTTGGATCCACTGATGTCTAGTTGTATAGGAAATTAATTGGGTAGACTTACATATTCTGATGAGTAACATTGTAATAAGTAGGTTTTGAAGTACAATTTAATCTTTTTTAATTACAAATGTAATGTATATTTTGTAGTTCTTAACATGCCTTGAAGTGAATTTTTGCTTATTTTTTATTTTTATTTTTTTTTTAATTTTTTAAATTTTGCTTAAAGATGTATTTACCTCTGAAGTAAAAAATCCATTAGTAGAAGTGAAGACAAAAAAAATTGATAAGACAAAATGCTATAGTCTTGATGAAAGAATAAATACTTGTCAGTAGCATATCTCTTCTGTACCATTTTTGTGAAACCTTTAAGAATTTTTTTTTTCATAATGGATATTTGGTAGAATAATATTTGAGGTAGACTTAGATTGAGAGAAATGCCATAGATAGGGTTGGTAATTAGGACAAATTTGTGGTGAGGGAAGACAAGTGGAAAGCATAGAGGATTGAGTGATAATCTTCTAAAGAAGATCTAAATACTTATTTATCTATAACTCTTTCCTCCACATTATTTACATTGTTATGTTACCATGATGAATGCTGGGTAATGAAGAGCTGGAGAACTGAAATCCTAGTACAGTTTGTTTTTTTAAACTTATTTACTAATTTAATTTTCTCTGGGGTAATTATGAATTTGATATATGTATTAAGTTTACCTTTACATACAATCCATACATATTAGACACATTAGTACATATTAGAAATAATACATCTTCATTTTTCATAAAGGTATTAGTTTTCTTCTTAAACCCTTCTAGAAAGAAAGGAAAACAGTGACATATCTGAAAGTTCAAGGATAAAATTAATATTATCCTTAAACATATTTACTTGGCATATTCCATCTAGATGATAGATATTAGTTAATGTGAAGTGTCTGCCAAGAACCCTAGGGAACAATTCAACTCTAACTTAAAAAAAAAAAAGTTTCTTATTTTAATAGCTACTTTTGGGATTTAAAAAAGTCTAGTTCAATTCTGTGTATATGCTTTCTACTCAATGAACAATGCCTTGTAACAGTCATTTGCTTTTTTTTTCTTAAAGAGAGTGAGAGTGAAGGACACAGAAACCTAACAAAAGCGTCATTTATATCTGACAAAATGCTCTTATCTTCAATGAAGGGAGAGAGAAGTATATTTTCTCAACTCTTCTCTGGGACCGAACTTGTTCATAATCATATAGGAATATTTGTTTCTTCTTTTGTTTCAATTCCTACAGTATTTTAATAATACATGAATTATACATCAGTTTCAACTGTAGTGGTAGATCTATTTGGTTAGTTTCTGCTCAGAACAGCCTCTTTTTTTATGATGGGAACATGTGTAAATTATATGGAGGAAAAGACAATTGTCATCTGTGACTTCTGGAAGAAAATGGCCTATTCAACTAAAATAAAGAAATAAAGTATTTTAGATATTTGAAGCATTCTGCCCCTATAACATTAATTATTTAGAGTTTGACTCTATGCATTAACATCTGCCTCTTACTAAGTTTCTTCTTTGACCAATAAAAATGAACAATTAGGCAAGTTTAGAAATCTTATCCTCTAATTCAATTAATGACGCTTCTGTCAGCCTATCTGCAGGTGGTCTTATCTTCCTCAAACATCTCAGCACAAAATAGTTGTAGGAATCTATTTGCTATTATGAAGGCTAGTAATTACTAAATAAAACCATTTTTATTTCCAGCTATTTGAGTTAAGATCTCCTGATCATATTAGGTGAAACTTGCTCTATTAACTTAATTCATTTAACAAATATTAACTTTCAAATATAACCTCTTCTATAATTACATACACTTTCTTGAAATGGAAAATGTATTAATATTTTGAATCTTCCATAATGAATATTCTGCAAATGAGTCTTTTGCTTTTAATTTTCCTTTTCTGTTTTTCTTTTTCTATTTTCTTTTGTATTTAGTTTTAAATAAATACTTTAAAAATTGAACATTTTCAAATAGACCTAGGTCTGTCATGTCTATCTGTGTCAAACAGAGAGGCATGATAAATGTATTTAAAATAAACTGGAAAAAGAAAGCTGTAAACAAACAACCCAAACCAAATAACTTTCTATACTAATATCTTTACAGATCAAAAAATTTCTGGCTGATTAAGATTAGAATAATTGAGCCCAACTAGGTGCCTCCTTGGCCTTCTCAAAGGCCTTCTCTCTTAATGACTGACAAGAAAAATATCTGCTGCTAATATGGCAAATTACCTTTTCTTTTTGAATCAGAATTTTAAATACAAGAGTACTCTTGGGAATGATGTGTTACACATACAGATTGTAATTTCTTTTTTCTTTTGATTGCTTCCAGTAAAAAATTTAATAAAATGCCTTAACATTTTTGAATCCCCCTCACTCCCCAGCTTTTTGGCATGGAGAATGGGCTAGTCACTAGGCCACAGACCCACAACTGGACGGCTGGATCCAAATTTCTCTGACCCTCTTCCCTCAGCGTTCTAAAGTCAGCCAATTTCTTAAAGCCCTAGGGACAGACTTGAAAGGACATTTTTTTGACACCTTAAATTTTGGGACTGTGTTTGTTTAAATTGGACTTCTGTCTCTGAAATTGTATGAGATAATTACCATTAATTAGTGTGTTAAAATTGTGAACTTGTTTATTATGGTATAAAATTTTAGAAATGTGTGCATTGATATTGAAGTAATGTTACTAGAAATTTAAATTTGTATTTGATTTGATTTTAAGTTAAAAATTTTGGTTCTCATGTAACTAACCTAAAGAGATCATATTTTGTGTCTCCTAATTAAATGAAATGTATTTAAGCTGCTATGTTGCTTGCTAAATTGTATAACTTATAAAAATTGTATGAGCTATGATTTAACATTTTGTCAGCTCAGCTGGATATGTGGTATAAATTTTGTGAAAGTTAGTCTGAAGCTATTTAGAATATTAATATTAAGGTTTGTCTTACTTTCTCCTCTTAACAAAGAAGTAAAAGCCAAAAAAATTGGCTTATAGTGATCTGTGATTGCAGAACAAATTGTATTTGAAAGATCCAATCCCTTGTGAAACCCATTTTCACTGGTCACAAGCTAGGAGAAACAATTAATCAGGTCTGTCAGGCAGTTTGTGCCCAAGTAAATCCTGAAAGGGCTGTTAACGCCCCCCCCCCCCATTCTGAAGCCCATCCAAAAAAGGGGTATATACTTAAGGGAGGAGTGGCAGGTGGATTTTACACAAAAGTCCCCTTGCAGGGGCTTCAAAGTGCTTTGGTGTAGTGTGTGTTTGTTTTTTTTTTGTTGTTATTTTTTGTTTGTTTGTTTTTTTGACACCTTTAATTAATTGGGTAAAAGCCTTTCTTTGCAAGACTGACAAGGCTCAGAGTTTTTGCTAAAGAAGATCATACCTTGATTTAGCCTGTTCAGCTCTTTACAGAGTGAAGTGGCTGAGACTCTTTAAGATTAAGGATCATCTCTACTCTGCCTGTCATCCTCTCTACCCAATGCTTAATGTTTTTCAAACATTATGGTGCTTGTATCCTAGGCCATCTGAGCACTCTTTTCATTGTGTATAATACCTCTGTTGTACCCATTGCCCCTACTCCTTTGAGGAGACAAAATTGGAGATTTGGGGAAAATGTTCTTTAGTATTTATCCTAGGAAAAGACATTCATAAGTCTCATCTCCTCCCCTCCCCCCAACCTTCTTCTGGGTGGGCTTCCTGGTACTGTCCCTAGTAACCCTATACTAACTCTTTTATTTCTTCTTTTTGTTCATTTTTGACTCCTGTACTTTTAATCTACTTGTGAGATTTGTTTCTTTCAGACTCCAACCCATAAACTACTACTTTTCCACCCTGAATATCATCTACTATCTGATTCTGACATTCAGCACTGGATGCTGCTGATGTCATGTACAAGTCACATGTCTCCCCTCTTCAATCTGGACCCCACTGGGCCCCTTATCAGCCTGAAGCAGCTCCAGAAGATGAGACCTTAGTCCCCTTTGTTCCAAATGAATTTGGGTCTGGACTGCTTGAGGTGGGAATGACAGGATAAACGTTTCTTGGGGAAATGTGGCAGTAACCCTGAGGTCATTTGGCCTTGGGAGTGCAGTAGTTCCACAAACAGTGTTGGCTGTCGGATAACAATCATTTGGCCAGTGACAACAAAGTTTCTGAGATAATAATGGACTGCATACCAGACTACTCTTTTATTCCACCTCAAAGCCCATTCCCCAATTTTACCTCTAAACCATAAAATTAGCATTTCAGTGACATTAAGCACATGATCTCTTCATCTTTTTCCGGTAATTTTATCTTCTTGCTCCTGGTTCTTGGATATATCGTTTTGGAACTTGGCCTACTTCAATTACAATTACAATAAACTTTGCCCCTTGACTTGGAGATGGGTTCAAGCCTGCAAATTCTTTTAAGACTTCTTGTGACACCGGTCTGTGAACTCAACCTTTTGGAGTTTCCTTCTGAACCTCAACATTGGGATGGGTCATAAGTAAATTTATAGGGAGAATTTAACCTCAGGGATATGATTGGGATTTCTGACAGGACATTGCAAGGTGCAATTGCCCAAGACCCTAAAGAGGGTAAGTCCCAGAGGTTTGACATAACTGGATTTCTGACTGGACTACCTCCCCAGAGGATGGGACAATGGAACTAAACTGATCTCTATCTGAGCTTTCTCCCTCTTTGCCTGAGGGATCAATGCTTTAGTTTCTCTATGCCCAACATACTATTCAGGATCTCATCATGGTATCAGATACTAGGTACATAAATACAAAAGGCCATGTTTTCAAGAAGTTTATATCTTAATATAAAAGGAAACTGATGGGAAGATGACAGTACCTAGAATGAAGGGAAATGGAAGAAAAATCTGGAGTGAAACTTGGACACCCTACTTAAATGAAGTTGCTGGGAGGAGTCTTCCAAACAGTAGGAGAGACCATCAGGGCAAAGGTAATTCCAATGTGTGAATTCCAGGACATGCAGGCCATAGAAGTTCTAAAACATGGTAGAAAAAGTCATGGAGTAATGAAGGAATGGAGAGGAATGCAGAAGGAATGCTTTGAATGCTTTTCTTTTATTAAATGTCTATCTTTTTATTTTTTTATGATTAAGCTTAGGTTTGCAGGGTATGTCATTTTGAGTTGTATCTTGAAAACCTTGTTCTTCATAATGTATTATTCTATCCCCTTCCACTGTTTTTGTTGATTACAGAATATATATATATATAGTCTTATGTTATTTGAATTTTGTTTTTTTAATACATATAAATGTATTTTTCCTGTTCATTTTTAGAATTTGTTATTTCTCATTGCACTAAACCATTATGAGTATTGGAATTTGCAAGCATATGTTGTTTTTCCTGATAGCAATCTGGATTCTTTTTGATAAGTGTTTTTTCTTCTATTTTTAGAAGTTCTAGGCAGTTTTCTTTTATCAATTCTTGAATTACAATGTTCAGGTCTTTTGGCTTTTCAAGTTCTGAGAGACCTATGATCCTTATTGTCTCTATACAATTTGTCTTCCAGATCATTGTATTTTGCTTATATTCATATGTTCTTTTAACACTGATTTTTACTTCTCCTTTCAGATTGTCATTTGCTTTAGTATAATTATATTCTGAATCAGTTGTTCTCTATTTTCCTTTTTTGGAAAGACTCACCAAATTTTGTTATTCTAGTTATTTCTGCTGAAAAGGCCATACATTCTGCTATTTTTCCCTTTTAACTTTTGAAGATTCTAAGTTTTCTTGAGCCATTTAGGAATATACTGCTGCATTTCCATACTCACTTGAGTGAACTATGGGTTCATAGAGCTCTAGTGCAACCCACTGGATTAAACTGTAATTGGAAAATGTTAAACTAAATAAATAACAATATAGATAATGTTAATTTGGGATTTTCCAAGTCAATGTACAGGTTGTAGGGATTCTTTCCTATTTGAGTTTCACATCATTGATCTATCAGGTATTGATTCAATTTCCTTTGTCTTGTAACATTTATTTAGAGATATTTGCAATTTAGATGTCTTGCTTTCTCTTTTAATTTATTTCTTGTTGCTTTATCTATGTGTTCTAAGTTTTAAATTTAGATCTATTATGGTTAGTCTTTTTCCTTATATTTCTTAGAATTTATTTTCTGATCCCTTTCTTTTTTGATAGTGAGTCCTGGGAACTGGACCCCAAAGTTATTTCAGCCTTCTTTCTTTTTAAGGCTTCAGTCTCCTGGGAGGACAAGGCTGATGCCATTCCCTGGTGTGAGACCAGGGAACAAATATAAAGTAGTGCCCTGCCCAGTTTCTTCTCTTTTTAGTTCTTTAAGAGCAACTGTAGCTCATTACAATCCCAGGCAAAGCTCCCTTTTCCATATCCTCCCTAAGTAGATGAGCAGAGCTAAGGTCTGCTGCTTATTACCAGAATGGTCAGTTGGCATACTACAGAAACTGCAAGAAAATTGCTGAACTGATCCAAAAGCACAAACTAGAGTTCTGAGTAAGCAAATTGGAGATTAGTGTTCTCTAATATTAATATAAAAGGCTATTAACTCACTAGGCTTCTTTTTGTCCTGGCTATCAGAAACAGTTGCAATTGCTTTTAACTTTTACTCCTTAATTCTTCTTTTGGGGAATTTTTGAGAGTGGGAATTGGAAAAAATGTCTACTCCATCTTTTTGGTCACATTGATGCTGTTCTAGTGGTAGAGTAGAGAGTTGTGGAAATCCCTTTTGGTCAGAGGCCCAGGTCCTTCGTGAAAGAATTCACAAATCCGAAATCTGTTTGTGGCAAAGGGAAGTTTATTGGCACTGAGAAGAGGGTCTCTTCATAGGGCACAGGAGTCCTGGTAGCTGGCAGAAGCATAATTCCTACTTCAGACATTCTGAAAGGATATGGAGTATAGAATTATCTTTTATAAAAATCTGAGGCTCAGGTTATCAAGTTGAAAAGATATTTGAAGGCCTAGATACTTGAAGTTTCAAGTCGCTCAATATCAGACCCAGATCTCCAATTGAATGAAAATCACTTTGAAGGCTTCCTGAATTTGGAATTTCCTGAAAAGGATCTGTATCCCCAAAAGATCAATGTGGGAGAGGGGAGTTATTTGCCTTAAAAAAGCCCAGCCAGGAGGATATGCTCTTTCTCATAGATTCTCTGGAGTCTGGGAGGCCAGGAATCAAAGAGGACACAATTTCAGAGTGTTAATTTTACAGATTACAAAGGGACACAGTTTTGTACAGAGTTCACCTGCTTCAACATGACTCAGAAGTATCTCTGTGATTTTTGTAGTGAGTCGAAAGTTTCTCAACTTTTCCCTTAGGTGTAGGAAAAAAACCCAACTCTGACATGTGTCAGTGAAGTTCCACTAATTACATTTGCTTTTCAGGGGTTCTAAGGCAGTGATTGATTGGAAGGCAAGGTCTTATCTGTTGCTTCTGCTCCTAGATTTATATTTGTAATTTTTGAGCATTAAGATTTATTGAGGGGCTAAAGAAATAATAATAAAAGGAGGAGGCCACAAAGAAAGTATTCTACCATAATGAATAAATTGTTCACTGCTGCATATAAATAAGATTTTACACTCATGGCTTTGAATGGAATCTGCAAAATATTTTACAGAGCCAACTTCATCTCACTAGAAATTTGCTGAACAGTCTTCCTGGCTCAGAGAATGCAGTTATCAAAAGGCAAAACAAAGGTGTTATTATGTTTGTTCATGGCCTGAATTTCTAAGTTAATTTTTAATTTTTTTCTAGACCTGAAAAGCTGATAACAATATAGGTTCAGTGAGATAATATATATGAAGTGTTTTGTAAACCTTAAAGCACTATAGAAATGTTAGGTAATTGAAATATCAAAAAACTAACATTTTTTAAAATTCAAAAGACTAAAAACAAGTTCAAAGACTAAAAACAAGACAATAAAACTCTGCCAAAAATTATATGTCTATGTGATTTCATGCTTGTTAAAGGGAAAAGATTCTTATTTTTTATTTTTGTAGCAAAATCAGGAAATGGACTGCTTGCTTTCTTTTTTTCTTGTCAGATGCTTAATATTTCTTGGATTATAAATTTCCAGACTATGAATGGTTAATCAGCCAGAGTCTAGTTTCTTCAAAAGACTCTTGATGTCTCCACTTGCTTCTCCTCCCCCAACAATTTGGGCTTTCACTTCTTTCCCCTAATTGATACAGCCTTTCTGAATACCTAATGAGAAAATGTTGTTCTGAGGTGACCAATAATGCTACAGCACAAATTTAGCTAAATTTTTTATTTACCAATTAAGGTCTCCCATTGAGAAAATAGTATCTGGATTCCAAATATTAGTAAATAGAGTCTAATTGAGCTGACTAAATTGTTGGTGATGAGAGCAATTTAGGTCACAGGATCTTTTTTTTAATGGAATTTAATTCCTCTCATTTGAGAGATGAAGAAGCCAAATTTCAGAGAGGATGAGACTTGCCCAAATTTACAATGATAATAAGTGACCTCATTTAACTCCGTATCCTCACGCCAACTCCAAAGGGGTTGCAAGGGAGCTCTATTTGACTCCCTGTACCCAGAACCTGCCACTAAGCCTCAATTTCATTTGGGTACCCCAAATCTAGATCTCATCTAAGTGCTAAGTGCTGAGGATAAAAACAGAAAAAGCTCTCAAAGGAGCTTATGCTCTAATTGGGGGTGTTTGAGGCTAGGTTTGACTCAGGCTAGACTCTTAAAGTTTAGTTTGAAACTAGAATGAAGTGAAAGACTTGAGGATGTCAACTTTTAACAAAAGATTTATTAGTTGTAACAGGGGAAGGATATTCAATAAAAAATATACATTGTGGATACTTGATGTTGATTCAGATTGAAGAGGTTTGGCTCCCCTCAATTCCCGGTCAGGCAACCAAATGATGAAGTTGGGGTTGTGTCCCCAATTGATGAGATTTGTCACAGGGCAGGGAGTTGTGGGAATCTTTTTAGTTGGCGCAGAGACCTTTGTAAAGGAATTTACGAACCCGAAAAGCTAGACTGGCAAAAAGTTTATTATTGACATTGGGAAGTCAGCCTTTGCTAGAAAGACTGAATTCCTTGGTGGCAAGGTCCCTACAGAGGGATATAAAGTTTTTAGCAGAAAAATCCTATCCTAGCAGAGAAAGTAGAAAAAGGTCTTGTTGGAAAAATGGGAGAGAGAGAGAGAGAGATAAAGAGGGAGTAATCCTAAAGGAGAATATTATTTCAGCAGGTAGAGGGTTGCAGCTTATGCCAAGGGGAGAGAGAGGTTCCTTTGCTTGGCTTGGCTTGGCATGGCATGTTACGTCCTTTGTAAAGAATGAGGCCCAAGTTCCCTCTTTTTATAATAGAAACCTTGACTAGAAGCTGGGGGCAGCTCTTGATGGGGGCTGGGAGCAGTTTGAGCTGGAATCAAAATAGAAAATCTTGGAATTGAATGGTGTTCTCTAGGCTAATTTCCAACTCAATAGGGTTAGGAGTGGTCCTTTACTCAATTAGTCCCACCCAGATATCAAAATGCTAGATTCTCTGGGGCAGGTCTCTCAGGGGAGAGCTTAGCTTTCCCCCAAAATCAGAGAAAGAGAGAGAGTTTTATCAAGATGAGATATCATCCCATAGCTATGATTTCCCATCATGATCTACTAGCTAAGCTTCAGAGTGAAGCTAGAGCTCTCCATAATTGTTTCATACTTGAGTACTATTGAGAAATGTTTGTAGGCAGAACCTTTAATACCCCAAATTAATCAAATTTCAAAGACAGCTTCAGAATTTAAGATATTTCTCCTATTTCAAGGGGAAACAACACTTTAAAAAAAAAAAAGTTTATCTGAAAGGTAAATGTAAAAGACCCATGAGTCCTAGCTCTATTTTAGTAGGTCATATGATAGAACTACAGTTTTACAAGATGTAGAGGCAAAGCAGATAGTAAGCTTGCATCACTCGCAAAGGAACAGAGTTGTTAATTTCCATCTTCTCCAAGCCATGTGAATAAACAAGCAGCCTGAACTAGTTCTGGACATCCCTGCTGGGAGAAGGGTCAAAGGGAGAAGGCACACATGCAGGGTGCTGACACTTGGGATGAACTAACATTGAAACAAAAACAAGTGATTATTTATAATGTATCAGCTATGAGAAAGATCACAGCCAAGTTCACCTTCAACCACCACTAAAACTATGGATTTCTGGAATCAGTTTCATAATCCAGTTTTCTCAAAATACTAATTGAAGTATCTTTTAAAGAATTCTCTTCATATTTCTTTAAATGATAAAGATTAACCTGCTATAATGTAAGAAACAATGAATACAAATAGAGAAAAGCTCTTAGGAAATATGTCCTTACAATCCCTTTTCCCAGTCCTCTCTCCAGTCATCACAGTTAATAGTCTCTCCAGGTTATTAGAAAAACTCTGTCTCTTCCTAGACCTTTCACAGAGTGAAAATTAAGCTATTGCTTTAAGACTCCCTTGGTTCCAGGATGATGTCAGAAAGGCCTGGAAAGACTTACATGAACTGATGTCGAGTGAAATGAGCAGGACCAGGAGGTCATTATATACTTCAACAACAATACTATGTGGTGATCAATTCTGATGGACGTGGCCCTCTTCAACAATGAGACGAACCAAATCAGTTCCAATAGAGCAGTAATTAACTGAACCAGTGAAAGAACTCTGGGAGATGACTATGAATCACTACACAGAATTCCCAATACCCCTATTTTTGTCCGCCTACATTTTTGATTTCCTTCACAGGCTAACTGTACACTATTTCAAAGTCCAATTCTTTTTGTACAGCAAAATAACTGTTTGGACATGTATACATAAATTGTATTTAATTTATACTTTAACATATGTAACATGTATTGGTCAACCTGCCATCTAGGGGAGGGGGAAGGAGAGGAAAAATTGGAACAAAAGGCTTGGCAATTGCCAGTGCTGTAAAATTACCCATGCATATATCTTGTAAATAAAAAGCTATATATATTTAAAAAAAAAAAAAAAAGACTGTTGGTTCGAAGAGAAATTATTTTTTCAATTCTATTATAAATTATATATATTATAAATTATTAAATCAGCAAATATACTTTTCTCCCCTTTGTTTCTTCATTGAGGTTGTGTTCTTGTGGAAGGTCAGTCTTTGAAACTTAATTGAGATAATTCCTATCCTTTGGGTCATATGCTCTTCAATCTGGGGCTGGATCCCTCCTCCTCTGCTCAACCTTCCATTTAGAATATAAGTAGAATCCAGAGTAGGACAGTTCTTAAACCAAAGGAAATGAGCCCCTGTTCTTGGACCCCTCCATTAGAGTTTAGGGAGAATTGGCTCATGAACCAATCAGAGTGATCTAGATGGATCTGCATTTATTTGTCCAGATTGTTTGAGGCAGATGAGTATTATGATCAAGTCACATTCTCAGCAGGAGGAACTGAAGATTACTAACTCATCTCCTTATTAAATGTCCATTAGTCAAGATTGATTTTCAATTGTCAAGGGAATTTCCTTTCTGGGATTATTTAAAGCTTTCAGGCTCTGTCTTTTGTCTTTTGGTTGTCAATGAAAACCATCGACCATCAATTTCTTGATTTTATTACTAACCTAATTAATAAGTTGATTGTTACCCAGAAACTCTCTCTCAGGTTTTGTCATTCATCACACTTAAATATAAAGTAACAGTAAACAGCAGTTACTCTGGGGGAGTGATTAGCTAGCATCAAAAAACAATCTGACTTTTAGTTACAGTAGAAAAGCTAGATACTTAGTATTTAGATAGAAGTTTGACTTATGCTTAGACAATTATAAAAATCCAGCAAATAACTGACGAGAAGATAATGAAATGGAATTGGCCAATAAATTTAATCTATATGAGCATAAGAATGTACAGAATGCCATTGATCCAATTCCCTCTGTGAAAGAAGCAGTGGAGTTTGTTTTTGGAAAAGTGATAATGATGTGTATTAAAAGTGGCTTTTGAGCAGGCTTGGATAATAGCTTCCAGTCAGCTAAGAACAAGAGTAGGAGAAAGTAAGCTCCTTGGCTGCAATGACAAAGCTAGAACTTGGGGAGTATTCAAAAGGCCTTAATTGGTCTTGGTCTGGCTCTCTCTTGGTTTGTCATCTCTTCATGTGACTTCTTTTTGACTGAAGGCATCCAGTGAGAGATAAGAGAGTGTGGAGGAATTTTAAAAAGTATTAGATGATTTCTCTCAATTAGACCAATTTTCTTAGCATCCTCCACTACAAGGGTGAGGGGAGGT
The DNA here is from genome assembly GCF_048593235.1 of Sminthopsis crassicaudata. NCBI lineage: Eukaryota > Metazoa > Chordata > Mammalia > Dasyuromorphia > Dasyuridae > Sminthopsis > Sminthopsis crassicaudata. Next base: position 364,168,568 of record NC_133618.1, on the reverse strand, counting down.
TTCCATTGTTCTTATTTGAAGTCCCAAGGGTTAAGTAATCACTTTCTGAAACTGGACTAGTGGTAGCTAAGATGAGAACTCATCAAATAAGGACACATTTGAATGTGAACTTGGTGGGGTCAATACTATGAAGAAATTGAACTAAATCTATGCCTATTGTCCCCAGAGATCAAGATGGTATAGGAGAGAATGTATCCTCAAAGTGTTTGAGGGAAATGTTTGTTGGTATATTCTTGTTATGTCTTCAAAAAAAATTTTTTTTTGTAAAAATGAATTAATGTTAATTGGTTAAGTGAAACTGGGATGCTTGTCACTGATGCTAACAGTGATTGGAATATAGCCCCAGAATGGGAACTCAGACTGGAAATCAATGGCAGTAAAAATACATCCTAACTTCTTAGGGATACCCCTAGACAATTAAGGGAAGGAGATGACTCTGGCATAGAAAATACAAAGGAATGTTGATTAGAAAGTAATCTTTTTTTTTTAAAACAAGAATTTATTATCTCTTTCCCACTGTCTCCTATTGAAAAATAAAGCCCTCAAAAGAGCTATCCATAGTCTAGCAGCACATTTATGTTGGTCATTTCAAAAAAAGTTTAATTCTACATTTTAAATTCCGACATTTTCCTGGCAAGGTGACTTTTTTTTAACCTTCAATTTTCTGACAGAGTTCTAAAGTATTGCAAAGTTGTTTTTCTTTATAGTGTTGCCTTTGCAATATTTGATTATAATGCTTTTGTTCTCCTAGTTGTGCTCACTTCACTCTGAATCAGTTTATAGTTTCTCTGAAACTGTCCAAAGCCAGATTCTTACATATTTCTTTGATCTCTTCAAGGAAAAGGATATCACAGTAGTGATATTCCTGGGTCAAAGGACATTCACAGTCTAGTAACTTTGGGGGGCATACTTCCAAACTTCTTTCAAGTCTACTTCCTTAGACTAGAGAGACCTGAGTTCAAATACAGGCTCAGACACTTAATAGCTTTGTAACACTGAGGCAACTAGGCAAGCCTCAGTTTCCTCAACTGCAAACAGAGATAATAACAACACCTATAATTTTTTATTTTTTATTTATTTATTTTTTTTTGCTGAAGCAATTGGGGTTAAGTGACTTACCCAAGGTTACCTATAAATGTTATAATGATCAAATGAGACAGTGTTTATAAAAAGCTTAGCACAGTATATAGTATATAGTGTATAGTATAGCACAGTGTATAGTATATAGTAAGTATACAAATAAATGCTTACTCTCCCAAGAATGCTCTAGAGTACCATTTTTTCCCCTAGACCCTTCACCATTTATCATTTTTGGGGGTCAGCTTGCCATTTGTTGGGTTGTGAGAGAAAGATTTCTTTTGGATATTAATAACTAATTATTGTTTTAGTACTAAAGAGGGTTCTCCACTTCCTCACTCAGAAATCAACCACTTTGGTAAATCTTGGACAAGACTTACCTGGTTATGAAAGGTTGGTCTTAGATATTCCTAATCTAATAAAAGACAATAAAGAAATTCTGTTTATTGGGTGGATTCTTGCTCATTATGTTTATTCACACAGGTCTGGTAAAATGTAGATTTCCCTCTTTTGGATATTAAAAAGTCTCTTTGATCAAGATTGGATGTTCAGTGTCATATACTCTAAGACTCTTGTTAGAATAAGCCCATCTTTAATTATAATATTAATTCTCTTATTACTTGTTAACCAGAGTTGAATTCTATTCTCAGGTATCCCTTTTCCCTAAGCCTATAAATTTCAAAGGTTTGACAGGCTCAGCCTCTTTGTTATCCAACGATAATGTTTTATTCTTTTATCCAAGGATGTTTTGTTGACTGCTTTCTTGATTTGGTAGGAAAATGGTTATTAGTCATATGGGTGTATGTAACATATATTACATATATATTATCTATGTGCACATGTAGATAGATTAATACATTATTTATGTATCTTGGATACCAAACTCGTTTTAAAGAAATTTGATACAAAGATTTTCCCCCATTCCAACACTTCCCTTCTTATCCTAGATGTATTATCTCTCTGAAAAAGCTTTTCAATTTCAAGTTCCCCCTTTGCTATAGATACAATATTATATTCCTTCAGTTACTTTACTTTAATCTTTTTTAAAGATGTTCCTATTCTCTCTGGCTCTCTCCTCCTTATATCTGATCCCCATTTCTCATTTGATATTCCCCCTTCCTTTCCTCCCTTTCAACCAAACCTGTTCATTAGTTTTTCAATGTTGCTCTTTTTTTTTGCCCCTTTCCAAAAAGGATTTCTTTCATTCTCTTCTTTATTTAGTTACCAGTCTTGACAAAGTATGCAAAATTCTGATTCTGTAGTCACTCACCTCTCCTCAGAAAAGAGGGAAATACGTTAAATTATTTGTTCTCCTGTTCTCTAGAATGCCATTTTTTTTTTTAAATTTTTTAATGGCTAGAGCTTGGCTTCCTTTGGCAATTTTTTCATTGTATTATTGTAGACATTGTATATGTTCTTCTGATTCTACTTAGCTCTCAATTAGTTCACATGACTTCTTGGTTTGTTTGTTTTTGAATTCTCAAATAATATGGGGGAACACTTGGAGAAAACTATTTCCTGGGAACCCCATGCCCCTACTTTAGCCAAGTGACCCCAGGACACTTACACCCATGGTTTGCTGCTCATGGTACCCAACGCTGATCATTTTATTCTGGCTTTGGGGCCATATCCACTTTCAATCAGGTCCAAGAAGAATATCTAAGACCAAGAGTTTTAGCTAAATGCCTGGGGCATCCCTTGATGAATAATCCTGGGATTCAGGTCATATGGCCAATGGCTGAAAATAGGCAAGAATAATGTACAATCACTCTTCTATTCATTTTTAGGCTGCATTGTAACTATTCATCCTGGAATTCCACAAGTTGGGAGTACCTTCCACCCTAGTTCCTCAGGTCTTTCTCTATGATTGGACAGTGCTCTCAGAACTTACATTTCAAGGAGAATGACTAAACCAATCATCTTCATTCTATCTTTCTACTCTGGACTCTCCAAGTCTTTATCAAATACCATAAAATACCATCATCTCCTCCTTTCCTCCCATCTTTTCAACTTCCTTTTATATGTTTCAGTTCCTGGGAGACAGGGACTATCTTTCTACTTGTATTTGTAACCCTAATTGTTACCACAATTCCTAGCACATAGTAAGGATTTAATAAATATGACTTCTGAGAGGCAAAGGAAGGAGTTGGGGGTGTTAATGCTTTAATAAAACATTACATACTTTCAATGTGATGATTATGCTCCTCCCCTAGACTCTACATCTTGAATGACAAAGCAGTTATTTAATGACTCCTTTGGGAGGAAGTCTTGTAGACCAAGGATTCTTAAACTTTTTCCACTTATGACCCCCTTTTGCCTGAGAAATCTTTAAGTGACCCTGGATATATAGGTATATAACATAGGTATAAAACCAAGCATTAACTGATAATAAATCATAAAGAAATGTATTTTAAAACTGTTAGATACTTTCCTTCTGAGAATTGCCATGTATACCATGTCATCTGGTAGGATGGTAGGACCACCCAGGAGGTAGAAGGTGGCTTGGTCTCTGAGGCAGGAGGTTGTGTCTTAAGGTGTTAGATCTTTTCTTAGGATGCAGCACTAACTCCATGTGTCTCCCTTCTAAGGATCCACCTACCAGTGCTAAGTGGGCTAGGCATGGGGTAATCCCAGAGAAGAGTAAATATAAATATAAATAAAAGCTTTTCCATAGGCAAAGAGAAGGATGTGGAGAGATGCAGAGAGATTAAGGGATGCAGAGACATACATACACTTGTTCTTGCTTCCTGCTAACCCCTGCTGAGAATGATGCAGTTTGAGTGGTCTCAATTCCTGGTGGTCTAGAGGTTAGTGGCTATAAGAGAGTTGTTAAGTATCCCCTTTAAATTGGCCACAGGTTTTAGGAGTGAAAGAATTCACTCATTCCTGAATTGTTAGTTGCAAAATGAAAGTTTATTATTGGATAGAAACCAGTTTACCAAGAGACTGACTTCTATAGTGGCAGATCTATTGGAAAATGGAGTTTTGCACTGAGAATGCTTTCTCATTGGACAGAAGGTCCTGGTAGCTGAGTAAGCTACCTAGGTCCATCTGCAAAGACTTTAGGAGAGAGAATTGGGTATCTTTAGTGGGGGGCTGGGACAGCCCAAGTTCCCGGGCTTAGACTCTTTCAGCCTGAGTCTCCTATTGGAATTAACAACATTTAAAGGAGTGATTTTTGACCAGGATTTCTAATTGAATTAAAGGCTCTGCCATCTTGGAAAGATACCTTATCTAGGGAGGATATGCCCAGGAAGAATCTGAAAGGGATCACAGATTAAAAGGAAATAGTTTCTTAAAGAATACCAATAAAGAAAGTCTGTTTGGCACTTTAATATCCGTCTCATCTCCATGTCTAACCGGGGAAGATTGGTATGTATGGTCCTGGCAATTGGTAATCTCGGAGTGGGAAGTTACATAAAACAATTCTTTGTATTACATAATTTTACTATTTATTAAAGATAAAAACAAAATATCACATTAATGAGATGAATATGTTTGTTTATTTTTACATAAAGGATCAAATCTTGGCAGAATATTTGGTATCTTTCTTTGCCAAATTTTTTCTGACCCCCACATTCAGTTACTAGACTCCCTATAGAGTTTCAAAACCCACTTTAAGAAGCTTTGTTCTAGACTATTAAATCTCAGAGATGAAGTAGGATTCCTTCCAGAAGCTGTGGTCCATTAAGGGCCAGTCCTAGGTCCAACTTATCCTAACTTTTTGGCTTGATTTTAAAAAAATGTTTTTTTCATCCCACACATTTATTGAGTGCCTGGTATGTGCAAGTGATTTTATTTGTTCTAAGGCTCATTGAGTACAATTGTGTTAATTCCAAAAAAACATTCTTTTAAAAAATATTTCAGTAGTATTTTATTTTCCAAATACATGTAAAATAGAGTTTTCAACATCTCCCTTTTGTAAGACTGTGTTCCACATTTTTCTCCCTCCCTCCCTTAGCTCTTCCCCCCAAGACAACAAGTAATCTGATATAGATTAAATATGTGCTATCTTTTTAAACATTTCTATATGTCATGTCATGCAAAAAAAAAATCAAACGAAAAGGAAAAAAAGTCATAAGAAAGAAAGGGAAAAAACAAACAACAAAAAAACCAAAACACCGAACATTCAGTCTCCAGAGTTCTCTCTGGATGTGGATGGTATTTTCTATTCCAATTCTATTGGAATTGTCTTTAAGCACCACATTGTTGAGAAGAACCAAGTCTATCACAGTTGATCACACAATTTTGTTGTTCCTGTGTATAGCATTCTCTTGGATATGCTTGAAGAAGCATTCTTAAGGAGCAATCCTCCAAAAAAAAAAGTATCTGCCCATCACTCTGTGATTCACACTTCCCCCACAGGTCTTCCTGATAGATACTCTCTTGCCTTGCCTTACTGTCTCCAAGAGAACCCAATGACAGTCTGTTCCAAGAAAACCTTGGATCTACATGTTTGTGTTCAGATTCACAAGAAAATTTGAGAAGCAGAAATAGTATTTTTCAGAGCCAGGAATGTTGAGGTAAAGGAGAGAGTAAAAGGTGACATGCAGATTCACAAAGTTGGTCACTTCAGAAAGCTAGAAAAAGATTCAATACTAGGCAGTGGTAGAGTATGTGATACTGACAAGATGGCTGCTTCTACCTACTGCTCTACTTCTATTTGAACTAATCCCTGCAATACCCTTTGGCCGGAGTTTTCTTAAGAATAAAAATGACTTTATTAATCAGAAATGCAAAGTAAGACAATTCTGAGGTACCACTATACACCTCTCAGATTGGCTAGGATGACAGGAAAAGATAATGCTGAATGTTGGAGGGAATGTGGGAAAACTGGGACACTGATACATTGTTGGTGGAATTGTGAATGGATCCAGCCGTTCTGGAGAGCAATTTGGAACTATGCCCAAAAAGTTATTAAATTGTGCGTACCCTTTGATCCAGCAGTGCTACTACTGGGCTTTTATCCCAAAGAGATCTTAAAGAAGGGAAAGGGACCCACATGTGCAAGAATGTTTGTGGCAGCCCTCTTTGTAGTGGCCAGAAACTGGAAACTGAATAGATGTCCATCAATTAGAATAAATTGTGGTATATGAATATTATGGAATATTATTGTTCTGTAAGAAATGACCAACAGGATGATTTCAGAAAGACCTGGAGAGACTTACATGAACTGATGCTGAGTGAAATGAGCAGAACCAGGAGATCATTATATACTTCAGCAACAATACTATATGATGATCAATTCTGATGGACGTGGTCATCTTCAACAATGAGATGAACCAAATCAGTTCCATTTGTTCAATAATGAATAAAACCAGCTATACCCAGCAAAAAAAATTCTGGGAAATGAATGTGAACCACAACATAGTATTTTTAATCCCTCTGTTTTTGTCTGCTTGCATTTTTTATTTCCTTCACAGGTTAATTGTACATTATTTCAAAATCTGATTCTTCTTGTGCAGCAAGATACATGTATGGACATATGTATGGACATGTATACATATATTTATTTAACTTACACTTTAACATATTTAACATGTATTGATCAACCTGCCATCTGGGGGAGGGGGTGGGAAGAAGGAGGGGAAAAGTTGGAATAAAAGATTTGGCAATGTCAATGCTGAAAAAAAAATTACCCATGCATATATCTTGTAAATAAAAAGCTATATATATATATACAATGATTAAAAAAAAGAATAAAAATAATTGGAAGGTCTTAAATATGGCCCATGGTATATGAGAGAAACAAGAGCTCTGGGATAAAGGAAAACCCCCCTCTTAGAGACTAGGATCACATTAGAGGGGTCAAGAAACAAGTCTATCCAATCCTCCAGACTCAGATAGTGAGTATACTAATTGGTTGGTTTAATTATATGGCTGGGTCAGGGATGCTTTGTAGGACCAGAGGTCCTAGGCATGATCCATTTTCCCTTCCTTCCTCTTTCTACTATGTCAACTGACAATGCTTCCACTCTCTGCCCTAAGGCTGGCCTCTAAGGAATTGTTCCCAATCTCCATCCCACAGGTGAGCAGATCATATGTGGCTTCCCTAGTGAGGGCCCTGAATATGGGATGGGAAAGGTGATAGATTTGTACTTTTAGATCTGTACTTTATGGAGGTGTTGCTGGGGAAGGGATAAAACTCAATTTGTTCCTAGGATAGAGAGTGGGTTCTGAGAATGTTACTTGATTTCTATTCCATACTTCCTTTCCCCACCTCCTAACCTGGATGCCCATTTAATCTAGAGTCTCTCAATTTTTGAGGGAAGGAACACCCTTGTCAAAGAAACTGCTTTGGAAATGGGGCTAGCTCTGTTCTAACAGTTCATAGCACTAGCTGTGGGTATTAAGTGCAAATGATAGAGGGTACAAGCCACTGACATGCTATTCTTCCTCTGCCACTGAGACAGAAGTTTCTATAGAGGGAGTAGACAATGTGGAAGAGTTGGTGGCAGTGACAAGGATCAGCTTTATTTACAGGGAAACTAAGTCATTAATTGGATATTTTTCTTCCTTTCAAATCCTGAATAGATCTTGAAGTTGGGTGAGGACAGCCTATGATCTCAGACAACATCCTTTTAGAAGGATGAAGGAGTTAAAGTCTGGCATGTAAGTAGGTATGAGAGTGTAAGTAAAAAGTCCCATAATCTAGAACCTTCCCATAATCACAAACAATGATAACCATAAGTCCGTGGACAACAAACACAAATCTTTGATCACTGACTCTTCCAAAGTTTTGACCATTGTCCCTTTCAGGCTAGCTTTCTAGAAGTTTGGCTGGGAAAAAGAAGAGCTACAGCACAATAACTTGAGGAAATGAGAGTATCAATTATAAGGATGAGGGAGATCTGGGCATGTCTATAGATAGCAGGGAGGGAATAAGTGAATAAGGAGAGATTGAAAATAAGAGAAAGAGAAGAATGGCTCAGAGGGCAAGTTTCTGGAAGAAAACGGATTAATGAGATCAAGAAGACAAATGAGAATTCTTCACAAGGAGAAGGTTCATTTCTTCATCTCCTTTAACTAACTAAGGAGAGAATAGGGGATGTTGATAAGGATTGAAGTATAGAATGGGAGAATTAGGTCTTCTGATGTATGAACTCTTATTTTCTCTGTAAAGTAATATATAAGATTCTCTGCTGAGAGGGAGGGTGGAGGAGGAAATTTTGAAGGTCTAAGTAGACAAAGCTTGCAATAATAGCTACAGTAAAGATGTGATAGGGAATTAATAAGGAAAGAACAAAAACACTTATGTAACAGTGAGGACCAAGTTGAAATTATATAACAAATTATGAACTCCGTTGAGACAGTTTCATGATTTTCTTCAGGAATATTTAACACATTGGGTAGAAATAGAGATCTTTGATAGGAGTAATGTAGGATGGGGCAGCTAGGTGGTGAAGTAAATGGAACACCAGCCCTGAAGTCAGGAAGACTTGTTTTCTTTTTTAAATAGCCTAGTGGAGAGAGTACTAGTCCTGAAGTCAGGAAGGCCTGCCTTCAAATCCAGCCTCAGACAGTATCTGTGTGACCTTGGACAAATCACTGCCTCAGTTTCTTCATTTGTAAAATCAGCTGAAAAAGTAAAAGATAAACCACCCAGTTCCTTTGCCAAGAAAACCTCAAATAGGATCATAAAGAGTAAACAAGATCTAAAGGACTGAGTAATAATACAACATGAAAGAAAAAAAGAAAGATTTGTTGGATAACTGAATTAATAGATAGCTAATCTATTCCCCAAAGCTCTGGGTTGATCAATCAAGAGAACTACTCATTTGTTCAAGCTAGTTTTAATTCTGCCTATGTAATTCCGCAGGTCAAAAAGGTACACTGTTCCCCACCTACCTTTCTATACATCTGAAATCCTCAGGTATAAGACCTAGTTTGGGGGTGGAAGTAACTTGAATATTTTCCACCTGAACCATAGGAGTTCTCACTCTGCAGTGTGATCATGCCTAGGTCCAATCCTAGGATCAACAACATCAGAAATCCCACTTCTGACACCAATTGCTAGCTAAGGGGGAAAAAGCTTTAATAAAAAAAAAAAAAAAACTAAATTAAAAAAAATTTCCCTCATTAATTTCTGATTATCCTAAGTGAACAAGTATAGGACAAATGTTAGGTGACCAGTTCTTCATGATCACTCAGTCAATTAAATACATAAAGGATTCCCTCCCTCTCAGTAGGTCACATGGCTCAACTGATGACTCTCAAATTTGCTGCTGCCACAATATAGACAAAGACTAGGTATGTAGTTTATTTTTATTTTCCAACAGATATAGTAGAGTAAGAGAAGTACAGGAAAAGAAAAAGAAAGGGAGAGAGAGAAAAACATGTGTAATTCTTCTGTACATATTTCCACAATTATCATGCTACACAAGAAAAATCAGATCAAAAAGGAAAAAAACTGAGAAAAAACGTAATGTAAGCAAACAACAACAAAAAGAATGAAAATACTATATTGTGATCTACACTCAGTCCCCACAGTGTTCTCCCTGGGTACAAATGGCTCAAGTGAGAGAAGTTCTTATGTGAATTAGTCAAAATAAACTGTAGTCCAGAGTCGATCCATTCTTAGGCTGAATGCTAATACCCTACTAGTATGAAACTCCACTTCCCCCCCCCCCCACTAGGCTTTCTTTAAACTTTTCAAGAAAACTTTTATCTGGTGTCCTATCTAGTGTTATTGGTAGATTTCATCTTGGCAAAAATACTGGAGTGCTTTGCCATTTCCTTTTTTAGCTCATTTTATAAATGAGGAAATCAAGACAAACAAGATTAAGTAGCATATAAATGCATGTATATATATATATATATATACATATATATATATATGTATATATATATATATATATATATATATATATATATATATATATATATATAGAGAGAGAGAGAGAGAGAGAGAGAGAGAGAGAGAGAGAGAGAGAGAGAGAGAACAAACGAGAGAGAACATACAAAAAGCCCTTCAAGATCTTTTAGATCTTCCTCTACAGCTAATTCTTGACCCCCCATGAACAACACCTAGTAATGTGAGAAGTCAGTAGCCTAGGAATTTCAAATAAGTACTGTATGAACTGGAAACCTTGGCTATGAGAACTCTGCTACTGATTTACTACATGACCATAGGTCACTGATTTTCCTGTGTTGTCTCAGTTGTATATGATTATACATGTTACCATGTTACCTTACTAAGGTTCATTCTGTTTCCCATTGTGATATTTCTTTTCTGAACAGGACATTTTCCCATCTAGTTAAATTCTGATTAAATTCTACCTTTGATACTCTGTGAATAATATGAAACTTTGTTATGTGATTGGCTATTAAATGACTCTTGCCTAGAATCAAATAAAGCTAAGGGAGTTTTCTTGAAGGGACAATTTTGATATCATCATAATCATTTCCCTCCATTTTTCTTTCATGTTGTGTTATTGCTCAGTCCTTTCAATCTTGTTTCATTCTTTATGATCCTATTTGAGGTTTTCTTGGCAAAGGAACTGGGTGGTTTATCTTTTACTTTTTCAGCTGATTATACAAATGAAGAAACTGAGGCAGTGATTTGTCCAAGGTCACACAGATACTAACTGTCTGAGGCTGGATTTGAACACAGGCCTTCCTGACTTCAGGACTAGTACTCTCTCCACTAGGCTGCCCTTTTTCTTTTCATAGCAAATTTATAGAAATTTCTATCTCATATATATATATACATATATATATATACATACATATACATACACACATAAAATATAATCTTTGCAGGTGAACAATTGTGAGAAATGATTCATTTGGATCCCTACTCTTCCAATCATTATTAACAGTTTGATATAATTCCATAGGGGATAGTGATTATAATTATTAGGCCCCAGAGTTGTAGATTCTTGGTTCTATAGTCCCATAATCATAGAAAGTTAACTAGAGGGTGTTTTTCCTTGTTATGGTGACCAAGTCCAGTGTGGTAGCTGTGACTCAACTACTTAAAAAGTCCTCCAATTTATTTTTGGATCTCCAAACCATTGTCTCTAGTCCAACATGAGCAGGGACCTTTAATAAAGTACCATTGACTTAGAGCTCTGCCCCAGTCTTTTTTATTGTAGGTTGAACAATTTTAATCCCCACACAATAAACGTTTTGTAGTTGTAATACTAAATCTTGTAGAGGGTCAGAACTCTGAAAAGGTATACTTGAATCAAGTACAGCATGGTGCTTATGGTAATGTAATGGTTGTATGTGTTCAGTGTGTTGTAGTGATGTAATCGTATTGAGGTATTTAAGGGAGTCTCAGACACAGAAGACTCAGCACACAGACACAGAGAAGACTTCAGGTTCCAGACTCTAGATTCCAGACTCCATCTTTGACCAGCTACATGGTAGTTCTCCTGCCTCCATTTGGGCTGAATCTGAAGTTCTCCAGAGAGCTAGCTCAGACATTACATTTTGGCACCCCCCACATGGGGCCTCCAGAAGGACACTACAAAATCTATTGATTAATATATTAATACTAAAACATCTGAATTACTACAAGGGCAGTTTAACTTGTCAGAGGCCAATACTGCTTGTTGCCTTAGTGTTCTTCAATAACGTCTTTTTATCTTAATTTTCCTGAATTTGCTTTATTAATCAGGGCCAGATCAGATAAACATTTTACTTTTAGACAATCCTAATGATGGGCTGAATAGACCCTAGCCCAGTGTCCAGGTGGACCCCAGGAATTACCTTATTCCTAAATGCCTTTTATTTCTTGCATTGACAGGATTATCTTGTACAAATAGAGCTATATTGAATTGATACCCATCATTATTGTATACAATCTGGACACCAAGCTATTGATGTCAACTCTGAAGGTTATTTTGTGTAAACATTCCTTAATGACAGGTTGTTCTTCTGAGACAATCAACACACATAGTTAGAATACTTTGCTTTGAGTCCTTTCCTGTTTTTCCCTTATAAATTCTTGTAAGTTCTGCTAGGGAACTTAACCTGCCTTATTTGATTTGGAGATAGCCTAAAATGATATATGCTTTTGAGATATCTCATGACACCCAGCTTGGAACCCCAATATTTTTGGAGTGAATCATAAAATTAAGACAAATCAGTCCTTTCAATCTTGTCTCACTCTTTATGATCCCATTTGAGGTTTTCTTGGCAAAGGAACTATATATTAATATATTAATATTATTCCTATTCCTATATATTAATTAATTAATTAAATTCTGCTCTGAAGTTTGCTTTTTAACACAAAGTTATTTCTATATTTCAAATGGTTTCATAACTAATGCTTCAGTATGAATAAAAGCCCTGCTATTAAGCACAATAGAATGTGCATATTATTTCTTTTAGATAAAATATATGTGGCTCTTCTGAAGAATAATATATGCTTTAGAATCGTATTTTATTTCTTTCCTTTTGAAAACCATGTGTAGCCTTTAGTTTTCAAAGTTTTCTAAAAAGAAAAGCAGTTTCTTTGTACTTAACCTCTCCTTTGCTTGAATAGTATTTCTTCATTTTGTTCCAGTTCTGTCCTCATCTCATTCTCTTATTGTATTATTTTTAGATATACTTCAAGGTGCTAGGGAAGCTAGGGCAAATTTGTTTAGCTTAAAAAAGTTTTCTCTACTCCCTCAATCCTATATAGCATGTAACATTAGAAACTTTCTGTTTAGAATGAATCACACCAATTTATAGATTTTCCCATGGGGAGATATTTTGCTCTCCTGTACAATGGGCCTCCTCAAGAAAGTCTGGACTTTCTAAGGTTCCTTTGTGGTCTAAAATTTTATCCTGTTAACCAAGCATCCAAAAGATATTGAATGCTTTCTCTTCCTCTTTCCTCTCTTTTATTCTTTCTTCCACTTACTCTTTCTTCCTTTTCTTCTGTGCCCAGTAGACACTGAGTATTTATTGAGAGGACTTTATTCAAAGTGGAAATAGGGTATTTTGCAATGGTGACTCTAGAATGTATCATACATAATAATGTGTCTAATGTGTCATATTGGCTCTGGAGCCATGAGGAATTGGGTTTACTGGTAGACACTTTACTGGCTATGAAATCCTGGAAAAAGTCATCTAAGCTTTCAATGCTCTAGTCAATTCCCTAAAACTATAATTTGCTCAGAGGGTGCTAACATACACTGATAGAATTCTCCCATCTAGCAGATCCCCCTATCAATGAAATCACCCATCCAGGCTCTATCCTGTTAACAAATCCATGTCCAAATCACTGCCCCATTTCTAACCAGTCTAGAAGCTGGAGATCCAGGGAAGAAAGTACTTTGAAAAGGGATAAAGGGGTGTCAGCAGATTTTTTTTTCTCCCTTTGAAAAGCTGCATCTTTAAAAAGAAATGTCTGGCTGTGTGGGGCTCATTATCCAGTTTTTAGAATAAGAAATGCAGCAAAGTGGAACCTTCCCACAATGAGAGAAAGGAAGGAGGGGTTTGGGCCCCTTTATCATTAAGAATGAAAAGGTCATTCATCTCTGCTTACCTTAGGACTAGAATTTTCTTCCTCAGTTATTACCAGCACTCAGGTTGAGTGGCTGTTAATGGGTGCTTTAAAAGACTGGCTGCATAAGTCTCTTTTTTAATGTCACCTCTCTATCAGCTCATGGCATTTCTGCCCAAGTGGTTGAGATGGATATTACTAGTGTGTAAGGTCAGCCTTTATATTACCCTCACCCTACTCTTCCTACTTTAGCCTATGTAAGTTCATACCCTTTCTAGATATTTAGCCATCTTAAGGAATGGTTACTGAGATACAGGAGGCTGGCACCCTACAGTGTGCCTCTCTAGTTTCAGCTACCACCCCCACCTTTTCTCATAATTGGGGCTTAATTTGTGTACTTTTTTTCATTTAAACTGTAAATTGGAAAATGAATAGAAAAGGAACATTTCTCACAGCCCCAAGCCAGCAATCAAGCTGTTCTGAGCAATCTGCTCTGCACAAAGCCATACTTTTTACCAAGTGGATTTTATAAGCTTTGAGGATCTGCATTAGTATAAATCACTTAGAAACCAATTGTCAGGATTGTTGGTTCACATGTAAATCAGAAATAGAAGAACTGGAAATTTAAGTCAAACCATGGTTAAGGGAAGAGAGGGAGAAGAAAATTATAAGGAAGGGAATTTCAGGAGAATATTGAGAGGAGTGGAAACTGTTCTCAATTCATTTGGTTGAGGTCAGATCTCACTTTAGAGAAGTAATCCCCCAGCTCTTTAAAGCTTTGAAATATAAAACTATTTTTTCCATCCTGGAATAAATTTTGTAATCATTTTTCCTCTGCCAGTCTTTCTTCAAGCTGCCTTAAGTTGAGGCTCTTACTCCTTCCTCAAATCCTGTTACTATCCTATCTTGGCATTAATTTTAATTTGCAGATTAAAGTCCATTGGGAGGAGAAAGTAGGGCAGGGAAAGGGCAATTATTTGAGGCGAAAAGAAATCAAGAAAACACTAACCAACCAGCTTTTGAAAATCATTTAAAATAGTTAATGAGACAGAACGCTTGACCATTCAAGGCTGGTGAACAAGCAATCCTAGTCTAAATGTATGCTAACTAAAAACTTCATATGCAATACCAGGTGACACACACAGCATATGGTTATTCACCTCCTCAGAGATGTCATTCCATTATACTTCTCTATTTTATATCTCCTTATTTGTGAACATGCTGTGTCCCTCCAGCAGAATAGAAGCTCCTTAAGAACAGGAATTGTTTTATTTATTTTGTTATTGTATCCTCAGTGCCTAACATTGTGTCTATATTTGGCAATACTTGATGATTTGCATTGACTGATGGAAGAAAAGTTAATGATGAAAAATCCCAATTAGGCAATCAGTACCACTGCTCAATTTTCTTTATCTCTGGGATCATCCATTCTATTTATCTTCTTCTCTGTTTGCAGAGATGGGAGAAATGAGTCAGCTCTCTTAAGGAGACATTCTGAAATATATTAAAGTTTAAAATATTATATGACTATGACATGTTAACAATTAACTGCAATTAAAGCCTTCTGACTGCAAAATAATGCCAATTAGAACTGCCTAATTTAGTGACTGATTTCTATTTTTGTCAATCTAATTCAAGAAACATTAACCACCTATATCCCAGGCACTCTTCTCTGCATTGGGGGGTACAAAGATAAAATGAGATAGTCCCTATATTCAAGGAGCTGAGGAGGGGAGGACCAAGGAGAGAAAGGGAAGAAACCATCATATGTACAGAGATAAGCAAATATAAAATATTAAAAATAAAAAATTGGGGGGAGGGTTTTTCTAAGTGATTGAAATTGAGCTGATCATTAAATAGATTAGGGGTTTGAAGATATGGAAATTAAAGGGAATTCCAGTAATGGGTCACAGCCTATAAAAAAGTATAGAGGTAGGAAATGAAATTTCAGGTTTAGAGCATCTAGTAGGCCACTGTGACTGGACATATAGTATATATTGAGAGTAATATCTAATTATCCTGGAAAGATAAATCAGAACCAGACTTTAATAGGCTCTAATGCCAAATACAGGAGTTTATATTTATTCTAGAAAAGGAAACCATTGAAGTTTCTTGAGCAGGTACATGATACAATGAGACTTATGATTTCTTTTTCTTTTTTTATTATAACATTTTATTGACAGTACATATGCATGGGTAATTTTTTACAATATTACCCCTTACACTCACATCTGTTCCAACTTTTCCTTTCCCTCCCTCTACTCCCTCCCCTAGCTATGTTATAGTATATCTTAGATACAATATATGTGTGTAGAACCGAACAGTTCTCTTGTTGCACTGGAAGAATTGGATTCTAACCTGGGAAGAAAAACAAGAATGCAAACAGTTCACACTCATTTCCCAGTGTTCCTTTTCTGGGTATAGCTGATTCTGTCCATCATTGATCAATTGGAACTGAATTAGATCTTCTTTGTCGAAGATATCCACTTCCATCAGAATACATCCTCATACACTATCGTTGTTGAAGTGTTTAATGATCTCCTGATTCTTCTCGTTTCACTAAGCATCAGTTGATGTAAATCTCTCCAGGCCTCTCTGAAATCATCCTGCTGGTCATTTCTTACAGAACAATAATATTCCATAACATTCATATACCATATTTTACCCAACCATTCTCCAATTGATGGCATCCAATCATTTTCCAGTTTCTAGCCACTACAAAAAAGGGCTACCACAAACATTTTGGCACATACAGGTCTCTTTCCCTTCTTTAGTATCTCTTTGGGATATAAGCTCAGTAGTAGCACTGCTGGATCAAAGGATATGCACAGTTTTATAACTTTTGGGGCATAATTCCAGATTGCTCTCCAGAATGGTTGGATTCATTCACAACTCCATCAGCAATGCATCAGTGTCCCACATTTCCCACATTCCCTCCAACATTCATCATTATCTTTTCCTGTCATCTTAATCAATCTGACAAGTGTGCAGTGGTATCTCAGAGTTGTCTTAATTTGCATTTCTCTGATCAGTAGTGATTTGGAAATAATTTCAATTTCATCATCTGAAAATTGTCTGTTCATATCCTTTGACCATTTATCAATTGGAAAATAGCTTGATTTCTTATAAATTAATAAATTTAAATTAAATTAATTAAATTTAATAAGTCAATTCTCTATATATTTTGGAAATGAGGCCTTTATCAGAACCTTTAACTGTAAAAATGTTTTCCCAGCTTGTTGCTTCCCTTATAATCTTGTTTGCATTTGTTTTGTTTGTACAAAAGCTTTTTAATTTGATATAATCAAAATTTTCTTTTGTGTGATCACTAATGATCTCTAGTTCTTCTTTGGTCATAAATTCCTTTCTCCTCCACAAGTCTGAGAGGTAAACTATTCTATGTTCCTCTAACTTATTTATAATCTCATTCTTTATGCCTAAATCATGAACCCATTTTGATCTTATCTTGGTGTATGGTGTTAAGCGTGGGTCCATGCCTAATTTCTGCCATACTAATTTCCAGTTTTCCCAGCAGTTTTTGTCAAATAATGAAATTTTATCCTAAAAGTTGGGATCTTTGAGTTTGTCAAACACTAGATTGCTATATTGACTATTGACTATTTTCAGACTTATTTCAAATTAACAAGTTCACAGAGATACAGAGGCCAGAGTGATAAGAGTGACTGGAAGCAGGGACCTCAATTGGCTATTGGAATAATCTAAGAGAAATGGGATAAGGGTTTGAACTAAGGTGTTGGCTGTGTGAGCAGAGAAAATGGCATGGATGCAAGGTTGAATCTCTAGTGAAAAGAACCTCAAAGATTTACTTCAGATCTACTTTGCAAATAGTTATCTTTTTATGTATTTGCTCTTTAATCATGTTAGATTTTTTATGACTCCACGGACTTGGGGTTTTCTTGGCAAAAATACTGGAGTAGTTTGCCTTGTCTTTCTCCAGGTGTACCCATTTTACAGATGAGGAACTGAGACAAATTTTACTTGCCTGGGGTCATACTGCTAGGAAATGTCTGAGGCTAGATTTGAATTTAGATCTTCCTGACTTCAAACCCAGTTGTCTATTCACTGCACCATCTAGTTGCTCCTTGTACATGTTATTTTTGAATAGATACGTCATTTTTGACTTTGTAGACATAGTGACCAGCTTAATAACTAATATATAGTATTTGCTTAAGTGTTTGTTTTTTTTCCTAAATAAGTACTTTTTAAAATTGCATATAGGGAGAGTAAAGAGTTAACGATGTCTTTGTGATTGAGAACCAGAAAGGTTCAGGAAGGGTGAAGATACTCTGACAGAAACAAGGAAATGAATAGTTTTGGGGGGAATGTAATGAATTTCAGGTGTCTATGGGACATCCACATGAGGATATACAGCAGGCAGCTAGAGATGTGAGATCTCAGGAAAAAGATCTGATTATATAAATTATAGAGTCCTCAGCATACAGATAATAGCTGAATTCAAGGTAGCTGAGATATATTGTAAATACGGAGTCTTATAGTTATATCAGATTTCTATGCAGCAAATTCTACTTTGTTATTTTTGTTTGTGTGAGAAGTAGCATGGCATAGTGCATAAATGAGCTGGTCTCGGAGCCAGGAGGACCTTGATTCATACTTCTTTTCAGACATGAACCATCTGTGTGAACCTGAGTTTATTCATTTAACTTCTCAAGGTCTTAGGCAACTCTCTAAGACCATAAATTGCAAAGGCCCAACATTCATTAGTACTGTTTTCTCAGCTAGGAATTCCTTGCAAGATTAAATCATAGGTCCAAATTTGATCTATTATTATTTTTGGTTGGCAACTATTTATTTGAAAGGTGTCTCAGTAAACTCCAAATTCATTTCAAGAACAAAGGGGGAAAAGGGCAGCTGCTATGATTGTAGGATTATGGAAAAGATGCCTTTGGAATTAGATTTAGGGAGAAACCCATAGCTGGCAGAAGGCAGTAACTAACCTAGACCATTCCAAGAAGTGGATTAGGGAAAGGGTGGAACAGGGCAGGTAGTTCCCTACTTCCTCTAGGAGGGCTGACTCCAGGTTGATGTATTAGACTTAGGACTTGAAGCAAGGCAAGGCAAAGAAGCAGAAGTGGTCCTTGGCTAGCCAAATTCTGATGCCCCTTTCAATGTCTAATTTCTTCAAGGATATACTGTCATGAAAAGACCCAAGAAAGATAGTTTTTAGAGACTTGTGACAAATCAAGTTGTCATTTAGTGAAAGTTTTTTTTTTTTTTTTTTTTTTTTTTTTTTTTTTTTTTTTTATGGTAGAGGAAACCCAGGCTGAAGGAGGTAAAGAGATTTACCATACAAGATTACAGAGGAAGCTTCCACCAAAGCAAGGTCATTTGTAAACACTTTTGAGGCTGAATCCTCTAACCTTTTTATAAATACATTTGTAATTTCAAAAATACATTGTCTCTGGTTCTGATAGCACTTCAAAGAACAAACACTGTTTTCTAACATTTAAAGCTAAGTTTCCAAATCATGATAGTCCTAAATTGGGAAATATGCCCACACAATTTCACTGTACAAATAATATGCATTTTTACCTTTCAAGTACTATAGCAATTAAGATTGTTATAATCAACTGTATACAGGGACTTTTCTTGTGGACCAATGGATTTAAATGGGCATTTTCTATAGGTTAGCTTTTCACAATGGTAACCTGTTTAGGCTAGTAATTAAAAATTCAACATGAGAATTGTGACTTATTTCTATTACTTCATTTTAGCATATGGGGAACCCTTCAGTTGGAAACAATCTATAGTTTTTTGTTGTTTTTTTTTCCCTCAAATACTAAGTATTCTAAGAAATGCGCTGAGGAAGAAAGAAGTTACAGCACTATAAAATGTCATACTGAAGTACATCAAACAGACAGAATAAAGGAAGTATTGTTTAATTTTCTCCAGAATTAGAACATTCCAAACAATTTCAAATGCTTTTCTGTGTCTTAAAGAAACAAAATCCTTTACATTAGAAAAGTAGTCTACCATTTGATACCAAGATAACCCTTTAGAAATTGGAAACATCCCTCAATTAAAAAGGTTCCCTAGGTACCTTTATAATTAGAAAAAAAGACTATTACAATCATAAAATCTTAAGAGCTTAAAAAGAACAGAGAACACTTCATTTTACATATAAAGAGCATGAAGCCTAAAATCACTGAGCAAATAGATGCATTGTATTTTAGTGTTTTCTTTCATACAAACCTATTAAAACTGGTACCATATTCTTCCTGTTTGTTAAAAGACTAAATACACAAATCATTTCTTATGTGTAGACATTAATAATTAATAAGTTGCTCTTCAATTGGAATGCTACTGCACTATTTTCTTTAAATATTTAGCATGCCATATTGTATAATATCAACACACAAACATCTGTAAAGCTCAAAACGTCAGATTCACAGATTCAAGAGTATGGCACAAAGGTGCTGGATATATCAGAATTAAAAAAAAAAACATTCAAAATACTTCATACAAAAAAGTGGATTCACTGATGTCAAATGCCACTAAACTCATTTACACAACAAGTAACTAAGTCATTTAAATAAGACCCAAAAAATCAAGGGATAATTACTGCAAAAACTCCCTTTGAGAATAAGCTCCATGTTCCACTAGCAGATATCTGGGTATTGCTTCTTTTTAAGGTATAAAATGTCCTTGCAAGAAGAATCCCATTTCACATTCACAGTACGATTGGAATTACATTCACAATGGTCACTAATGGCTGTTCTGTGCCAGGTTTTTAAAAATGAGGTAGGTAGAAAATTCTGGAATTTCAGATGACTCATTTGCTAGTCTGTGTTTAAAACGTTAATCATGTGGTTTAAAAAGATTTAATGAAGACCTTACCTAAAAAGAAAATAAACATTATTTCAAAAAAAGGCAGACATTCGTAAAATGTGGATTCTTCTCTTCATTTAAGAATAAAATACAGCTGATTTGCCAATCCATCGTACCTCACAGGGTTAGATGACATGAACTGACTGCAAAAGTCCTTTACAGCAACTCACGGT
This sequence comes from Sminthopsis crassicaudata, assembly GCF_048593235.1. Taxonomy (NCBI): domain Eukaryota; kingdom Metazoa; phylum Chordata; class Mammalia; order Dasyuromorphia; family Dasyuridae; genus Sminthopsis; species Sminthopsis crassicaudata. The sequence continues at coordinate 364,148,009 of NC_133618.1, read as the reverse complement.
TTTTGGCCTCAGGTATATGACATGTGGAATATCAGCAAACACTGAGTTACTTCTGATAAGGGAGCAGAGCAGCTGCTGCCCTTTTGGCCCTTTCACCCTCGGTACCCAAGGTTTAACAGTTCTAAGTGAGAAGTGAATCTCTGAGGATCGGACACCCGCCGGAGATTCGGGCATGAATAGGCGGCTCAGCGCCGCAGAGAAACCCAGATGAGGGATCTGGGTGGGAAGCGGGCCTGGCCAGTGGAGACCAGGTATGGATCACTACCGGGCAGTAGAGGCCAGACGTATGCGATGCTCACCTCACGCTGGCTAATGGCTCTGGAAGAGGTCGGTGGCTGGCCACCGCTTGGAGCCCGTGGCGGAGGCCTGGGCGGACATAGAATGGAAGGCAGGGAGGCCCGGCCTGGCCTTGGCCTTCTTGCGGGGAGCCATGGGGGAGGCGGCCAGGAGCTTACTGAAGGACCCGGACTTCCTGATGCCGCGGGCGAGGTCCTGCAGCATCAGGTCGTCGGCCAGCACTCCCAGGAAGGCGCTGGTGGTGGAGCTGAGAATGGAGGCCGCCACTTGCACAGGCCTCTTGGTGTGGCCGTCGTGCTCCGCTGGGCCGCGAAGGGCGGGGTCGCCCAGCAACAGCCGCAGCGCGTACGAGGCTCCGGGCCGCAGGTACTGGTAGGCGCGCCGGCCGCTGTGATCTCGGACTAGCACTTGCGCGCCGAGGCGCTCCACCAGCAGGACGGCCGCATCTTCGTGGCCGTGCAGGGCCGCCAGGTGCAATGGGGTGTAGCCGCCGTGCGAGCGGGCGTTCACGTCGACGGGCGCCCCCCCGCGGCGCGCCACCTCCACCAGCTGCAGCACCATGTCGCGGTCGCCGCTTTTAGCTGCCCAGTGCAGGGCAGTGAATCCGGACATGAAGTCGCGCTTGGCCGCCAGGCTCCGATCCCGAAGCAGCAGCCCATGAAGCTGGTGAGTCCAATGGCCGCCGGCCGCTCTCACCAGCCATTCGTGCTCGGCCGGCTCCAAGGGCACCGTGGGCGGCGGCTGGGGAACTACGGAGGGCAGCTCCTCGGTCTCGGGGCTTAGTAGGCGCGGGCCAGCCCGGGACAGGCGCCGGAGGTGAGGGGACCGGCCGCCTCCCAGCGCGAGGCTCAGCCCCGCCTCCTCCACCGAAAGCCGCCGCCGCAGCCGCGGGGAGTCCCCGGGCACTGGTAGCAGGCACGAAGCCACTTGCGCCGGCTCTTCGGACAGCTGCCGTCGCAGGCCCTGCTCCTCAGTGCGGATGCGGACTACTGACGGGACGCAACGGACGGGCAGCATGCAGGGCTTCCGCGGTTGGACTGGGGCTAGCTCCCCCGGTGCAGCTGGGACCTGTGGAAGAGCTGCGGGCGAGTCCGTCGACGGTGGGGCTGAAGCCGGGATGGGGGCTGCAGCAGCGGCTTCTTCCTGGTCCGGCAACTGGGGCTGTTCCTCCAACGTCGGGGACTGAGACGTGTGCTCCTCCTGGACATCCACTGCATCCGAGGACGCTTGTAGTGGCGATTCAGCCTGAGGGGCCCCGGCCCGTTCCTGAGCCTCGGAGGTCGCCGGGTCCCCCGGGAGCGGGTCCCCAGCGGCTTCGGGTGGCGTCGGGGGTGAAGGCCGTGGGGCGCAGGAGGCGCGCAGCTTCTTGCGCAGCACCACGAATTTGACCCCGTCTAATTCTTTGACCACTGCCACGTCGTTGACGAATTGCTTGAAATATGCCCTGCGAGCGGCCCGGCCGCCCGGGTCTCCAGCGTCTAGCAGCGGCTTGAAGCGGCTCACCAGCTCCGAGTTGCGCACCTTGCCTCCACGCTCCTGCAGGAAGCCCAGCACAGCCGCTTGGCTCACCCCCGCAGCTGCAGCCGCAGCCGCAGCCGCAGCCGCCGCTGCCAGCGCCATCCCTCCGGCCTTGGGGCTGTCCGGACCTTACCCTGCAGTGGCAGCCTTCCCCCAGGAGACGCCTCCTGCGGCCGGCCCCTCCCCTGGCGCGAGGCCGCTTCCCACCTGTCGGTCCTGGCGGGCAGCTCCTTCCTCGGGGCGCTGTTCCCAGGCACTTGCAGGTGGGCGCTGCCAGGGGAGGGTGTCTGCCGGGGAGGGGAGGGGAGAGGATCCACAGCAGAGGGATCTGGGAGTTGTAGTTTGGATAAGTTTAGGCTTACCTGAGTTTTAACCTTTGCAGTGCCCCTCCCCCACTTTTCGGGGGTGTTAACGCCTCAGCTGGATAGCCTTGCTCCTCCGGGATTCCTTCTCTTTCTGGTTTTTTTAAATCCCGGCCGCCCGGGTTAGAGCTGGTTAGCGCTGCAAAGGGCGCTGAAGCACAGCCCACTGTTGACGGTTTATACAGCCTGAGCTAAGAATTGGAAATACTCTTGACTTCTCCCGTTCCAATCCTCTGGGAATTCAGGCACATTTTAGTACCTACTTCCCCGACCTCCACTCTTTAGTTGGTTACTATTCCCCAGGAAGAGTTCAATAACCTTTAAGTGCCAAGTGTCTTTACTGTTTCATTTCTTATTCATTTGAAAAATTAAAAATGAATATAAATAAAGCTTAATGCTACCTGTAAGGTAATTGATCCATTTTGTTTATATTCTTCAGAATATTCAGGTTTGATTGAGTCAGTTCTTAGGAGCTCATGTACAGTAAAAGAATTCCGAGGTAGATTATCTAACAACTATTAAATCATCCAAAAATAGGAAAGACTTTTTAAAAAATTCAGTGTTGGAGCTGCAAAAACAAACAAACAAACAATAATTTCCTATTGGTAAAGCTGTAAGATGGATCATACTGTTTTGGAAAGCAATGTGGAATTAAATACTACATTTTTAAATTTTCTCACATTCTGTGACCCAGCAATTCCATTATTAGATTTATATCATAAAGAGGTTTTTGTACAAAGTAATACTATGTAGATAGTAAAATGTTAGAAGCAAACTATATTCCTAGATGGTTAAATTAAGTTGTGGTCTGTGAATGTATAGAAAACCTCCTAAGTAGAATAGGAGGCTTATCCTTGGAGTTTGAAATACCTGGGTTAGATTTATAATATCTGGGTGATCTTAGGCAAGTAACTCTTTTTAGTACTCCAGGTCATTTTATGAGATTCTGAATTACTAAATTAATAGCTGCAGGTTTATATCAGTGGAGAAAGGCACTTTGCCTTTCTTTTGCTTTAAGTGAACCAACGAGTTCACTTGTTTTTTTTTTCATGGAATTTACTTTTTAAAAAATCATAGGTTTATATGATAAACAGTTATGAAGTTATTTTTTAAACATATATTTTGTCTTCCCTCATTACATGTTAATCCAGCTTTTAAACATTTGAAAATAAGTTTGAAGTTCCAAATTCTATCTTTGCTTTCCTTCTCCTCTAGGCTCCCTGAGACTGTAAGCAGTCAGATATAGGTTATACATATTCAGTAATGAAAACATTTCCATGTTAGTAAGACTTAAAAGAAAACTTAGAAAAAAAAATGAAAAATAGCATGCTTCAGTCTGTATTCACATATCAGTATCTTGTCTAGCATCAGATAGTATGCTTTATTATTAGTCTTTGGGGATTGTCTTGGATCATTGTATTTCAGAGAATAGCCAAGTCATGCACAATTCTAGCAATAGTGCTAGTTACTGTGCACAATGTTCTCCTGGTTCTAGTCACTTCACTATGCATCAGTTCATGGAAGTCTTTTCAGGTTTTTCTGAAGTCATTTTTAAATTCTTTTTTATAGCACACTAATATTCCATTATAATCATGTACCACACCTTGGTTAGCCATTCTCCAATGAATGGGCATCTCTTGGATTTCCAATTCTTGGTCACTTAAAAAAAAAAAAAAAGATGGGATTTTTGTACATATAGGTTCTTTTTTGGGATGTCTTCTTTCTCCTTTCCACATTATAAAGACATTAGCAAAACAATAGTACAATGAACTGCTCCCTACTACATCAGACCATAGGTTATCTTGGAAGGAGCAGTTTTGATCCAGTCAAAAGCCAGATTTCACTAGAGTTGGAAGTAAGGAAGGGAAGATAATGAGTATTTTTTTCCCCTAGGAGCCCAACTCCTTTGAAAGAAGCCTTAAATAAATAAGAAAAGATTATGAATAGTTGAAGGAGCAGGGGCCCAGAACATACAGGAGGAACTTATATAAAGAATTCATACAGAAGTATTATTCTTAACAAGGACAAGGGCTAAGACTTCCTCAGAGTTTGGAGCAGAAAAGAAGAGAATGGGATATGATGTTCAATATAAGAAGTACTAAACTGTTGAAACAATGGAAAAACATGGTGATGGCCTCTTTTTTTTTTTTTTTTTTTCCCTAGTAAAGGGTAAGGCAAGGGCTAGTGAGGAGAAGAGGAAATGGAGTAGATAGATGGCTTGAGGAGAGGAAGTATCTTGGAGATTATAATTTTTTTTTTAAATCTCATTTTAAAAGATGAAGTTGAGCTCTGGAAGTGGAAGTGCCTTGCTCAAGGTCATATGGCTATTATGTAGTGTTGTGTTTTGCTTTCTAGAGCCCCCAAGTTGGGGGGATAAAATGTATCATACTTTCTAGAGCCCCCATGCCAGGGTGATTAAAATATACTGTCTTAATGGAGAAGTGATGAGGTGGGACACTTGAGGATGGTGGAAAAATGGAGTCCATTTATTCCAAGTTCTTTCCCCTTTTTATACCCTCATACCTTATGTAACAAAAACAACACTGGACATGCGCCAAGTATACTATGCATATGGGACCACATAAACAACTTACTATTGTATGTAGTTTGCCACCTGGTATCTCTCTTCCACCTGGTATCACTCTACTTCAATCACAACACAGGTTGTCACCATCCCCTGACTTCTCGGGAAGGCCGAGACCCTTTAGGAGAGATGGGAAGCCAAACCAGGCATTGTTAGCTGGTTCCCCTGGGCTGAAGGGTCTTATTCCTCACCCAGAGTTCTCCTACTGTCTGTAACCCTCTATAGTGTAGCAGTTCAGATATGAATCCATGTTCCCTGACCTTTTCCATTGTATCATTTTATGTCTCCTGCATCTCCTAATATTTTCTGTTATTTATTATCTAGGATGAAACCATTTAAAAGATTTCTGGGAATCCAGTTATTTCTCTTGCTAACACCTTAAAAAGGTGGGGTTATGACTTACATATTTGTTATTTTCCCTGGTAAATTATATGAATTATTATAATAGTCTTGAAGTACAAGTTTTTGTGATCATAAACATCCTCATTTAGGAAAAAGGAACTATTTTTTTCCCTTGATATTGTGAGTCAGAGTCAGACAGGAAGGGTTAATTAAACAAAGCCATGCTCGAATCATAGAAACTTTTTTTTTTTTTTTTTTTTTTTACAAAAATGATTTAATCAAACTTTTTAAAAATGGCTTTTAATTTTTCCAAATATATGCAAGGATATTTTTCAACATACATCTTTGCAAAACCTTGTGTTTCAAATCTTTCTCCTTTCTTCCTCCTCCTCTCCTCCCCTAGAAAGCAACCAATCCAATATAGGTTAATTCTTCTAAATATATTTCCATATTCAGCATGCTGCACAAGAAAAATTAGATCAAAAGAAAAAAATAAAAAAATAAAAAACAAAAAACAAGCAAACACAACAACAAAAATACTATCCTTCTATCCACATTTAGTCTCTGTTATATTCTCTCTGGATATGGATGGCTCTCTCCATCACAAGTCTATTGGAATTGCCTTGAATCACCTCATTCTTATAGTGTCAAATCCATTAGAGTTGGTCATCATAATCTTGTTGCTATATATAGTATTCTCTTGGTTTAGCTCACTTCACTTATCAGTACATGTAAATCTTTCCTGAAATTAGCCTGCTTGTCATTTCTTATAAACAGTTACATTCATATGCCATAACTTATTCAGCCATTCCCCAAATGATGAGCATCCACTCAGTTTCCAGTGTCTTGCCACTACAAAAAGGGCTGCTACAAACATTTTTGCACATGTGGGTCCTTTCTCCTTTTTTATGATCTCTTTGGCATATAGACCCAATAGAGACATTGCTGGATGAAAGTTTGATAAACAGTTTGATAAACATTTGGGCTTAGAGGAACTTCTAAATTACCCAAATCTGCTTCCATTCTGTCACTAGAACTTGGGAAATTAACTGTATCTCTAAGGAAATCTACAAGTCAAGTCGATGGCCTTGCCTGGTTTTCTTGAAAATCTATTGGCTCCCTCTGAGACCAGAGAACTGCATTAGCACACGTGATTATTATTACACGTGCAAACTTTGTAACAATATAACAATTTTGTTGCTTTGTAGGCTGACTTTATCACTTTAATCACCTTTGGTAGCTAGTGTTTCTTAACAATTTTAATACTCAGACTAATTTTATTTTAAAAATCTTTTATTAAGGCTTTTGAATTTTCAAAACATGCATGGACAATTTTTCAACATTAACCCTTGTAAAACTTTGTGTTCCAAATTTCCTCCCCTTCCCCACCCCCTTCCCTAGATGGCAAGTAAAACAATATATGTTAAATATGGTAAAATACATATATTAAATCCAATATATGCATACATATTTGTACAATTATCTTGTTGCACAAAAAAAATCAAATCAAAAGTGAAAATAATGAGAAAGAAAATAAAATGCAAGCAAACAACAACAAAAAGAATGAAAATGCTATGTTGTGATCCACACTTGATTCCCACAATCCTCTCTCTAGATGTAAATGACTCTCTTTATCACAATATCATTGGAATTGGCCTGGATCACTCATTGTTGAAAAGAGCCACCTCTATCAGAAGTGATCATTGTATAATCTTGTTGCTGTGTACAATGATCTCCTGGTTCTGTTCACTTCACTTAGCATCAGTTCATTTAAGTCTCTTCAGGCCTTTCTGAAATCATTCTGCTCATCGTTTCTTATAGAACAATAATATTTCAGAACATTCATATACCATAACTTATTCAGCCATTCTCCAATGGATGGGGATCCACTTAATTTCCACTGTCTTGCTATTGCAAAAAGGGCTGCCAGAAACATTTTTTGCACATCTGTGTCCCTTTCTCAACCTTTAAGATCTCTGTGAGATATAAACCCAGTAGAAACACTGCTGGGTCAAAGGGTATGCACATTTTGGTAGCCCTTTGGGGATAGGTCCAAATTGCTCTCCAGAATAGTTGAATCAGTTTAAAACTTCATCAACAATATATTAGTATCCCGGTTTTCCCACATCCCCTCCAACATTTGTCATCTTTTCCTGTCATCTTAGCCAGTCTGAGAGGTATATACCTCAGAGTTGTGTTAATTTGCATTTCTCTGATCAGTAGTGCTTTAAAGCACCTTTTCATATGACTAGAAAAGGTTTTAATTTCTTCATCTATCAGTTGGAGAATGGCTTGAATTCTTATAAATTTGAGTCAATTCAATATATATTTTAGAAATGAGACCTTTATCAGGACCTTTGAATGTAAAAAGGTTTTCCCAACTTATTGCTTTCCTTCTAATCCAGACTAATTATTGTACATAACTACTCTATTCTTTGAAGGAATCCTGGGGAAATCAGCTTGCTTCTGCTTTATCTACTTTATCTATTCATCCATCACTGAGGCCTAGCAATTCAAATCTTCTGACTGACATAGAATGCCAGAGAAAAGAGGAAGAAAACCATCCTCAAGATTTTTCCAGCCCTCTGAGTGGATGCCCATCAATTGGAGAATGATTGATAAATTGTGGTATATGAATATTATTATTGTTCTGTAGGAAATGACCAGCAGGATGATTTCAGAAAGGCCTGGAGAGACTTACATGAACTGATGCTGAGTGAAATGAGCAGGACCAGGAGATCATTATATACTTCAACAACAATACTGTATGATGATCAATTCTGATGGATGTGACCCTCTTCAACAATGAGATGAACCAAATCAGTTCCAATAGAGCAGTAATGAACTGAACCAGCTACACCCAGCGAAAGAACTCTGGGAGATGACTATGAACCACTAAATAGAATTTCCAGTCCCTCTATTTTTGCCCGCCTGCATTTTTTATTTCTTCCACAGGCTAATTGTATACTATTTCAAAGACCGATTCTTTTTGTACAGCAAAATAACTGTTTGGACATGTATAATAAATTGTATTTAATTTATACTTTAACATATTTAACATGTATTTGCCAATCTGCCATCTGGGGGAGGTAGTGGGAGGAAGGAGGGGAAAAATTGGAACAAAAAGTTTGGCAATTGTCAATGCTGCAAAATTACCCATGCATAGATCTGGTAAATAAAAACTATAATAAAAAAACAGATTTCTCCAGCCATATCCCATCTACTTGTCTTAGGCACATTCCTCCTTACTCAGTTGGTATGCTTTCTTCTCCCTCATCCTGCCTGCCTGTTCATACTCCCGGATCATCATCCCAACAGGTTGTAGTTTCTCTTGCTATTGCCATATACTGAAGGGGCTCATCCTTCATCTTTTAATCTTTCTTTGTGTGATTTGCCTTGGATTTGTTTTCAGTTATGGTTAGGGGGCCCTGTGCTGTGATATGTTTACATCTTTTTTATTATTATTTTATTTTGTTTTTTATTAATTTTTATAATTATAACATTTTCTTTGACTACATATGCATAGGTAATTTTTTACAACATTATTCCTTGTACTCCCTTCTGTTCCAAATTTTCCCCTCCTTCCCTCCACCCCCTCCCCTAGATGGCAGGCATTCCCATACATATCTTATAGTATATCCTAGGTACAATATATATGTGCAGAACCGAATTTTGTTGTTGTTGTTGCAAAGGAAGGATTGTATACGCAAGGTAAAAATAATCTGGGCAGAGAAACAAAACAAAACAAAACAATGCTCACAGTTTACACTCATTTCCCAGTGTTCCTTTTCTGGATGTAGCTGATTCTGTCCATCATTGATCAATTGGGATTGGATTAGCTCTTCTCTATGTTGAGGATATCCACTTCCATCAGAATACATCCTCATACAGTATCATTGTTGAAGTGTACAGTGATCTTCTGGTTCTGCTCATTTCACTCAGCATCAGTTGATGTAAGTCTCTCCAAGCCTCTCTGTATTCCTCCTGTTGGTCATTTCTTACAGAACAATAATATTCCATAATATTCATATACCATAATTTACCCAACCATTCTCCAATTGATGGACATCCATTCAGTTTCCAGTTTCTAGCCACTATGAAAAGAGCTGCCACAAACATTTTGGCACATACAGGTCCCTTTCCCTTCTTTAGTATTTCCTTGGGATATAAGCCCAGTAGTAGTACGGCTGGGTCAAAGGGTATGCACATTTTGATAACTTTTTGGGCACAATTCCAGATTGCTCTCCAGAATGGTTGGATTCTTTCACAACTCCACCAACAATGCACCAGTGTCCCAGTTTTCCCACAGCTCCTCCAACATTCATCATTATTTGTTCCTGTCATCTTAGCCAATCTGACAGGTGTGTAATGATATCTCAGAGTTGTCTTAATTTGCATTTCTGTTTACATACTTCTTTAAGGTTGTGGTGAAGGAAAGGAATCTTCCCAAGTGTAAGAACATTACAGTGATTATCCCATCACCCTGACTATCCACCTAGATTGCTCAGTATATAAACTGGAAGAAGTGTTTGTTTAAGATCATGTATTTTGTACTATATCAGTGCCTCACTGTTGTCACATGTCTTAGATGTCTTAGTGTCTTACTCATGCACATTTGCCTGTTTGTAAACATGAGGATACTGACCCTGTTGCTGCTTCCTGTAAGCTTGCCTTTTAGTCATCTGGATTCCCAAATCCATAAATGACTGTGAATACATCTACTCCTGCTTGCATCTCAGTGTCTCAACCTCCCATGACCACCTCTTCATCATATACTCTAACAATGATTGAACTATGTCAGAACCCCATTCAAACTCTTTCTACCCTGACAGTTCCTGAAACCTCCTGTATTCAATGGTTGCAGTTCTTCATTATCTTTTAGAACCTGACATTCTTTCTGATACCTTCTATCTGCATGACCTGCCACAATTACTTCATTAAATATGAGAAGAACCGGATTTTGTGCAAGGCATTCAAAAGGTGTGACACAGAGACAGACCATGATTCTTCTAAACCTATCTATATTACTTTCAAAGCTTGTTTTATTTTTAAAGATAGATATTTTATTCTTGCTGTTTGATGATCCTACACATTATTCATTATTACTTAAACAGTATGTTATAAGTTATGCACATTTTTTTTTCCTTGTTGCTATTACATCTCTGGGGACTATTCCGCTGGTATTTTGCATTGTCCTTTTGTCATTTTCCCTTTCTATTAGTCACACTGATGCGTGTGAGATAGTACCTCAGAGTTGTTTTAATTTGTATTTCTTTAATCTATAATGATTTAAAGTATTTCTTCCTATAACTATAACTGGCTCTTATTTCTCCATCTGAAGAATGTACCTCTTCATCCACCTGTTCAAATACCATAATCTATATTAATGTCTCTTCCTCTCTCCATTCTCTATTTTTGGTGACAGTGTCTAGTTTAAATATGTCAAATTGGAGTGTTTTTTTTTTTAACATTTTTGTTGGGGTTTTTTTTTTGTATTTGTATTCTTCTATTTACATATCTCACAATTTCTTAAAATAGTTTTTTAGTTTAGATGAATAGTTTTTATATATTTTTTATAAAATGGATGCCATATTTTAAATTAGTATCTCATTAGAGTACTAATTAGGCTAGAATGGCTGAGAATCTGCTTTAGGGCACAAAAATTTAGAGGATATGCAATTTTTAATTATGATTTTAATATGTGCAATTTAAATTCTTGTATTTTGATAGCACTTTTACTTTCTCAGCATCACAGACACTTCCAGTAAAAATAATTAGTTAAATTCAGAAGCAACTAGGTAGTGAGATTCTTGTGACCTCATATAAGTCGGGCAAGAAATTCTTTCCTGACCCTTAGCTGCCTCCTCAGCAGCAGTCTTTTCCTATATCTATATCTTCCTCCATGAAGGCTAATGACTTGGTGTTCTCCACTGTGCTCCTTTTCCTTAGTAGTATTTTTAAGAGGAGCATGTAGCAGATTTATGGTCACATTCAATGCTGCCTACTCCAGGAGCCAAAATTGATAGTTACATCTCTGATGTTTCTTCTTCAATGACTTTGTGGCCACGAGGTGGGTATTCCACTTGTGCATATCACAACTTCCCCTCCCATTCTATACTTAGTAAACACACTATAGGATTCCTAAACAGGCAACTCCTTTCCATTGAACCTGCACTTTCTGAGTCACAATAATGGCGGTATCTTTGTGTGTGTGTGTGTGTGTGTGTGTGTGTGTGTGTGTGTGTGTGTGTGTGTGTGTATGTCCCCACCTCTTCTCTGTAGCTCTTGAGGTTACATAGTCTATCTTCTTCTTCCAGGGGACACACTTCTCTTTTAAGAGAATATCTAGGTCCATGAACTCTCAAAATTGGTATTACTGGTTTAGGAGTAGTGTAACTCAAGGAATTTTCCTTGATGGTAGGTGAGCTTTTAAAAATTATGTTGCTAAAAAAATTAAAATTATACAGGATATTGGGCTTCAGAAACACTCTTCACAAACTCCTGCCTTCGGCCACATGACAAAACATGTTTTGCTTCCTCAATATGGCCCTAGCTACTGTCATCTTTTGGGAATATATGTTTCTAGGAATCCTCAGACTACATGGACATATCTGCCTCTGCCCTATTCTTCTTCCCCAAAGCTGGCATGAGCAGCTTTTTTCAAGAAAAGATTGTGTTACTGTATAAGAGCACAGACATCCCATCAAAATCCTACTTTTCTTTGCTCTGCTTGCTTTATTGCTAGTAAGTCCCATGAGCAGGAAAAAGTTGAAAAAATGACTGAGCAGTTCTATGGGTAAATATTAATATTAGGCTAGCACAAATCTATCCTCCTAAGTCCCTGCTAACTAATGACCTTGGCAGCATCCCCTGACAGAAACCTCAGGCACTAGGAACCGATCAGGAGTTGCCTTTGCCTTCAATATATTCTATAAGGGGAGAAGCATGCTCATCACATTCATCAGGAAAACTCTGCCATCAACCCTTTTAAGATGCCAAAGGACATATCTATAAACTGTTGGGATAGAGGTATGCTTATCACATTAATCAGGGAGCACTCCTAGGGAACTCCCTTATAAAATATGCCTAGATCCCTATTTGCAAAAGCAAGAAACCAGAAATAAACTTCATCAATTAGGGAATGGTTAAGCAAAGTATGATGTGGAAAACAAAAGGCTTTTTTCTGGCCAAAATAAAGCTTTAAAGCAACTAAGTATTGCACGTGACAGATAGACCTAATAAGTGCAGGAAAGGCAAAAGCTGACCTTGTCTCCTTGGGTTGTCTTTTGACCCAGTTCAAATTAAATACCAGCTAAGCCAGAGGAGATCTTCAGGGCATGCCCAACAGAGTCTGCTGGATCAGCACCCACTAAAATGCTGAGATTGCCCTGATGCTCAATCTTGGGCCTGAAATCAAAGGATTTTGTTACTGATAGCTACTTATTTTATGGCCTTATGCCTGTCAACAGCAGTTCCTAATTATCTGGCATTATGTTTCAGCCAACAAAAAGCCACTATCTCCCTACAATGGTTCAAGAATTAATGGAATATTGTTATTTCAAGAGAAATAATGAACTTGAAGATAAATGAGATGAAACGGTCAATAAATATTTATTAAGAAGCTTTTACATACCAGATACTGTGCTAAGTACTGGGGATACAAAGAAAGTCAAAAGACCACTTTGAGGTGCCACCCTTGAGGAGTTCAAAATCTAATGGGAGAATAAACATTCAATAAGGTGATGGCTGGTGGCACAGTAGAGACAACACTGTCTGGAGGGAAGAAGACCTGAGTTTAAATCTGGCTTCATTCACTAGTGTATAACCCTCTGTCATCTATCTTCTGCCTCAGTCTTTTCATTTGTAATAAGGGCAGAACAGCATCTATTTCCCAGGATTTTTGTGAGGATCACATGAGGAGGTAATTGTAAAACATTTAGCCCGATGCCTGATATGTAGCAGCACTATAGAAATGTTAATATTTTATTATTATTTTTATGGAAATAACAATGGACAAATAAGCTTCATTAACAGGATTAATTGGAAACAATCAATAGAAGGAAGATAATAGAATTAAGGGGATTGGGATAAGCTTCTTGTAGAAGGTGAGATTTTAGGTGGGACTTGAAGGATACCAGGAGATAGATGAGGAGAGAACTTTCTAAGTAGGGAGGATATCACTGAAAAAAGTCCTGAGTTGGGAAACAGAAAGTCTTGTTCAAAGGACAGCAAGAAGGGTGTTCAGATCACATGATGGGGAGAACTATAAAGTGAGAAGATGAAAGTGAAGGGCAGCGCTTTAAACACCAAACAGGATTTTAGATTTGATCCTGAAAATGATAAGGAGTTACTGGAGTTTGGTAAATAATGGGGTGACATTGTCAGACCTGTACTATAGGAAGATCACTTTGAAAGTTCAGTGGAGGAGATACCACTACACACCTGTCAATTGGCTAAGATGACAGGAACAAATAATGATGAATGCTGGAGGAGATGTGGGAAAACTGGGACACTGATGCATTGTTGGTGAAGTTGTGAAAGAATCCAACCATTCTGGAGAGCAATCTGGAATTATGCCCAAAAAGTTATCAAACTGTGCGTACCCTTTGATCCAGCAGTGCTACTACTGGGCTTATATCCCAAGGAAATACTAAAGAAGGGAAAGGGACCTGTATGTGCCAAAATGTTTGTGGCAGCCCTTTTTGTATTGGCTAGAAACTGGAAACTGAATGGATGTCCATCAATTGGAGAATGGTTGGGTAAATTATAGTATATGAATGTTATGGAATATTATTGTTCTGTAAGAAATGACCAACAGGAGGAATACAGAGAGGCTTGGAGAGACTTACATCAACTGGTGCTGAGTGAAATGAGCAGAACTAGGAGATCATTATATACTTCAACAACAATACTATATGAAGATGTATTCTGATGGAAGTGGATATCTTCAACATAGAGAAGAGCTAATCCAATTCCAATTGATCAATGATAGACAGAATCAGCTATACCCAGAGAAGGAACATTGGGAAATGAGTGTAAACTGTTAGCATTTTTTTGTTTTTCTCCCCACGTTATTTTTACCTTCTGAATCCAATTCTTCCTTTGCAACAACAACAACAAAAATTCAGTTCTGCACATATATATTGTACCTAGGATATACTATAACATATTTAATATGTATGGGAATGCCTGCCATCTAGGGGAGGGGGTGGAGGGAAGGAGGGGAAAAATTCGGAACAGAAGGGAGTACAAGGGATAATGTTGTAAAAAATTACCTATGTATATGTACTATCAAAAATGTTATAATTATAAAATTACTAATAAAAAAAAGGTAAAAAAAAAAAAAAAAGAAAAGAAAGTTCAGTGGAGGAAGAACTAGAGTGGGGAGAGACATCTAGAAAGGAAATCAACCAGCAGGATGTTGCGATAGCCTAGGTGTGAGATGATAAGGACCCACATGATGGTGGTAGTGGCAGTGTCAGAAAGCAGGGCAATATGAGAGGGATGCTAGAAAGGTAAAATCAAGAGGGAGAGCAGGGAAAAAACAACCATTTGTTAAATGTCTGCTTTGTGCCAGGCACCGTGCCAAGCATTTTACAGATGTGTCATAAGGGTGGGTGGTTGAAGATGATGCCAAGATGGTGAGCCTCAGTGACTGAGAAGGTGGTGCTACTCTCTATAGTAATACTAGAAAGTTAAGAAGGAAAGAGTATTTAAAAGGAAAGATAATGAATTCAGCTTTGGATGTATTGAGGATAAGATGTCTAGGACATTCAGTTCAAGATGTCCAATAAGCAAGTAGAGATGTGAGCCTGGAAGTTGGTAGAAATTATTGTTCTTAAAAAGATCAGTGACATCAAGAGGATGAGTTGAAATAGATTAAGTGAAGCGGAGATGTATAAAGTTAGCAGCCTCACTCTATCCTCCAATCTTTGAAATCCAGTGGTTAAGACCTAAGTCAAATCAATAGACATTGGCCCAGATGCAGTAGAGTAAATTTGAGAATTATGAGTTTAGAAATGATAATTGAATTCATGAGAGTGGATGAGCTCACCAGGTGAAATAATACAGAAAGAGTAGAAAAGAGGGTCTAGGACAGAGCTTTGTGAGACACACATGGTCAGTTGATATGACATGGAAGAAGATCATAAAGAAGACCAAGAAGCAGTCAGATAATAGGAAGAAGAATGGAAAAAAATGTTGGCCTGAAAAGCTAGAGAGAATAAAGTATCAAAGAGAAGAGGATGATTAACAGTGTCAGTGGCTGCAGAGAGGGATGAGGACTAAGAAAGGGCCATTAGATTTTGAATTAAACAATATTAGTAACTTTAAAGAGAGAAGTTTGAGTTGAATGATGAAGTCAGAAGCCAAATTGTAAAAAATTACCAGTTAGAGGAAAGGAAAGGAAGGCACCTATTGTAGACAGTCTTTTTAAATAGTTTTGCCACAAAAGGGAGGAGAAACTAATAGAATGATAGATAACTACATTATGTGTCAGCCATATTATTCAATATTGTTTTAGACCATTTAAAAATAAGTTGACAGTATAAAATATCTGAGATTATACCTGCAAAAACAGACACAGAACCTATATGAATATAAACACTTTTTATACAAATGAAATTAGACCTAAATAGTTGAAAGAATATTTATTGTGAGAGAAATAATTCATTTTGGATCCCTACTCTATTCCAATAACCATTAAGCAATTTGATAGAATTATATCAAAATTCTGTATATAAGGCCCCAGAGCTATGAGCTGCAGATTCTTTTAAAAAATCTTTATTAAAGATTTTAATTTTTCAAAGCATATACATGTATAATTCTGCAATATTAGCCCTTGCAAAAGCTTGTGTTCCAGTTTTCCCACCCTTCTCCCCTACGTGGCAAATAGTCCAATATATGTTAAACATGGTAGAAATATATGTTAAATCCAATATATGCAAATGTATTTATACAATTATCTTACTGTACAAGAAAAATCTAATCAAACCAGAAAAGAAAATGATGAAGAAAATAAAATACAAACAAACAACAACAAAAAGAATGAGAATGCTATGTTGTGAACCATAGTCAGTTCCCAAAGTCCTCTCTCTGGGTGTAGATGACTCTTTTGATCATAAGACCATTGAAACTGGTATGAATCATCTTATTATTAAAGAGTGTCATGCCCATTAGAATTGATCATCTTATAATATTGCTGTTGATGTGTAGAGCTGCAGCTTCTAAGTTCACTTGCTTAATGGCAAGAAGTTAGCTAAAGTCCTTTTACCCTTGTTTTGCCTTGTAATGATGATTAAATCCAGCTTGGCAGAAGTCATAACTACATGGAAAGTCCTCAAAAATATTTTTGTACATCTGAACCAATCATTTGTTCAATAAGAGCAGATGATCATCTTACAACCACTTAGGTCACTGACTATATTGGCTTGCACTATTTTCTCTTGCCCAAATTAAGGAGAAACCTGTCTATCTTATGTGGAGATATTCCTTGCTTCACCCAACTTGTGAGCCTGCTGACATATTGTTTATTCAGTGGAATTATTATATCAAATATAGCTGTTCTGGAATGACTAGACATCTAGCCCTATAAAAATAGGGCCCTGGAAGGAAGTGGCAATCTCAGATTGTAAGGAACATCTAAGATCTACTTCATTAAAGGGTACTATGGACCCTTTAATTAAGTACCATTGGCTTAGACTTCTGCCTCAGTCTCTCTTATTGTAGATGGGATAATTTTAATTTCCACAATTGTTCATGGATAAGTGAAGCCAATGTATTAAAAAAAATACAATTTTACCTAATATATTTATGTAATGGCATCCCAATTAAATTAATAAAAATTATCTAAAAAAAGCATTTGACAAAATCCAACACTTATTCCTATTAAAGACACTA
Organism: Sminthopsis crassicaudata; assembly: GCF_048593235.1. Lineage (NCBI taxonomy): Eukaryota > Metazoa > Chordata > Mammalia > Dasyuromorphia > Dasyuridae > Sminthopsis > Sminthopsis crassicaudata. The sequence goes on along the minus strand of NC_133618.1, from coordinate 364,131,008 downwards.
GAGATTATAGGAATAAAGGAAGTTTTCCTTAAAATGATCAGTAGCATCTATTTAAAATCATCAGCAAGCATCATATGTAATGGGGATAAGCTAGAACTATTCCCAATAAGATCAAGAGTGAAATGGTCACCTACTATCACCATTACTATTCAATATTGTATTAGAAATGTTAGCTTTGGCAATGAGAAGAAAAAGATACTATGGGAATTAGATAGCTAATGAGGAAACCAAATTATCACTCTTTGCAGATGATATGATGGTATACTGAGAGAATCTTAAAGAATCAACTAAAAAACTACTAGAAACAATTCACAATTTTAGCAAAGTTGCAGGATACAAAATAAATCCATATAAATCATCAGCATTTTTATATATTACCAACAATGTTCAGCAGCAAGAGATACAAAGAGAAATCCCATTTAAAATAACTGACCAACAGTGATTTAGAGCACCTTTTCATGGTTTCAATTTATCAGAAAATTGTCTGTTCATATCTTTTGACTATTCATCAACTGGAGAATGGCTTGAATTCTTATAAATTTGCCTCAATTCTCTCTATATATTTTAGAAATGAGGCCTTTATCAGAACCCTTGAATGCAAAACATTTTCCCGGTTTATTGCTTCCCTTTTAATCTTGTCTGCATTGGTTTCATTTGTACAAAACCTTTTAAACTTTATATAATCAAAATTATCTATTTTATATTCAATGATATATCCAGTTCTTCTTTGGCCACAGATTCCTTCCTTCTCTACACTTCTGAGAGGTAAACTACCCTTTGTTCTTCTAATTTTCTTATAATATCACTCTTTATATCTAAATCATTAACCCATTTTTAACCTTATCTTGGTATAGAGTGTTAGGTGTGGGTCAATGCCCAATTTCTGCCATGCTAATTTCCAATTTTCTCAACAGTTTTTGTCAAATACTGAGTTCTTATCCCAAAAGCTGGGGTCTTTGGGTTTGTCAAACACTATATTACTATAGTCAATGATGTTTTGTCCTGTGAATCTAACCTATTGCACTTATCGCCTTCTCTATTTCTTAGCCAGGACAAAATAGTTTTGATGACTGCCACTTTATAATATAGCTTTAGATCTGGTATAGTTAGGCCACCTTCATTTGCATTTTTTCATTAATTTCTTTGAAATTATTGACTTTTTGATCTTTCAGATGAACTTTATTATTTTTCCAACTCTGTAAAATAATTTCTTGAGAGTTTGGTATGGCATTGAATAAGTAGATTAATTTAGGTAGTATTGTCATTTTTAGTGTATTAGCTCAGCCTACCTACCCATGAGCACTTGATATTTTTCCAGTTGATCAGATCTGACTTTATTTGTGTGGAAAATGTTTTATAAATTGTTCATGTGGTTCCTGACTTTTCCTTGGTAGGTAGATTTCCAAACATTTTATATTATCTACAGTTATTTTAAATGGGATTTCTCTTTGTATCTCTTGCTGCTGAACATTGTTGGTAATATATAAAAATGCTGCTGTTAATTGTTTACTTTCTTCCCCAGCCCAAAAAGGCTATAATTAAGTGTGGAGATAGATACATAGATAGTAGGTAGGTAGGTAGGTAGATAATCTTTAAACATATATACACATATCCATTGGCACTATGGTCCTATATTTATTTTTACTCATCATCTATTTTTCTGATAGTGAATAACCTCTTCTTTCATTAAGTCCTAGTCTTTCCATGTTTTTCTAACTCAACCAGCTCACCATTTCCTATACTACAGTAATATTCCAACCCAATCACATTCTATCCAAGAAATGGTCTATGAAAGACTTTGAATTTTGTGCATTCCTTATATTCTTGGTTGCATTTGTTTTGCTTTAAGATTTTATACTATTGAAACTGCTTTCTTTACATCTTTTTTCTCTTGGTTTCTTTAAAGTTCTTGATCTTTTGTTCTTCTAAAAGAATTGTTATTTTTCTAACTCAGATAATTTTTTAAACTTTTTTACAAAAGTTTTTTTTTTTATTTTCAAAACATATGCATGGATAATTTTCAACATTCACCTTTGCAAAACTTTGTGTTCCCAATTTTTTCCTCCCTTCCCCCCACCCCCTCCCCTAGATGGCATGTAATCCAATATATGTTAAATATGTGCATTTCTTCTATACATATTTCCACAATTATCATGCTTCATAAGAAAAATCAGATTAAAAAAGAAAAATGAGAAAGAAAACAAAATGTAAGCAAACAACAAAAATAGTGAAAATATTATGTTGTGATTTACACTCAGTTCCCACAGCCTTCTTTCTCTGGGTATAGATGGCTCTCTTCATCACAAGATCATTGGAACTGGCCTGAATCATTCATTGTTGAAAAAAACCACATCCATCAAAATTGATCATTGTATAATATTGCTGTTGCCATGTATAATGATCTTCGGGTTCTGCTTACTTCATTTAGTATCAGTTCATATGTCTCTCCAGGCCTCTCTGAAATCATCCTGCTGATCATTTCTTATAGAACAATAATATTCCATAGCATTCACATACCATAATTTATCCAGCCATTCTCCAATTGATGGGCATCCACCCAATTTGAAGTTTCTTGCTATTACAAAAAGGGCTGCCATGAACATTTTTGCACATGTGGTTCCCTTTCCCTTCTTTATGATCAATTTGGGATACAAGCCCAGTAGAAACACTCCTGGATCAAAGGGTATGCACATTTTGATAACCCTTTGGGGATAGTTCCAAATTGCTCTCCAGAATGATTGAATTGGTTCACAACTTCACCAACAATATATTAGTTTCACAGTTTTCCCATATCCTCTCCAACATTTGTAATTATTTTTTCCTGTCACCTTAGCCAGTCTGAGAGGTGTATAGTGGTACCTCAGAGTTGTCTTATTTGATCAGAGAACAAAAGAAAGCCTACCAGGAAGTTAAACAGTGTAAAAACTTATATAAGTTTTCTTGAAATTAAAATTTATTGTTTTATATTGAATCCTCTTTAATTTTTTGCTGTGTACATGACAATGTTTTTTTTTCTTATTTTGTATTTAGGTTTAAAATAAATTTTAAAACTTCTAAAAAAAGAGAACTGAATCAGTTCCAATTGATCAATGATGGACAGAATCAGCTACACCCAGAGAAGGAACACTGGGAAATAAATATGGACTTGCATTTTTGTTTTTCTTCCCAGGTTATTTTTACTTCAGAATCCAATTTTTCTTGTGCAACAAGAGAACTGTACAGATGCGCACACATATATTGTATCTAAGATATGTTTAACATGTATAAGACTGCCTACCAAATAGAGGAGGGGATGGAGAGAGGGAAGGGAAAAGTTGGAATAGAAGTGAGTGCAAGGGACAGTACTGTAAAAATTACCCATGCATATATTCTATTAATAAAAAGCTAAATTTTTTTTAAAAAGAGAATTGAGGGAACAAGCAACTTAGTAGCGAGGGAGAGATTGAAGATAAGTTGTTGATGTTATTGCTGTTGTTTGTCCTTCATTCTCAAAGAAGACCATGATATCAGGGAGGTGATTCCATGACATGAAGTGAATTGGATTTAGTAAGGGAGGGCTGTGCAAGGTTACTGGCACACTTTCCCCTCCAGAGCCATCTGGGTTCAGTGGTCAGATATACATCAGGACAATGGAGATGTCTCAGGATGAAATGGGAGACCTACGACTTTTAAAGCTAAGATCTTCAACAGGTCTCAGTTTGACAAAAAAAAAATCTAAATAAATAAATGAATGAATCTGAGAGGGGAAGACCCTCAAGGTTTCTGTCCAAAGCAGAAATGATTGCTGCTTACATTCAATCTGAGTCAATCAAGACCCAAAGAAATACCAAATGACACTTAGCCTAAGACCCATTGATGGCCAATGAGAAACAGTTTGGTTTGGGCTTAAGGCATGGTCTCTAAGAAAGAAATTAGTCAGTAAACCCCAAGATATCTTGAGAGGATTCAAAAGTGCAAAAGAGAAAGAAAATACTTTTAAGAGCATCTATAAGTAAGTATATGATATTCTGTGTGGACAGAAGGAAGAAAGAAATGAGGGGAGGAAGGAAGGAAAAAAGGAAGTAATGAAGGGGTCTTCCAAATAGCCAATTCCAATTTATGGGCCAGCTTTACTCATAGAGATTGTTGTTTGACCTTTGTTCTGGAAGAAGACCATGACATCAAGGAGGTGATTGCATTTGAGTGAGGGAGCACTGAGTCAATCAGGACCCAATGACCAAATGGGGCTTGGCCTGGGACTGGTGGCTAATTAATAAGAATCCAAATGGTTTTGGTTTAAAAATTGGTCATTAAGGTTATATTGTAACACATGTAAAATGTATGGGATTACCTGCCATGGGGGGAGGGAGTGGAGGGAGGGAGGGGATAATTTGGAAAAATGAATAAAAAAAAATAAAAATTAAAAAAAATTGGTCATTAAGAAAGCAATCTAGCCAGTAAACCCCAAGTGTCTTGGGAGTAAGAGTGGAGACATGGAGGAGACAGTGTACTAACAAAGACAGGATAGAATGATATCACTTGTGCAAACATTGTCATTTGTTTGCCTTGAAAGGAAAAGGGCTATCTGATTACTCAAGACATGGATGAAGGAAAAGATAGTGGCAGAAGGCATCTGGGTAATGTGAAATGAAAAGAGGGAGATCTCATCAGATGGCCTCAATTTCAACTAAAAGGGCAAGTAGAGAAAAATCCATAGTATGTTGAAAAGGATGAAAAGGTTGGGAAAAATCATTGAAGTTAATGGGATAATGATTTAATTAGGGATGTATTAAAGTGTGGCTTTGAAGTAGTGAATGCAGAGTTAGATTATAAAATAAATTTGTATTGGACCCCGTGAGCATGATTTTGTGATTTCTCCAGCTTCATTCAGGAACAGATTTGTAGGAGCAAAAGTAGTAAATGGTAGGAGTGACTCAAGGCTGAGGCTCAAGATGGGTTATAGAACTAGGAGGAAATTTACTTATGGAGAAGGCAGTAGAGATTAAATTGGTTTACCAATTAATATTGGGAAAGGAGGAGAATATAAGTAGTATAGGGCTGGACCTTGGAAAGGACTGAAGGATTGGGATTAGAAATCATAGTGTGACAAAAACCAGGGATTGGGGGTGCAAGCTAGAAGGATAGGTGGAATAACACCTGTCAGCAGATTTATGAATGATGCTAAGATGAAGTTTATGACCATCTTTTTGGGTGATTAAGATGGGGTGAAGAAGGTCATTAAGAGTGAAAAAACTAGAACCCTGTGCATGTGTGTGTGTACACAGACATATTACACACACACACACACACACACACACACACACACGCATTGACCAACAACTAAGGACAACAATAATGGCAATAAACCTATGATATATATATATATATATACACTAAAGATCAAAGAAGAATAAGAAAAACAGTATGATATAGACTACTTTGTTAAAATCAATATACATAGGGGCAGCTAGGTGGCGCAGTGGATTGAGCAATAGCCCTGAAATCAGGTGGACCTGAGTTCAAATTTGACCTCAGACACTTAACACGTCCTAGCTGTGTGACCCTGGACAAATCACTTAACCCCAATTGTCTGGGGTGGGGAGAATCAATATATACATCTTTTAGGATATAGTAAACAATAGAAATTACACAAAAAACGACAATTATTTAGAAATTTCGTTTCATTTTGCATGCTTCTTAGAATCTTTTAAATATATTTGAATAATTAATGATTTAAAATTCAATAAATTTAACAGAGGTGTGTATGAGGAATTCAGGAGCACTACAATTCCTGGTGTAAGGGTTTGCTGAACCACTTTTGTTGTCCATCTGATTAACCCAGTTCTCACCTTTGGCTCTAAGAATTTACATCATATGCACAGCAGCCACACCCCAGCAAAACTGTCTCAGCAGACAGGCTAAACCAGAGTAAGGAAAGTGACAGACCTCACATTTGTCAGTGAGTCAGGGGGATGTTTGCCCCAAGCATTTAAAGACTTTCCCTGATAGGATGGATGGATGAGGACAGTTTGTTTCAATGGCCATGAAGGCAGCTGAAACAGGGGCACTGTGGAGCACTTAAAGCTTGGTCAGGCATCAAAGACACCAAGAGTCATCCACTGCATCCTGGAACATTGTCAGTATTCTTTACTTTTATCCTGGTATTGGACTCTGATGACTGGAAGAGACAGTGAGACTGATGACTTTGAGCAACTCTACCTCATTTGAATCTAACTCATTAGCAAGTCAACATATCTTGGGAGGGTGATGTCACTAGTGATGCCATTGGTCCTCTTCAAAAACAAAGGACAAACAACAAACTTTATAGAATTATAATATCTTTAAGGTGAAAAAGATCTTAGGAAGCTAGTCTAATCTCTACTAGAAAGATCCTCATTGATAAGTAACTCAGTCTTTAAAGGAAGCCTATTTTACTTTTGGATAGCTCCACTTATTTAGTTTTTCCCTAACAGAATCAAAATTTGACTACATGTATCTTTTACTTCTTTAACTTCATTCTTCAAAGTAGCACAGCTCTTTAGCTAACTAAAGATTAAGAATTGTCTCCTTTGGCACTCACCTCCAGAATAAAAAGTAAAATCTGAAATTCTCTGGTGATTAATATTCTTCATTGTCTTTCCTGTCATAGCTTATAACCCTTCTCCACCATTTGCTATGAGATTTAGTGACACTGACCTCCTTAATATTCCTTGAATAAGCCCCTCAATCTCCTGAGTCTGGGCATTTTCTCTGGTTGTCCCCCATGTCTGTAATACTTTTTCTTCCCATGTCTGCCTTCTGGCTTCCCTGGCTTCCTTCAAGATACAGATAAAGTGGTACCTTCTACAAGAAGTTTTTCCTGGTTGCCTTAATTCTAGTACTTTCCTTCTATTGATTGTTTTAAGTTTATCTGCATATATTTTGTTTGTGTTGTCTCCGCCATTAGACCTTGAGAACAGGACTATCCTTTTGTTTTTCTTTGCATTCTCCCTGCTTAGCACAGTCCCTGGCACATAGTAGATGCTTAATAAAAAAGTTTATTGATTGACTTCCTATATCAAAGCTAAAGACCCCTTGGTTTCTAATCTCTTCATCATCAGTGTTACCTTTCTTATGGTTGAATGAGTGTGGCAGTTGAGGTGTGGGGTCACAGGTAGGTAGCAAACAGGAGTGAATCAAATCCATAGACCTCAAATGGAAACTTAGGCTGAATCTCTGCAGTTCTGCAATGGTTTGTCTGCCAGTGGCTTTTAAGTACCCTGTGTAGGCCATATCTAAATTTGATCAGTGTATGTGGGCCATTGTTGTTATTCGAAGATTCTTCAACTGCACTGGAAAGTTAAGAAATACTCTGAAGAAACATGGAGTTGTCTGCCCTTTGGATAAAACCATGGGAAGAGCAAAACAGATCTCTCAAGGTCTTCATCCCTACTTGTTAGGAATGGCATGTTAGAAATTCTTCTTTAGGTACAAGTTGCACCAGATGATCATCTCTGTGATATCTTCCAGTTCTGAAAGTCTAATTTTTGTGACTAGGCAGAAGGAAAGGTAATGTATGAACTAAAATTGTCTCTTCTGCTCCAAGTGAAGGGAGAGAGAGTAATGGTGTACAAGTTTGGCATGTACACCAGTCTGAATCTTGGCTCTACTATTATTTTGTGTGATCTTGGGCAAGTCACTTCTCCCTGAGCCTCAGTTTCTTTATCAGTAAAAATAAGGGACTTCCACTAGATGATCTAAAAACTCTCCGCAAGCTCTCTATCCTAAGACATATAGCAAACCCGCAGCCCCATTCTGGTTTATTGATCCAGAAAGCCCAGTTCCTAAAGGGAGATGACAGGTTTTCCCGCCCTCTTCCCTAGCCCTGCCCCTCTCCTTCCCTCCCCAAATTTCGGGAACTACAAGTCCCGACATTCCGTGCTGCAGCCGAATTGCTCGATACAGGGTGGGCTCCCCAGCTAGGCAGAGCCCGGGCTCCGACTGGGTAAGAAGGCGGAGGCCGGAGCTGCCGCGGAGACCGGCTTCCCCGGGGCTAGGGTGGGTAGCGGTGGCGGACGGCGATTCCGCAGCCTCTTCTTCTATCCAAGGGGAGTTTCCAGGAAGTGGCCATATTGGATCCATTCAGCCGCAGCCACCCGAGTGGAGAGCGAGCCTCGGAGCCGGCTCCAATTCCACGGTTCCCGTCTGGCCTCCCTCGAGTCAGTCCATGGCGGCTCCCGACCTGGAGCGCCGCTCGGTGAGGGACTGGCGGGATGTGTGCGCGGCTCCCCGGCCAGGGGAGCGGCAAAGTTTGAGGGGAGGAAGGGAGGGACGGAGGGAGGGAGGAAAGGAGCGCTGCGGAGCCGGGTACTGCCGCCCGCTGTCCACGCCGGGGTGCGGGGCTCTGCGCGGGCGGCACCCAGCCTAGCTCTCGAACCTCCTCTGGGTGCTGGCTCCTAGCTGCGGGGCCGCTGCGGAGCCCACGTCCCGGGCACGCGAGTCTGACCCTCTGGGTGGGGCGAGCCCCCAGGGTGCCGCTGGCCGGCACACCCAGAGACTCCTCGAAACGGCAGACTCCGCGGGAGGGGGCTCCGAGGGAGAAGGCTACCATGGGTGGAATGACCACCCTGCCCCTTGTAGTCAGCGACTGGCAAAGACTTCTGGCATCCCGACAAGCTCCAGGGACCCCCAGATCCCCTTAGCTGCACCTTTTTTCTATTGGGACATTTTTCTCCGCCCATGTGATGAAGCTCCCCATGTTTGTGTCACTGTGTGTGGGAAGGAAAAACCATATGATCAAGGCCTCTGTGGTTTGAATTGACCCCTCCCCCCCAAAAAACCAAAAAACAGATTAACTCAGAACAGCAGCAGTCACCAGGTAATGAGGGCTCCCGTGGATCTATCTGGCGGTCTCCTGGGAAGGGATGAGGATGGAGTTGGTGGGATCCACAGATGGATGTGGATAAATAGACATGGCTGAATGACTGGTGAGGCCTCGGGTTTCTAGGTCTGTGTCAATTTCTTCTGAGTCAGGTGAATTCCAACTTTAGAATGAATGAAGGCAAGGGCTGCAAGGCGCCTTCCCGGTTTGAATAGGTGGAGTTTGGCGGTTGGTCTGTCTCAGCAGGTAACCCTGTAAAAGGTTTCTTATAATTCACCCACACTTGGATTTATGCCAGGGCCTCGTTAGGAATTTTCCTTGTTGTCTGTGAAGTGTGTCTAGGTATGATACTGCATATGTCTGTTACAGTGAAAGCTCAGGGGCTGACTCAGAAGATTCCAGAATTCACTGGCTACTTTGTATCATCGTGTAGAATGTTGACCCCAGGTCTTAATGAGCCAACACTGGTTTAAATTTGATCGGCAAAGTAAACCACGACTAAATTGTAACCCCAAGCGGATGGATGGTAGATTACTGCTTTTTTTGGTAGTATGAGAGCTAATGTGTCTTTGTATGTAATTAGTCTGCCTAAAAAATAACTGAAGTTGTTCTGTGACCAGAGTTCCCACTTGTCTCATCTCTGCAAATAAATCCAGTAGTTACTAGGTTGTGTTTGTAAGAACATTTATAAATGTGATTAATGATGATTATGAAGATTGTCCCTTTGCATGTGAAAGGTCACAGAAACAAACCAAACAAGAAAACCCCCACTTTTTCCTATTAGATTATGCTTATCTCTATCCAATTCTCCAGGCTCTTCTGTCCTGTCCAGAGACACTTCCCATCCTAGTAAGTGATGTCATTAGCATCCTCACAATGAAAACTAATGAGGTATCACTCACTAGGTTGTGACTTGGCAAAGTGATCTCAAAAGTATTTTTCTAGGGTTTAGTTTAGAATCATTGAATTTTAGAGCTGGATAGTACTTTTGATGCAGTCTAGTTTAGCTTCTTTCCTCCCATTTTACAAGTGGAAGAAACTGGGACTTGGATGAGTGATGTGACTTGGCCAATATTACACATCTAGTAAGTGAAGGACCCCAGACTAAGATATAGGGCTCTTTGCCCAGTTTATACCATGATGGTGCCATTTGTACTCAGATAATTACTGGGGAGGACTGAGGCCTAGAGAAGGGGAGTGGCCTATCTGAGGTCATATAACAAAAAGCTATGACCTAAATTTGAGTTGCTTGTGTTCTATTATGAACTTACGAAACGGACTTCTTTTTGAAACGAGCATTGTGGGAAATAGATACATGTCTGCCTTGAGCCTTCTGAAGGTGATGAATTAGGTCTGAGCAATGGGCATCTTACTCCAATCTCATCTGACATATCTTGAAAAAGGCACTTCACCCTCCTCAGATTGCTCCTTATCTTCCCTGAGCCACTTAAAGGTTAATTACTTCAGTGCTTCAAGGTTATGTGATTTTGTGAGTGTAAATGATAGCCCCTCTGTGACTTAGGGGGCTGCTGTGGACCCAAGTACATCACTTTGCAGCTGATCTGATGGTGAGCCTCTCTGAACTTAGCTACACTTGTCTCTCTGTGGTAGGTCATTGCTGGACCAGTTATTCAAAGTTTTTGCAGCTTTACAGGACCTTTTAAAGACTGAGTAGCCTTATAGAAAAATCCAGGGTTCTGTCCATACCATAATGAGGCATTAGAATTAGGACTTTGATGAAAGTTAAATGACTGTTTTTGAATGCTTTGAGCTGCATTTATGAACATCTTCAATCCCAGAAAATATGATGATATTGACCATTGATATGATATGACCATTTCTTTTAAATGGCAGCCTGATGGCCTTAGGAGCTGCCTTGTAGATCAGATTTGTGATTAACACTACTCGGTCAGGAAACCCTGCTTGGCAGGCTGAACTGGATGATACCCTTGGGGCTGGGAGGTATTTGTTATGGAAGATGCAGTAATTTAGGGCCATGTTGGACAGTTCTTTACCTTAATGCTGTGATAGATTTGGGTTGATGACTTCTTTAGAACATCAGAATCTGGTGGTTCTTGTTCTGAGAATTGGAACAGGTAGAGTTGTTTCTGGTTGGCCAGGTCCCTCAGGCCAGGCTTATCTCTTTTGGTTCTCAGAGGTAAAAAATGAAGTCTCCTTGGTACCTAATACTATGCTATTGACACAGTGTGATTTTTTGTGACATGTCCCACTGGTTTACATGATAATATAGGTCTATCAGAACCTATCAGATTTTTACCTATCACTGAATCTATCCATGATTATGATCTGCACAAGAGAGAAAATTGAGTTGGGTAAGTGGGAAAGCTCAGAGATTGGGGACAATTCTGCTTTTTGGCATGACTGTCTCTTGCCTGGCATCTCTCCTAGCCAGCCTCCCCCCCATCATCTTTGCTTTATCCCTCGTACCATCTGCCACTTCCGTAGTCGCCCTGGTAATCTTAACACTTCCTAAAGCACCAGTGTTTTCTTGGAGTTCCTGTTCGCACTCAGAAGCCTGTGAGTGGGAGAAGAAAAGGAGAAGGGATGGAAAGAGGTGGGGACTGCTCTCTACCGTCACCAAAGAGAACCCACAATTCCATTCCTATTTCCCTGTTTTCTCTGCCAATGTGGCCCACTGTCTTCCTCTGTGATGTTTTTCCCTTTGGTTGTACAAACTCTCCCCAGCTATCTTGATAAATTGTCTTTTGGTACCTGGGGCAAAACAGATCAATTTTCCCACTCTTCCTACTAAAAAAAGTCTTTAATCACTGTTAAAAAACAAAACAAAACAAAACAAACAAAAAACCCCACCAAAACTGAAAACTCTGATAATTTGGGGGTTGAGTTTCAGTTCTATCTACTCACCTACCTCACTTACCTGAGGTAGTCACTGTACTTTAGTTTCTCTATCAAATAGGGAATAATAACACCTGCTCTTCCTATCTCACAGGACTCGAATGAGGATCAGAAGTGCCATTCAGATGTGAGGAATCATTATTACTAAGGGAAGACCTAGTGCTTCAGGGGATGAGCTCCAGGAAAAGTAAAGACTGTGTTCTGTTCTGCCTTATCCCACCTGGAGTATGTTCCCCATGCTGGCCCCCCAGAAAGCATTAATAGATGGGATTGGTTATAAATGAGCATAGGACTAATCAGAGTAGCTGAGTGGTGTACTAGATAAAGTGTGGGAAGATTTGAATTCAAATCCTGACTTTGTCTTTGGGCAAGTCAGTTAAACATTATATGCCTTAGTTTCCTAAATGCTAGTTAAGTGCTAGTCAAGCAGCAGTCCAGTTGAGGTGGGAATATAAAATAGAAGATCCTTGACCTCAAAGAGTTTAAACTCTTATTGGGTGAGACAAGTTATGAAGTAGACTTTTAGAGGAGAGAGAGATCAATAGAGGGGGTTGGGAGGCAGAGTCATGAAGGAGGATTCATGAAGGAGTCAATTCATTAGGACTGGAGAGATTCTTGGAGAAGATCTAATCCAGTGATCAGAGAGATGAAGTCTTTCCACCTTGCCCCCAAATTAAATCTGGAAGGATAAGTAATTGGAGAAGAACAAAGAAGGCATATTGATCAGCGAAAGCAAAGTGATCAGTAGAAAGATGGGAACGAGCATGGCATGTTCTAGTACCCACACTCACTGTGAGCAAATGTGACTGTGAGAATCCCTGGCTTAATAAATTACAGTCTAGAAAATAAAGTAGATATATTTGTATCGGATGGGATAGCCAATGTGGGAAGTCATTAAAATTTTTTGATTTGTTTAAAAAGTCTGCTTAACCCAAAACATTTCCCAAATATAAACTTTGTAACCAGTTTTGGAATCTTGAAATTTAAAAAGGGCAATAATGAATTTTAATGGAAAAGCTTAAATTTAATTTCAAATATACTTCTCCTTAAACTAATCTCTAAGTAATATATATTACGAAAACATAATATGTTGCAAACAATGCAAACATGTATTTCTTTGGTTGTTGAGACAGAAAAAAAGTTGTTTCAATTCAGGTGTTCCAATTTGATTCAACGACCTTTGTATTTACCCACCTATTAGAAAGAATGAGGAAAAAACTCATCAGTAAGTTATTTTATGTAGAATTTTACTTTATTGTAGCAATAAAAATCTTTTTAACAGCTTTCAAAGTATTATATTATAGTTATCAAACAAATGACAATGGTGAGCCATGTGAAAATTCAAATAAATGTAGAAAGACCATGTTGTAAAATATATATATATATAAATAAAATTTTTTTTTCATTGAGAAAATAACAATGAAATGGTTGTTAACTATTCTTCTTGCTGCAGCAAATGTAGGATGGATTGGGGGAGGCTAGAAACAAAGGGACTATTAGGCTTTGGAGTAATCACATATAAAATGGTAAGGGCCTACCTGCTTACCATAGAGGGTTAAAGAGACAATGGAAAGTAAGGAGAAGATGGGACGATATTTCAAAGAAGAAATCGATAAGACCTAGTCAAACTGGATGTAGGAATGATGATAGGGAGGAGTCGGGGTTGAGAATCTGAGCCTGGGATCGCTGAACCAGGGGATAAGTACATGTTTTGAGTAGTAACTAAAACAAGCTCCTCCATGGCCCATGTCCAGTCCATTAGAATAAGGAGCAGCTGCAGAATAACAGAGGAAAGGGTCTAAGGGTTGCCCTATTTCAAAAATGCCTTGAGCTTTCCCAGCCTTTCTGCTTTTTTGTTGCTCCATGGGGCCCCTTGGGGCCTTTCCCTAAGGCAAATGATTAGACTAACTAGAGGAATATAAACAAATAATTGGAGTTATTAATGGAAATCAAGGCATCTAAAGTGCCCTGTTCTAGAACTGCTCCCATGACTCAAATGACTGCATATTTTATTCTTCAAGGTCCCTCTTTCATTTTTGAGCCCTTAGCTCCTCCTATTCTCTAGAATATTTGAGTTCTTAGGGGTTGAGGAGAAGGACATTTGATGTACTAGGTAGTATTGCCAAGCAAGGAGTTCAAAGGCCATGAGCTGTAGAGCTGCTCTGTGAACAGCTTGCTGATTCAGGCTTATTAGGGTGATGTGACAGAAACCAGAGATGGTAGAGGCTTTAGTTCTGCCATTTTGAACCCTAGAGATTCCCATCTCTGATAATAAAGGTTGAAAACATGAATAGAAGATTCCCTTATAGTACAGGCAAGTACTATATATGTCTAGCTACAATTCTCCTGGTGTTCTTTGTAGTAGTACTCACTTGATTAAATGTTTCACATTTCACATTCAATGTCTGGGAGAAGGAGACATTTGGGAATGTCAGAATAGCTAAAGTCTCATGTTAGAGCATGTTTAAGCCCTACATACACTTCCTGGCCAATGTTGTTGTGGTTCAGCTGAGAAGCTCTGAGGCCTGAGGGTGATGGATAGTCAAGTGGAGTGGACCACCTCACTTTGAGATTGCTACCCTCCAATTTTATTAGTCTTGTGATGGCCATCCACATCCAAAGAAAACTACAAGAATAAATATGGATTCAAAGCAAAAAGAAAGACAGAGAGGAGGGGAGGGACAGAGGGATTGCTGCCCTCTCATCCTAATCCTACTTATAGGCAGCAAGATGGTGCTGAGGATAGACCTAGCTCTAGAGTCAGGAGGACTTGAGTTCAAATGGGACCTCAAGACATTTAACACTTAACTAGATGTGTGGCTCTGAGCAAGTCACTTAACCCCAATTGTCTTGCCTCCCCAAAACAAACAAACAAAAAAAAAAAAACCTAATCTGCTAGTTAGTGTAACACATTAAGAAAAGAACATCATCTCTCTCCCCCATGACTTTATGAGTTTTCCTAACTCCTTACTGCACCCCTAGCAGGGAACACATCTGCTGCAGAGAATCAGCTGATCAGAAACCTGGAGGAAATCAGAAAACTTCAGAGCATTCAGTAGGTCTGTTTGTGTCCATGTGTGTTCTTGGACCTTGGAGGAGGCTGAAGATGGGAAAGAACCTGGGGGCAGGGGAGCGCTGCCATTTTGGTTATTTCCTAAGGTCCAAGGAAAAGTTTTACCTTTTGTCCTGCTATTAGGGACAGCTTGCTTCATGAAGGGTAGAGGTACTTTGAGCTTGATATACCCACATTTTCTTTTATACCCACCATATTAATTCAGTACTGAAATCATTTGTGGTGGACTTGGGAGAGACAGATCTCTTTTGTCCATTAGAATTCAGGTTGCCAAGATTGGCAAATTGAACATGAGTAATGGAAAACCAGGACACGGGTTTCCTTCTTGTGATGACATCTGAATTGAGTGTGGCAGTTCACCTTTCTGTTGAGATGTGAGATTTCTGTATTGCTTTCCTGATCCCAAAGGACTTAAGAGCTTCCTTGTCTTGCCAGCTCCAGGCTAGGCCGCTTACTTACAGCCCTCAGTATTATGGCAGCTCTTGCATGATTCCATTTGTAACAGATACCTTGGCTAGGCAGGGACAATGAGAACCCAAAAAAGAAATCCTAACTAGGGAGGTGGAAGCATGGCACTTCATTTTCTAACCTCAAGTGTAGCAGACAGCATAATTGTCAATAGCACCTAGCAGAGCCTTCTATATAGGAGGTGCTTTATCATTGGTGGCTAAATTTATTGAACAATCACTTCCCTAGAAGTCCTATTTGTCACTGTGGCAAACTTTATATGGAGAGCAAGAGCATGACAAGATTCCTTATTGTCTAATGAAGGAACTGAAGTTTTGGCAGCAGTTCACATCAAAAAAACTGGAGCTTTTAGTGGACTGCAAGTTTGAGTCAATGGTGGTATATGGCAGCTAGAAAAGCTAAGGCTTCAATAAGAACAGGTAAGGTGGCCAGAAGGAGGGAAATGACTGTCCTGCTAGTCTCTGCTTTACTCAGACTATGTCTGGAGTATTGTGTTCAGTTCTGAGTGCTGCGCTTTAGGAAGTATATTAGTAAACTGGAAGCTATCCATAAAAAGGCTGCAGTGATTGATGAGGGTTCTGAAGACCTCATCACTTGATGATTTGTTGAGGGAACTATGGACATATTTTGCCTGAATATGAGAGGTTTTAGGTAGGGAGCTGATTCAAGGATTTGAAGGGTTTTCTTATGGAAGAAGAATTGAACTTCTTGCTAGGGTCTTAGTGTAATTACTTCATGTAATGAAAAACTTCCAAACAGAGTGATATTGAAATAGAAGGGCTTATCTTGAAGAAGGTAAAGAGCTTCCCTATTTAGAGGTCATTTAGCAGAATTTAGAGAATCTCCGTAGGAAAGTATCTTGGAGGTTAACCCATGCCTGGAAAGAATACCCTTCATGATATTCCTAACAGAGTCATCTTCAAACTAGGGAAACAGAACTGTGTGTATAGAATCAACTTAAAATGACTTTTTAAAAAAAGGGACAGTGTGAAATAGTACGTGAAATAATGGACTTGAAGTTAGGAAGAACTGGGATGAAATCCTACTATTATCACTAACTAGTGACCATGGACAAGTCAATTAATCTTCAGTATCTTTATCTGTAAAATGGGGATAGCAGTTCCTATCATACATTCCTCTATCATACATTCTTTACACAGGTTGTGAAGCTTGAGTCAAATTTTATATACAACACACACACGCACAGACACCTCTTTGCAAACTTTCTGTCTGATACAAATTTTTGTTATCATTTTTTTAACGAGAAATTAATAAAATGCAAAATGTGTTTGCTTAGGGGAAAAGGATGTAACATGCAGCAAGATAATTTGTTTGTCCCCAAACGAAGATAAGGAAGATAAAGGAGCATGCTAAACTTACTTCCGTGGCCCAGAAACTCTCATGGTGGCTCCAACATGAATTAGATAACTCCAGAATTAATAAATCTAATGACCTAGCCTGGCTTGGGAAATTTTGGATTAGAGTCCAGGCAGTGTGGGAAAATACTTGGATTTCTTCCCAGACCCCTCAGTCTGAGAGTACAATTTCAGTCTAGAAGTTTTCTGGCTACTGAGATCAGGGCTGGGTGGAATGACTAGTAGGGGCACAGCTAGGAAATAAGTGTTTGGAAAGTGACTAAGGTTATCCAGGGACCTCCCGGCTCTGAAAGCAAAAGGGCTAAGAGAAACAATTGACAACTTGGGATTTATTTTTGAATTTGCTATTGAGTTGCTATGTTAGCATTTTCCTCTTAATTTGTGTCAGACTAGTAAAGCTACATCTTTTAGAGCAAAAATATATGACAGATCCTGACTGATTGCTACTTTTTTTTTTTTTTTGCTCTTCAGATGACTCAAGCATTTATTCAGTATCTACTCAGTGCTAAGGGTTTGTGACACAAAGGCAAATAATAAAATAGACCTTGTCCTCAAAGCACTTACATTTTACTCTGGAAGATAAGTGGGTTCAGATATAATATGGCCATAACTAAGTAAATAAAAGGGATATTCAAAGTAATTTCAAGAATGAATTGGAGATGCTACTTAGGTGATGGGACATATACCTATCATTGGAGGAGAGATCTGCTGGGTAACCAGGCCACTTCACTTGGTCTTTGGGGCAGTCAGTTATGAACTCTGGCCAAGAGGTTAAGTACACATCTATATACCTGGTGCATCTCTAATTACGTGGTCTCTTGAATACAAAAGAAAACTGTGTTAGAAAGTCTGGTTTCTTTATACTTTGTATGGTTTAATTTGAGGTATGAATTTTAATAATATTCAGTGATTCTTTTCACCCCTTTCCCCACTTTAAGCAGAAGATGATACAATCAATCAGTCAGTTACCATTTATTCAGCACTTACTAGGTGCTAAGCACCATGCCTCAGGGCTGTATATAAAAACAGAGGTAAAAGACAGTCTCTGTTTTCAAAGAATTTAACAATCTAATGATTCTTTGAGGAAAAAGCTGAAAGGAAAAACTTATCATGCAATCAGAATACTTCCTTACTGACTGAGAATGAATTATTATAAAATGAAGTTGAGAACTTGATCAAAATCACCCTGATGGGCAATACCAAATTTGCTCTGGGATCATGAGGTTATAGATTAGCAGGTTAGGAGAAGGGAATAGCCCAAACTATAGGTGTAGGGCCTTAATTCAAGATTTGCTAGAAAGCTTCAACACTGACAATTATGTAGTTAACTATCCTGTGGGTATTATTTCTAAGTTTATATGTTATAGCTCATAATGGGATTATAGATTTAGAGAGCTGGGAAAGAGCTTTGGAGACCAGTCCAATCTCTTTGTTTTACCAAAAAAATAGTTAAAGCAGAGATTTTGCCCTTATAAATAAATTCTGGAAAACCCCATTCTTGTAGTCTATCTTCATGGATAGCAGTCAGAATTATGAAGGACATAAAAAACAGATATCAGATTAGGACATGCAGCTAACTGAGGCAACAAAAAAGAGAACCAGCAATTAGGATTTAGATGAATTCAAGAAGCCAAGTACCATTAGGAATCAAGGAATGGCAGGAGGCAGAATGGTTTGAGCTGGGGGTCAAGGAAGCTGCATCACTTGAATTATAATTATTTTTTCTCTCTTTTGCTACTACAGTTTTACTTCCAGTTTTAGGGACTGGAAAAGGGGCAACCTTTGATTTTGTCTACAGCAACAGCTCCAAAAAGTATCTAGAATCCCTGGGAAGTCAACTTGTATTGGCAAAGCTTTTGATGTATATAAAGCAGTCAGGAGTTACATCACAAGGGCTATTGATATTTTGTTTCTTATATGAAGGCTGATTGACCCAAACATTAGAGAATAATGCTAAAGATATAGAGTGGTCTTAACTAGCTTACTCTGACTCCAGGCTGAACATTTCCTCTGTCTTCATCCTTGCTTTGAGGTATGTATAACTAAATGTTGCCATTTGGTTATGTTGTTGAATTGTTTCAATTATGCTTTACTCTTCATGACCCCATTTGGTGTTTTCTTGGCAAGGATACTGGAGTGATTTATCATTTCCTACTGATGGGTTAAATGACTTGCCCAGAGTCATATGGCTAGTAAAGGTCTGAGGTAGAATTTGAAGTCATGAGGATGAATGTTCCCAATTTCAAAGCCATTCGTACCCACCTTGCCATGTACATTTGCATAGCGCAATCCCTTGCCAATATGTTTCTACTATGAAGTCTATAAAGTCTACTATTAGCCAAGCCCTTTATAGAATTGGGGTACCATGCCAAAGGGTCTCTGAGAGTACTTTTTGTGTTATAGGTGGACCCAGAGACTATGATTAAGGCTTATAGGGGGGAAAATCTATTTTTTCTTTCATTCATAGCTCAGTGATTGGGAAGTGAGGAGTACTGAAAGGAGCTGGAGGAAGGGAGGATTAATGAGGGATGCAGAGAGGGGAGGATTCTCAGTACATACAGCTGGCTTCTTGGTTTTTGGCTGAGCTACAGGACGTTAGATCATGTCCCGATTGTGTCACCCTTGGAAGAAGGGAGGATGAACAAACACAGCAGCCATCTGTGCAAACATAACACATCTTTAATTCTGGGCATTTTTAGCTCCTCCTTTAAGAAAAAAAAGAAAAGAAAAGCTACAGATTCAGCCATTCTAAGCCACTGAAAATTTTTAAGGAGGAAATTTTGTGATTTGAGAATTGGTTTTATTACAAGTAGAGGTGGGAATGAGGAGGTACTAAAGGCAGAGAGAATAGGTAGAAGTCCATTGTAGTAATCTAGGCATGAGTTGTGAGTACCTGAATTACATGGTGGCTTTGGAGATGGAAAGGAAAATATAGATGTGAGAATATAGATACCATTCACAAAAATATTGACAAGAGGATCATTTTTTTACTGAAGATTATTTTATTTTATTTTATTTTTTCCCTGAGGCTGGGGTTAAATGACTTGCCCAGGGTCACACAGCTAGGAAGTGTTAAGTGTCTGAGACTAGATTTGAACTCTGGTCCTCCTGAATTCAAGGCTGGCGCTCTATCCACTCCGCCACCTAGCTGCCTCCTTTACTAGAGATTATTGAATTTTGTTCTTTACATACTGAATTTGAACTGGTGGTGCTATAGTAGGCTACATTATGCCTACATGAATTATGAGATATGGGAGTTCAGCTATGTGGGTGGTTGAGCTTTGTGAGATAGAGAGTAGTAGAGAAAAAGATTAGGTGAGTTGGAGAATCATTTTTGGATTTGAAGGGGACAGAAGAGAAAACAGGAGATAGTGAAGGTTCAGTGCCACAAAATGCAGAAAAATCAAGGAGCACTAAGAAATTAGCCATTTATAAGCCATTGGGGACTTTTGAGCAAACACACTCAGGAAGATGAAGGAAAGCAGAAGCCAGTTTTGAAGAGAGAATGGGAAATTTAAAAGTAAAGGCTGAAGTGGAGCCCAAGAGACTTTGGGCATGAGAGATAGGAGAGAGATAGAGTTAGGAGGATGAAGGCTTTTTTTTTTTTTTTTTTTTTTTAAGAACTGCATAAGATTAGAATTGGACAAGGAAATGGCAAACCACTCCAGTATCTTTGCCAGGAAAACCCCAAATTGGGTCATGAAATGTCAGGAACAATCAAAATAACCAAACAACAAGAAGACTAAGACATCTGATGAAAGCCCTAATGATTTTGTGCTGTGAAAGCCAGATGCCCATACAGCTTTTTCCCCCCCAACCATACTCCTACCACTGTTGTAGAGTTGCTTCTTTCCTCAACTGAACATACTCCTGTTTCTTTTCTCTCTAGAAAACCTATTCTGAAATCCTAAAGTTGATGCTGTTGCCTAGAAACCCTAGTTCCTGGGGACATTTTTATTCTAGTTAACAACCATCAATAGTTACACTGTTTGCTTCCTCCCTAGAGATGGAAGAAGTGTGGGTAGGCTTATTTTTTACTGATGATCTCTTTTCTCTTGTTAATTCAATTCCCAATAAATTAATCTCTGAGGATGGAGAAAATAATGGGAGATTAGAAGGGTATTGGGACCAGGAGAAATTGTAGTTTTGGATACAGATTCCCAGGAAAGAAAGATTCCATTGGGAAGGAGAGTAGTTTGTTTCATCAACAGAGTCACTAAGAACATGGTTTTCTGAGCCTGGGAATAATCTCTTAGAGGGTTATTTTTTTTTTTTTTTTCCCATTCCAGGGAGAAAACTTCCATCTAAATTGGAGGTCAGCTCATCTAAGTTAAGGAATCTTAAACAAACATATAAATAAAAGAATCTTCCCTGATATAAATAAATGAATCTTCCCCGCCCCCAATCCTTTCTTCTTTTTCTTGTGTGCCTTATTGTATTTTTATAGTGCTTTGTTTTTTCCTCCTTATGGGATAAAATACAGCTTCTGGTCCTTGTTCTGTCCAAAACAGTGACTTCCAGGATTCTGGATCTATAAGGGAATTTTATGACATGAACCTCAAATGACAGGCAAGGGCAGGATTTTAAGTCCTTTGTAAGGCAGATTTTGCTGTTCATTTGTCACTCTTTCCTTCCCTGTCTTCCTATCCAGTGGTTTGTAGCCCTAATGTCTTTTTCTTTTGGCAGAAAGAAGAAATGCGCCTCCTCGATCTGGGGGGCCATGTGGGTTTTGACAGTCTTCCAGACCAGTTGGTCAGTAAGTCCGTGTCTCAGGGCTTTAGCTTCAATATCCTCTGTGTGGGTAAGTCTCTGAGAAAACCTGGCAAGGAAATAGACTCTGCACTGTAGTTAGAGGACTTGACTCTAGGGATACTGAAGATACACTGTCTGGTCACTTCTGGGACTTTCTAGTATGACTATAACAAAAGAAAAAGAATTTGGAGGGTAGTGCTGGGTTCAAAATTACATGAAGGCCAGAATTAGGATACAATAAAAATGACCATCATAATCAACTCTGGATATCAAGGAGTAGAGGGAGTCTGGATGGGAGTTATGATTCTTGGTCTAAAGAGGAGAAATCTAGGGTAGGTTAGGAGAGATTGTTTGGAAATTCTTAGTATTTGAAGATTATTGTATATACAGTATATACTATATATATATGTAATATATATAGTGTATATATATCTATATATATAGTACATACAGTATATATATATTGTGTGTGTGTATATATATATATATATATATATATATATACAGACTAAGAATAGATGGACTTAGGTATAAGGGAGATGTTTAGATTCAACATATGGAAGAACTTCTGCCACAAATTAGCTTCTGCCCTGATATGACCTGACCATCCTGCTCCCCACACCCCTCATGCTTTAGTTTTAATCAGAGCTTCCTGAATCCTTAGGAGAAAGATTTTAAGTTAAGAAGAGAGCAAAAATCCCTTTTCCCCACTGACAGCTTTCTGTGCTTCCCCAGGGGAGACAGGCATTGGAAAATCTACACTAATGAATACACTCTTCAACACAATCTTTGAGACAGAAGAGTCTGGACACTATGAGGCTTGTGTACGCCTCCGGCCACGTACTTATGACCTCCAAGAGAGCAATGTGCACCTCAAATTGACCATTGTAGATGCAGTTGGTTTTGGAGACCAGATCAATAAGGATGAGAGGCAAGTGGTGTGATGTTTGATTCTGTCTCATCCCCTTTTCATTGTATTTTAATAAACAATGTCTACCAGTGGTCACCCAGGTGTCAAGTGCCCTCTTCTACTGTCATTCTCCTGATTAGTTAGATAAGTTATAGGAGTTCTTTATTATTATAGATGCATACAGGCCCTGACAGCATTCTATGCTATGGATTTGTGACTAGGACAGCTCATCTCTAGATGTATACAAAATTTTGGGAAAATTCAATATGACAAGAATTATATATGATGGAACCATAAAAATTTTGTTTTTGTCTCCTTGTAAATGTATCTTTGAAGGGAATAGTTTCTATGTGATTCTGCCTTTCTAGGAGTTGATATGAAATTCATCAGTTCAGAGACAGTGTAATTTTTTTTTTTTTCATATAAAGTAGAATGACGACATTTTGGGAAAACCTCTTTGACCATATAAGCCATTTCTGTTCTTTTTATTGGACACCAAGGAACTAGGGCTAGTTTAATAATGGCTTATCTTAATGTTCTAGAGGATTTTTCATAGAAAATTATCCTTTGTAGTCCGTCCCACATAAATTCTTCATTGGGGTTTAACCTGTGAAATCCATCTTGTGAAAATCACCTTTCCATTCCATGATGTTTTTTCCTGAACTTAGTGGAACAACAGAAATTTGCTTCACATGAGGGGCTGAGGAGAATTTAGATTTAGAGATTCATAGAATTTTAGAGTTATAAACAGATCTTCAGGCTCATAGGATCCAAACTCTTCAATTAGCATATGGAAAAACTGAACCTGAGAGACAGAATACTGAACCTGAGAGACAGCATCCTGGTGAGGTACAGAAAGTTCTGGATTTAGAGGCACAGGACTAAAATATAAGCTGTGCCCCTTTCTACCTGTGTGACACTGGCATGTCATTTAACTTTTCTGACCTCGATTTTCCCCCATGTGGAAGTCTAGCTAACCTCTGAGGTCCTTTCAGCTCCGATCTATAATCTTAAAATCCTGTAATCCAAGGAGGTAATGTCTGATCTGAATTATCAGCCTTAGCATTTCCTAAAGAGACTCTATATATGAATATCTAAGTGACTGATCTCTTCTACTTGGGAGGGACTTTTTTTCTCATTGGTCACAGACTGGCATTGGGCCTAGCCTGCAGAGAGCATCCCTAGACCAAGTATCTCCAGTCCCTGTGATACACTCGATTCTGGGGCATTCTGATGACAAAATCTAGTAGTTTACTTCCTTTCTCTGTAAGTCAAGCTGAGGCTTTTGCTCACAGGCTTGACAGGATTATTTTTTGAGATGGCAGAGGAAATAAGGACCCCAAACTCTTTGGCTTCTATCTTAGAGCTAGGAAAAATATCTTTTTCACTGCTGCTGGAGGAATGTACCCCAAGGGTTTTAAAGCAAAGTCCTAGTTCTTCTAAGAAAGTAATAAACAGCTATGGTTTCTTAGGCCTTTTTGGCCTGGCCTATTTGTTTGTCCATCCTTAGGCTTGACTGAGTCTGTCTGTAGTTACAGGCCTATAGTTGACTACATCGATACGCAGTTTGAAAACTACTTGCAGGAGGAGCTAAAGATTCAGCGTTCTCTGTTTGACTACCATGATACAAGGATCCATGTCTGTCTCTATTTTATCACTCCTACTGGACATTCTCTCAAGTCCCTGGACCTGGTGACCATGAAGAAGCTGGACAGCAAGGTGAGAAGCACCCCTCTCCCCTCCTGCTCTGCAATGTTCCCACTCCAGGCAGGGAACCTGAGTCCAAGTTGGCTGAGGATCCAGCCGCTTCTGCCCAGTGGCTCTTGCCTCCAGGAGTCTGATTATAGACATGTTGTCCCAGAGCTGAAGGACCTTCCATTGTCACTGGGAGAATTTTCTCTGAGCATAACTTAGGGGAGGGGACCTTTTTGACATCTTCCTCAGTCCTGTTTTTGAGTTCCTTACACAGTTGCTCACACAGTTCTCTCCACTGTTCATCTTCCCTATTTCTAGTTTCTGCTACTAAATGACCCTTTTGTCTCTTTCTCCACTGACTCTTCCCCAAGTCAGTTCCATTTCTAATAAGTATTCTCAGCTGATGCCATTTCTCAATTCATCTATTCTCTGCTTCTGTACTCCATACTCGGTTGATCTATTACCACCTTCTGCCTTTTTATGGCTTTCCTCTTTCCTTCCTTGGCTCTATTCTTTTATTCTCTGTGTGTCTGAAACAACCTCTTTCAGAAATCTCCCCATTCCCCCTCCCCCACCCCAAATCCATCACAGTATATCTTTTGCTTATTCCCTTCTTCTCAAACTTTCTTCTTTTTCCCTCCTTTTATCAGTCCATAAATATCCCTCATTGTTTGTACCCAACCCCATTGAAAAAAAGATATTTTAGTAGGTAGAGCATAAGTGTTTGTGTGTGTGTGTGTGTGTGTGTGTGTGTGTGTGTGTGTGTGTGTGTGTGTATGCATGCATAAAGATTAAGGCCACAAGAGTCCTTGATCATAATAAGAACACCCATACATATATATTCATGTGTACATATATACACATGTACACATATGCATATGTCTATACACACACACACACATACAAAATATTTGGGAAAGGTTGCTCCCAACGGTGCTTGCTGATCATCAGAATGAAAGACAGAAATGGAACCCCTTCATTTTGTCCTTTGCCCTGGGTGGAGGAATGTTCTTGTATCATCATTTACCTGTATGAGAAGTAGATTGAAGGATCACCAAGTTAGAATTCAGCTAGATTACCCTCAGGAGTGATCTAGACCAGTCTCCTCATCCTAAGTATAAGAAATCTGAGTTCTAAGACAGCTAAATGACTTCAAGGTCACAAAGATTACAAGTTGCTACTTGTTCTGTGAGATATTGGGTATTTATGAATCTAATGTTATTTGGGCAACTGGGGAGGGATTCCATTTAGAACATGGGAGTTCTGCAGGGTTATCTTTCCTTCTTAGTTAGAGAAATCCTGCATGGACTTTAGTTGTTCCTAACCTTTGGACCTCACTTAGTTTGCAGGTAGATAATTTCTGAGAAGAATGATTTTTTTCAGGCATGACAATTACTACTTTTGCAACTGGGGGGATCTGATATGTTTTTTGTCATTGCATCCTTCTATTTCTGGTGCTATTCAGCACCTACCAAATTGTGGTGTTACTGCTGATCCCAGAATGTTCAACGGCTCTTTTTGCTGCCCCTGTCAGAGCTCCCCTCCAACCCCTAAATTCCTTGCCTCTCTTCCTGTCAGGTGAACATTATTCCTATTATTGCCAAAGCGGATACCATTTCAAAAAGTGAACTACACAAGTTCAAGAACAAGATCATGAATGAGCTGGACAAAAATGGGGTCCAGATCTACCAGTTTCCTACAGATGATGAAGCAGTAGCAGAGATCAATGCTGTCATGAATGTGAGTGAGATGCTATGCATCCTAGATTTGGGGACTGCTGCAGGGATAAGGGTGAGACACACAATAGACTTTAACTGCTAAACTTTTAGTCCTTGGGCCAGGCCAAAGCCATGACAGGACACATAGGCTTCATAAGATAGCTTGTAGAGACCTAGGGGGTGGAGGTGGGTCTGAACATTCCAAGGAGGTGGTTTTTATTGTCTCCAACTTCAAGAGAAACTGAGGCCTATGGTGCAGATAAGAGTTTGGGCTTAAGGGATCCTGATGGATACTCTAGGTGTTTCCCCTGTTGTTGCTTAGCTGGAAGACATTAAGCTGAGAAGCTTAGATTTCATGTCATCGGTATTCTTCCTTGTAACTCTGGAAGCTGGATTTTTGAGGGAGGCAGAGAATCTATTTGCTCTGAATTTTTACTTACTCCTGATTTCTATTTCAGGCCCATCTACCATTTGCTGTGGTTGGCAGCACTGATGAGGTTAAAGTTGGGAACAAATTGGTTCGAGCTCGGCAGTATCCCTGGGGTATCGTGCAAGGTGAGTGAGAGCAGCGAACCTCTAGAGACCCCTTCCCCCTCTTTCTTCCAGGAATGTGGATTTGGGGGGAGCACTGTTCAATTTAGAAGAAATTAATTTACTCACATCTTTTCAGGAGCATATTTGTTTTGCAAAGGGAGGTGCATGTATATTCATATGGTATTTTTAAAGTTTCTATCTATCAGCTGTTTTAATGATGTGTAAATAGACATTATATATGTACTTGAAAGACTTTCTTTATTTTGGTGGCTGGAAAAGTAGCATTCCCAGAATCTCTTTGTTCCTTGAATATTTGAACTCTGTATGTGTGTGTGTGTGTGTGTGTGTCTAAGAAAAACTATCGCCAAGTTTAGACTAGGATTAAACATTTTGCACTAGAAAAAAGAAAGGGGAGAAGAAATTGTTTGAGAAGAAAATACAGAACTTATCAGATAAGATTATATTGCAGAATGGATTCTTTGTTCAACCCCAAACTGTACTGTTCTTCAGATCTTGGTTGGATGCTCTTAAACTAGATATTCAGGGGTTCATAGAGTTAGGACTCAAATGAAAGAGTCTTAATTGTAATGGGCAAATTTAATTTGTGTCTGCTTAGGACTAAAACAACAGTGTGGTGTTGAAAATAAAGACAATGAACTTAGCATCATTTGGGGTGAATTTTGTCACTCTTGGCCCCGGATTCCTTACCTCTAAAATAGAAGGATAGAGACTATGCATCAAATATGTATTTTAAGGAGCTCTTCAGCCCTGAGGTTCTGTGAGTCTGTGAACTTAGGTTCTCCCTCACTGGATGTACCATCATAGGGCTCTAACCCCATCCATGCTCCATTTGTTTGCCCTATGATCACCCAGCAGGTACCCCATCTGTCTGCTCTGTAATCCCTGAGTGTCTGTCCATTTGTCCCCTTTGAGTGCCTGTGTCTGTCCCATGCCCTCAGTGGAGAATGAGAGTCACTGTGACTTTGTGAAACTTCGAGAGATGCTGATCCGTGTGAACATGGAGGATCTCCGAGAACAGACACACAACAGGCACTATGAACTTTACCGGCGCCATAAACTTGAAGAAATGGGCTTCCAGGACACAGCTGCAGAGAGCAAGCCCATTAGGTGACACTTAGATTGTCCATGTAGGATCCTTTTCCCATGGGAGACCAAAACCCTATTAGTAGGCCCCTATTTTTCAGGGACCATGGACCTAGATTATCTTAGTTAACGGGGGGAAGGTTTGGTCATCTTTATTTAGTAGAAGAGTAGATTTTATCAAATTTGGCTGACTTCCTAAATCTGTATTTACTTTATCTCAGGTTGTGGGACCCTTAGAAAAGAGTTTCTATAATCCCTTCCCTCTCTCCAACCCCAATCACACTATGCCTATTTCCTTACTAGCTGCCTAATCCTCCAAATCACTGGTAATCATCATACCCTGCCCACCCTTCTCTTCACTGTTGAAACTTTCCCTTTCATTCATCTACCATCATTCTGTAACCCTTCCCCTTTGGCCCCTTTCCCTGGGCACTGCCTGGGCCTATTTAGCCTCCAGGAGACCTATGAAACTAGGAGGAAGGAGTTCCTATGTGAGCTGCAGAAAAAAGAAGAGGAAATGAGACAGATGTTTGTGAATAAGGTGAAGGAGACAGAGCTGGAGCTGAAGGAGAAGGAGAAGGAGGTAAGTAATAAGCCAGAGGACCCTGAGTGGGATGTGTCAGTTGACTGAAAGATAAGAGAATGTGGGAGGAAAAGGATGCTCTCTTGAGGTGGTGGGTACCCCAGAAAGACTTCTGTGTTATTCTTGCATCCTTGGAAATACTCTAAGGACCTAGAAATTGGGCATAAGCGTTAAGATCCACAAAAGAATCAACATGGGAGCATAGGGGACATCTCAAGAACTAGATAGGATTTTGGAGGAGGACATTTCTTCCAATAAGCAGATTTCCCCTCTAGCTTCATGAGAGATTTGAGACCTTAAAGAGGACCCACCAGGAAGAAAAGCGAAAGGTGGAAGAAAAACGACGGCAACTGGAGGAGGAGAAAATTGCCTTCAACCGGAGGAAGGCAGCTGTCGAGACCATGCAGGCCCAAGCCTTACAGGTCACCTCACAGCAGCCACTGAGAAGGGACAAAGACAAGAAAAAGTAAGTGGCTGATGCTTGGCCCACTCACTTTCCTGCTTTTCTTTCTGTCCATTACAGGGTTCAGGATCACCCCTTTTGGCAAATTTTGGTTCTGGCCTGCAGTTGTAAATGGCCTTGACTTCAAGCCCAGAACCACAGTCAGGCATTTTAGTGGTGCAGTATCACAGGGAGTATCTGCGTGCTTTCATCTCTTTTCCTCTTGCCTGATTATTTAAGAAATGAGGTCAAAGTTAAGCTGTCCTTTCCTACCAGATGTCCCAGACTAAACTGTTTTGTCCTAGGATGTAATGAGGACTGTGTGGGTGGAAGAGCTGCCTTGGGGAGAGGACAAGCAGAATGAAGGACAGATAGCCTTAGTCCAGAGGAGACACAAAATGAGGGACATGTAGTTTTCCAGGTGGTAACGGCTGACTTCATGGGTATGGCTGCACACTAGTCCTATTGCTCAGCAGAGTGAGAGAAAAGGGCACTAGAGTCAGGAAGGAAGCTCTGTCTTTAAAGCCTGTTTCACACATTTGGTGTCTGTAGGATCCCCAACAAACTACTCAACCCGCCTGTGCTACAGTCTCCAACTATAAGAGAAAGAGTTTGGCCTCTTCCAAACTTTTCACAGTCCCTTCCAGCTCTTGAATCTAGCATTCTATGAATCCATGATTCTTTTAATATCTTTAAACTACTGATGCTCTATAGCTGGGAAATGTATTAGTAGGAACTATTTGAAATTTGTGTCTAGTCAGGATTTTTCCTTATTAAACACCTCAGCCATTACCTAGCTGCTCTAAAAGCAGTCATAGTTCTAGAGCTGGATGTGGTGACCCTATCTTTGGGTCTTTGAGAATCAGATACAAGAAAACTTGGCCTCATAGAGAGTTGTCCCCTCTAGGAGGAGTATGTGCAAGGACACCTCAGGAGATAAAAGACCAACAGTGGGTTAGTTAGCAGATCTCTTGGAGCAGCCAAATGACTTATTCCAATTCTAAAGTATTCAAATTCACTGAATCTCAAAATCATCTATGACTCCTATTCCCCAAAAAGCTAGGAGACACTTACTATTTCAAATGTAGTAAATTTCCTCTCCCAAATCTGGAGTCTCAGCATAGCAATACCTTTCATCCCCACTTAAGATTTGGAATAAAAGATCCTTCAAAGAGGGTAGAAATGGACAAAGGTTCTTTACAATTTCAGCGTCCGGGGTGTCAAATTTGATCTCAGGAACCACAGATGTCTGTGTCTCTTCTGGTTTTTTGAGCCTCTGACAAGGGAAAACAGGAGGTAAAGGTCCTCAGAGGCAGTTATTTTGCCCTATCCCAGATTACTGCTAACTTGGTAGCTGCTATGTGGGGAAGGAGCTGAGATGAAACTCTTGAGTTGGCAGAAATCAGTATTAGCACTGAGAAAATGAGTTGTAAAGGATCAGGAGGGTCTCAGAGGATGTTGGCTGGATATTAGCCACTACTGCTCTTTAATCTATTTCCATATGATCCTTTTCCTTTGAGATTTTCTAATTCATTAGATCTGACTCTTAAATATTCCATGTTCTTTGATCCATTAAGTTTTTAGTTAACTCAGATTTCTATTTGCATATGAGTTGCTCATTTTTTTTGTTGACATTTGTGATGACTATAGTCAGCTTAGCAAGGAAAAACTTGGGTTTGAATCTTGCCCCAGACACAGGTAGCTATGTGAACATAGACAAACTAATTTTCTTTGAGCCTTCATTGTCTCTGCTATTGGTAGGGATGTAGAACATTTCTTATGGAATTACTGTTAAAAATAAAATGAGGCAGTATTTATAAAATGCAAAATCTTCAAACATGCTATGGCAATATCAACTCTTATTTAAAAACTTTAAACTTCTATCGAAGATCTGGTTTCTTTAGGGACCTGTGCTAGTGATATTAAAGATGTGACATAGGCCCTGATCTCAAGAATCATGTGGCCTAATGGAAAGAATGGGGAAAATTGTCTCCAAATACTGTGATACAAGGGAAGAAAGGAGTAAAGGAAGGTTTAAGCAAAGAGCAATGAGAAATTTGAGGAGGGAGAGAGGGGGAAAGCGGATCAAGGAGATCAATGATATCTCAGACCCTGAGCCTGTCAGACTCAATCTTTTCCATCTATTAAACCACAAATTCATTAAGTTTGATGGGAGAGACAATATAAGCAAAAGTCTTGATGGGAAAGTACTGGAGGAGGAGGGAAATAGAGTATATGAAGGGGAAGTAATATGATATAAGGTTGAAAATGGGGTATAGAGCCTTGAATTCCAGCACTGAGTTCTTATCGGGTGATGGAGAACCACTCCCAAGTTTCTGAATAGAAGACTTACATTCAAACAGCTCATGAGGAAGATGGGTGGTAGAGAGGGGAATGAATAGGCTGCAGAAAGAACAATTAGGAGGCTGTTCCAATATGTAGGAGAAAAGAGATGAGGTCTATTGTGGTTGTAGTAGGAGTTTAGAGGAGAGCCTTGCTATAAAAAAGTATTTTGAAGTAGAATGAATATATGTTAGCAACTAATTGGTTATATGCAGGAGGGGAACAGGAGTCAAATATGACTCTGAGGTAAAGAGATCAGAAAGATGGGCATACCATCAAGAGTAACAGAGAAGGCAAGGAGAAGAGAGAGAAGACTTGTAAATAGGTGATAATGATTTTAGTTTAGAATATTTTGACTTCAAGGTATTTTTAGAATATCCAGGTAGAAATATTGAACATTAATAGGAAATTCAAAGGCAGATTCTTAAAGAGTTTGAGAGCACAGACTTGAAGACATGGATCACGAAGATGACCTCAAGGGAGAGAACTGAATACATACTGAAGATAGGGCTGAACCTTAAGGGGATATACATGTTTGAGGGGTGAAGAAAAATGAGGAGTTTGAAAAATAAGAGAAAAGGGACCATGAGTAGAGTTACTACCAGTCAGTGTGAGTTCAGGGATTCTGACACAATTAGCAATCTGTCTCCCCCCAAAAAAGATATATGGGGTCATTCAGACTCACTCTTATTGTTACATATATTCTATAATATAATAAAATAAAGATATAATGGAGAGTAGATTCTTTTCTGTGCTTTTTTTTTTTTTTTTCTTTTCTATGCCTCTCAAATGAACTTGTTGATCCATTTTCCAGGTGTTTTTAGTAATGAGGGATAGATATTTCCTTTTCTTCTCTTTCACCTTCCAGCTTCTCTATTCCCTTTGATCCCCAGAGCCATCTATTGCCTTCAGATGCCAAAGCATTATCACTTATCCTGTATGTTTAGGAAATATTTGTCTCTGCCTTTCTTTATTGACAGCATGGCGGAGCATCCTTGGCTAGGGTTTGAGCCCTTGAGGTATTAATTTTAATCTCAAATTGATCATAATTTGCTAAATGTCTTTGGGTAAACACCTCTTCATGGAAGGCACATGTTACAGTGGAGAGTGCTGGACTTGGACTTTGGAAAGCCTGGATTCAAATCCTGCCTTGGCTACTTAGAAGCGGTTTGACCATAAACTTATGATCACTTACCTCTCTGAGCTGGTTTCCTCTTTTATAAAATAGGGATGATAATGCTATACCTGTAGTATCTCCATCACACATTTGCAAATGCTTTGCTAACTTTAGCATACTATAAAACTGTCAGCTATCATTATTTTTATTTATATTGCTCTTCTACTCTCCAACTTTCTTTACTGTATGAAGAAAGGTCAAAGAGCTTTGAACTAGAACCTGACAGGTATAGGGAAATAGGAAAGCTTAGGGAAGCCCAGCCCAGTGTTTCAGAAAGAGAATTTCATTACCATAGCACCTGTTGTCCTAGAGAAGTTACCCCTGCTCAGGGATGGGCTGTGCCCTTCTGGGGAACACTCTCTCTTTCTCTGCTTCTATCTCTTTCTCTCTCTATCCCTCTCATGTTTGACTATCCTATTTGCTGTTCCTTTCTAATTATATAGAGAATTGTTTTAGGGACAGTTGTTTGCAAGACAAATTAATTCTGTTTTTGCTCATACTTTCTGAAGGAGAACCTCCAGTTTTTCTTCTCTCACATGGATTTCACAGTTGCCTCATTTCAGCCTTTTACCCAGACCATTTAATTTGCATGAAGCTTACCACTATGGTCTTTGTGTCTGAATTCTGTTTGTCTAGCAGCAGATGCTTACAGAAACCTAATTTCTTCCATACACTGTATATAGTGAAGGTATATCAAGGGAAGATATTTTACTTCTGGTATTGAAAGAGGAAATAGATGAATTATTGGGTGGTAATCAGTTTAGACTCTTAGATTAACTTTGCTAAAAAGGAAATTGGGGTAATGCCTGCATAGCAAAGAAAAAGCATATAAACTCATCCAAAAAATTATCAACTAAGTGAACTTGGAAAAGTGATTCAAGCCCTGGACTCAGGCTGGGAAGAAGGCTGACCTAGGGCAAGAGTTTGGGCAGCCAGGCCTAACTATAGCATGATGCTAGTTTCTGAGGGGAATAGCAGATGAGGATCTCTTGGACCAGCTGGACAGACAAAGCCATTGAGCCCTTCTGAAAATGTTGGGAAAAGAAAACACTCTAATAAAGGGATACTATTAGCTTGCGTTGGTTCCTGCTTTTTCATACCTTGTATTTACTCAGCTAATTTGCCTTTTCATTTGGGTTGTAAGCCCAGGTTGATTTTTTTTTTTAATTGTTAATTAGAAAGCTTCAGTCAGTCTGAGCAGTATATGGGAACGCCTAAGAGATTTGGGGAAAATACCATTTTTCTCATCCTTATGAGGAACAGAGAATACTGGGAGCCCCACAGTCAATACACAAGCTATCTGTTTAATGACAATGTGTTAAAAGGTTTTGGTTGGTTGTAATTGCTTATTAAATATTAATCTCTTTTTACAAAGCCACTTCCAACTAGATCATGATTCTCAGCCTGGAGTATTAAAAACTGAAGCTATTTCTCTGATTTGGTTGTCACAGATGCCAAACTGACTGCTCTTTCCCACTGTCTGTCTTGTCATATTTTGCTTCTTTTTGATTTGGTCTGTACATATCTTTTAATGTGTGTGTTTTTTTGTTTATTTTTATTTTTCAGTTAAAGCACGTACAGATATACATGTCGAACGGACTTTAGACTTTCATGTGTTAAGTTGCTTGAGTTATCTACCACCTTGTGATACTTCTCCCATAACATGGTGTGAGGACAAACTGAGAGCCAATACAGACTCCAGTGTTTACAGCAAAGGCTGAATACTCCTCATGGGGGCTGTCAGACCCCACAGGCTGGGCTGCTCCCCAACCCCCATGCAAAGACAAAAAAATAATCTAATGTTGGAACTGAAACTGACAAGGTTTATTTTTTTCAGAACCAGTGGTTGGTCTTCCATTTATAGTGTCACCATCTCTTGATGGAGCAGTTTGTGCCGATTTAATGAAGCCCCACGACCCCAGCTACGTTGTATTTAACTGTTCAGAGTTGAGATGGCTACTTACAAGGTGCCTGCCCTAGGTGTAACCAAACGATTGGTATATGCACTGTGCTGTGAGATTCACTTGCTTTAATTTTTTAAATCATAGTTTAACTTTCCTAAGAATTTAAACACTACTAAATTTGTATCTTGATGCAAATAAAGCCAAGTAACAGTTCTTATTACTTCTTACAAATAACACACTTCCTATTAAAACACACTACTAAAGTTCTCTAAACCTTTCCTTTGTATTATTAAAATATACACAAAGAGATGGGTAATAAACTTATATTATGACAGTACTTGGAATTTCTTTACTGACAAAAATGATACACACTACTACTGGTAGTGTAGTTTTTACTGTTGGTGTAAATGGAATGGCAGATAATAATAGTATGTGACCAGTGGTACTTATTGCAAATGGAAGAACAATTATCCCTGTATCTTTTTAAATTCTTGTCACTTGAAATACAAAGTCTGCTCCATGTACACCTATAGAGAAGAAGCTAGTCAGCTAGAAGAGTGTTTCAGTAACATTCCTTCTAAAGTTATAATTTAATTTTCCTGACTGAAATAAAGAAGAAAAATTATGAAGATATTTGACTTATACAAATAGTATGGGAATAGTTAGTAGCACTTATTTTTCTCAGCTAGCTGTGGAGACAGTGCAATTTGGTTTGCCAGACATTGGAAAGATTGGGATTAAAACCCTAAAGAGCAAGGCACTCACACATGCTATTGGTTATTATGCTGAAAGGAAACAAATGCCTTTAGAATCTTTCATTTATTGTTTAGGCAATAATGGTTTTGCTTTGTTTTGTTTTGTTTTTGCCAATGTAGAGATGTCGGTTTATTGCATAACTTTTAGTGTATCATCTCTAAAGAAAAATAAAGTCTTTATTATTCCCTCTTTATTTCCCCTTGCCTTCTCCCCTTCCCCCACTCCATACACTCATCTGGTCTATTTTAACAATTTCCAGAACATATTCTTGGGTTCCCCCTTGCACCTAGACAGGACAGTTTTCCATTTTTGGAGTGATATGAACAGTTCCTGCTTTTGGTATATCTGTTCTAAGGAGTAGCATCTTTGTATTGGGAGATGAGCTCACCCTGGGATAGAACAGATGTTTTAATTCTCAAGTTATCTGAGAGAAGAGGTTAGATGTTTTTATGAATTTATTAAATTCACATTGTTGTGAAAGTGGAAACCTTATGAGAAATTAGGGCAAATTTATATTAGACAATCATGGTAGGGTGGGGCTTGTTGCCTTTCCTTTAATGTTTTAGATCCAATTCAAGAGTTTGCTGAGAAAAGACCAGTATGGCTTGCCTCTCTCAGCTAAATTTATTGAGAAGTAGGAGGCCCAGTGATTCAATGTATTCACAAGTACGTAGGAAAATAGAACAATGTGTTTATTACTAGATAGAGAGTGGGTGTGAATCTTGGGATTTGAAAAAGAGCCAGAAGATCAGTCAGCAACTACTGACTGCCCTTGAGGCCAGAAATACTAAGGTCTGGAATGTGGATATCCAAGGAAATGGAGATATAAATAACTGTATCCTGATTGGCTGCCCACAAGCACATGAATTCCAGATGTTTCTGACATACAAAATAAAGGAACTTTGAGGTTCCATTTAGGCTGTCTTTGTTTTACAAAATGTTAAATCTCAGTCTTACTAGCCTTACTTATTGCCTACTCCTCAGCAAGTCATACATATCAGCATAAGCTTATACATGTATTAATTTTTTTATGCTTATTTGGGTTTGGGTTTTTGTTGTTGAGTTTTTCATTGGGTTTGTTTATTTGTTAACTGAAACCAGACTAGTTAGTAGCCCTTGGTACATGAGGTGAGTAGAAAATTTATGATTTATTTAACAATCTATCATTATGGTATGACACTTATCCACATGACTCTTATTTCTTGACACATAAAGCATGACTGTCCCTTCCAAAGGATCATTTGTGGGGAATGAATGTCCAGGGTTCTCCCTGCATATGCCTATTGGTTGTCATTATAAGGACGCTTTTGGGGATTACCCTAGCTTTTCTTATCATGTCTTTTGTGACGTAAATTTACATGCAAAATTATTTGGATGATTTGAATTTTTCAGACTTTCTACACATGTGTGTTGTATAAATGTGAATGAGACAGTCTACATTAAATGTTACTGGGTAAGGAGGATGACTTTCTGATTGTTGACATTAATATGCTTTTCCAGACTGCTTCATTCATACATTCATTTTTTGACTGTTTTTGTACCTTTTTGTTTATCTTGTACTCATTTCTTATTAAATTTAACTTTTTTTTTTGAGTTTTGTGGTGTCTTTTTTTTTTTTTTTTGGCAATAACCTTTTCCAATCTAACAGCATTACTAGAAAATTTGCTATAAAAGCCAAGAGCAGTGGCATTTGTGTTGAGTTAGACAATATGTGCTTGCCTAGCCATGTAAAAGCTGCAAGTGTTGGATACTCAAGGGCAAAAAGGGATGTGGGATCCCTGCTTTGTGTGTCTTTTGTGTTACTTAGCTGTTTTCCTAATTGTTGAAGGAAGAAAATGGGAAATGGTTAAGAGTGTATCAACCAATCTCCAAGTATTGCTTATTTCTTGTGTCCTCAGACCTGTATTAAACTCTTAAGGGCCAGACCAATGGATAAAACACAGATCCTGCTCTCCAAGAATATATAAATGCATTAAGTAAAGAATAATACAGAATATTAAGTGTTAAAAATAATAGATTCATACAAAAGATGGAGACCAATCTTTTCTATGGAGTAGTCAGGGAAGATTAAATAAATCTTAATTGCAAGATTTATTAAAGATTGGACAGTAAAGTTGGAAATTAATGTTTGTCATGTCATGGTAGAAAAGAGTATAGTAGAAGGATTATAGATAGACCATGATCACTAAACTTTTTAATCTCTGTAGCCTCAGAACATCTGGTTCTGAGCATAAATTCTAAGGCTTATTTAGCAGCCCAGCTGCTCCGATAGGTTGTTTGCATCATTTAGTTTTCTCTGTTAATTTGGTTTCAGTGAGAATTTATGAAGCTGGCAAATCAATCTGGATTACATTGTTTGATGGTGGTAACCAATTCCATACAATGCAAACTCTAGTACAGATTCTTCTTTTCTGCCTGATGATTTGTCATATGATTGTTATTTATATGATGAACACTTTGCCATCAGACCTGTTGGCTATGAGTGAGAGATACCTCAGCAAGAAGTAAAACAGCTAAGAAATTAACAAAACAGGGTATGGCTATAAATGAATGGCTAAGACTCCCCCTAGTGTGTAGTTTCTTGGTCAAACTATCCTAGAAGGATATCAGGAGTTACAGAAAAGGAAGCCATTCAAGAGAATGGAAGACAGATTGTCAGGACAAAAGATAAAACTTTTTAATACCTCCTTTTGTGGGGATACTGCTTGAAGACACCAAAAGGGCAGGAAAAGTCACTCCCAAAGCACTGAGTTTTGAGTCCATTGTATTTAAATGTAGACAATTCATCCAAAGAATCATTTAGCTATATAACCAAGTCATGGAGCTTTCTAACTAGGAAGACATTTTGACTGGGCCTTTTCATCCCTGCTGAGCAGATGTATTGGGATATTGGCCTTAAATCAAGAGAGCCAGAGATACAAGGCTACACTACAATATCACTTTCATTGCCTAGATAATTATGGAAGTGTGATTTGTTCAACAACTTCACAATAATGTTCTGTGTGAGACTTAAATGGACCAGGGGGATGGGGAGGAAGGAGAAAGAGGGAGGGAAGGAGAGAGGTTCTGATCCCAAACAGTACTACCGAAGTCACAAATGGTTTTTATCTCTATGGAGTCTCTAATGGAGGTAGCTGGAGCATGTTTGATGAGTAATGACTTAAGATAATAAAAAATCAAAAAGAGGAGATGAAAACTCCTGTGAGATATATAGATGGATAGAAATCTATCTAGTCACCTGCTTATCTGTCTACTTCACAGCCAGACAGGAAAAATATATAAATAAGTATAAACTTACTTATACTTATATATTTATATAAACTTAGATAAATATATGCCATATATATATCTGTATGACATATACAGATATATGTATATTTACATATATATATATATATTGCTTGAATTGCTTAATAATGAATCATTTCAGATATCATTTCATAACATTTAAAGTTTACACAAAGTGGCTGTTTCAGTAATGGAATACATAATTCAGTAGAAAGAACAGTGGCCTTGCCATCAGGAGACATGGGTTTTTATTCTATCCCTGCTACCAACTGGCCCTAAACTGACCAGTCACTTCTCTTCAGATTTGTTTCCTCATCTATAAAGAAGTGTTAAGCCAGATAATTTCTCAGGGTACAGTCTAGCCCCAACATTCCAGGACTTATTCATTAAGTGTTTACATCGAGATAGAAGTTGTTTTCCTAAAAACATTGGTGTAAAACTAAAGAATATAGACTTTACAGTCAGATCAATTTTAAAAAGTATGATGTATTTACATTTGAACATATAAAACTATAAAATTCCAGAGAGCAATGGAGGGGGAAAAGATTGGCCAATCCTAGAGTATGTTCTAGGGAACGATGAATGGTAAGTCTCTACAGGCCAGTTCCTCAGGTACAGTTAAATTATGGCCTTTTTCAGGTACTCCTATGACTCCTGGTTCAGATATTTATGAGTTTACATGTACAAAAGGACAATTTGTAGCCAATAATTTTAATAGCCACTGAATGTTTGAAATGCTTTCACTTTTACATAAAAACAAAAACATCACTGGCTAAAGAGAACAAGTAAACAAGGTTTACTTTAAGTATTAAATACTTAGAAAGGTAATTCAGTTTGGGAGAAAAAAGAAAAAAGGAAATAGTATTCCTTTCCTTTGGATAAATGCATGCTATATGCTACTTATTTTTTTCAAATTCTGTCAAAATTTATCCTTTAATAATGCCCCTTTGTGTTGGCTAGAGCAGTTGTTATAAACTAAATAATCTGGAATCAATCAAGGAATGATACACGATTAATGACAAAGGCAAACATTCATAAAAAAATCTCATTTCTGTTTTTATAAGAGTGATTACATTATTTCCTTGTTCATAATGTATAATCCAGCCTTAGTGACAAGTGAGGTTATAAATCACTCTCTAACAAGTGATAGGGCATACTGTATCTATCCATTGTAATTTGATCCCATTTGAACAAATTTATCAAGGTATTTAATGTTTGATCTCTTAGATCTCTTTTAGATCTCACTCTTAGAATGATTGGGACCTTTTTTTTTTTTTTTTTTTTTTTTTAAGTATTTCTATAACCATGTAGCTTGCCTATAAAAACACTCAGTATAAAAAGTGTTGCTGTAGCCTCAGAAGGCCAAGAGCTATCACCCCAAAGAGATCTTCAAAATTTGATAAAATTACTTAAGAAGGCCCTTTGTTGCCTGCTTTTAGGACTGTTTGGCTGTGGTCATTCTACTCTGTGTGGGACTTTGTTTACTCCAGCTTTATATTCAAATATCTTCAAAGAAAACACTAAGCAAAAGGTTTATAATATATATAATAATGATAATTATACCAAGTAACCTATGTAATACTTTTAAGGTTTGCAAAGCTTTTCCTTTACATACAGTTCATATGATCTTCCCAGTAATCCGTGATACTATTTTCCTCATTTTATAGATGAAGAATCTTGGACAGGGGTTCTCAAACTATGGGCCACAGGTCAGATGCGGCCCGCTGGGTTATGGCAAATGGGCTGAGGGGCGGAAACAGTGTGAGGTTTTGTTTTTACTACAGTCTGGCCCTCCAACAGTCTGAGGGACAGTGAACTGGCCCCTATTTAAAAAGTTTGAGGACCACTGATACTAGGGCATAGAGAAAGTGAGACCTCTCTTGGGGCAGTTAAATGGCATTTTCATGGCTTTATTGGCCTACTTATTTCTAATTCTGATAATAGCCATTTCCCTAGCTGTAATTTTCTAGTTTGTTTTAGAGTAAAATAACTTTCTTAAATTTATCCAGTCTATATTACATAGATGCTCAAATGGAAAGAGACAGAGCTGCAGCTAAACTGGAAGTTAACAGATTTAGACCCTAGGGTCTGAATTCTGCCCTTTAAGGCAATGATAAAAGAAGGTAGTTGTGAAACAGGGGCAAGAAGTGTAATTGGAAAGTTAAATATGCAGTCAAATATACTTTCTAGGTGGAAAGCTTTTTAAGCTACTGATTGACAAAGAAATAGAGCAGCTATAACTAGAGCTATGCCATTTTACTTTCAGAAAAGAAGCATGTACCCACACCACTAAGGCGTTTCATTTCATCTTTAACCAAAGAAAGCAATTAATCTTCCATTTTAAGTACATTCATCTTCAAAATCAATAAAATGACCATCTTCTTAATGTGCATATTTCATCTTAACATGTTAATTATAAGGGAATTTGAAAGTGTCAGACTTGCTTCCTTGTTCCTGTCCTGTAGCTCCCACAGTCACATCCCTGGGGATAGGGAGATGAATCTAGAAATTACATCCCAGTCCTAATCCAATGTCAGATAGATAATGCCTTATTCTGAACAAGACAAGTATCTCAACCACAACTTTCCTTCATCTAGGATGGATTATTGACCAAGAGTGAAACAGAGACCCCAAGCACATAGTAGAATAGCAAAGGAGCAATTATTAATCCTGTAGTCTGACCTCCTAGCTCCTTAGAAGAGGAACAGTCTTTTTCAAGGAGAACAAATTTAGACTTAAATTTTCTAATGCATCAGCACCTTTGTGGTATGAGCACTTTGAAGAACACAAAGGAAGCTTGCATGCCATTGGGGAGGGGGATGAGGGCCATAGAGCAACTGTTGGAGAAGCTGGTCTGGGGTGATTTTGATTCCTACTTGTGCTTTCTACCTTTCCAGCTCTAAGGGGATGATCACAAAGTCCAACGTGGAGCCCTTAAAGTACAGTAGCTGGTGGCAAGCCATACAGTGCTGCTGCAACTGCCTGGTCAAGAATCCGACGGGGCAGGAACGATTCCTCTGAGGCAGCTCATTTAGTAGACGGGGACAGTTGGATAGCACCATAACGTGGAACTGGAGTGAAGAGATTTTTTTTTTTCTAAAAAAGTAAAGAAAAAAATTAGAACATCAGCAAACTCTTTACTTTAAACTTCTCATCAACCCAAAATACAAACTAGTTCAGATTCACGTCAGGGAAATTAATTTGTTGCCTAGCCCCCATTACAAAGGGCAACAACATCGTGATGTGCAAATGTAGAGTACAAATCATTTGAATACAGTTAAAGAATCTTTTCTTTCTAACAAGCTTATAACCTCACAATCCTGAAATGCCAAAATTGCTAAAGAGCAAACAGGAGCTTCCAAGCTAAAAAAAAGTTATGTATGTCAGTTTCACATGGCAAGAAGCTTCTTAGCTTGGTTGTGATTCTATCCCCAAAAGAAATTGCTCCTGGTGACTTCTTATCATTCATCATCATGCCATAGACTCTTTTTTTTTTTTTTTTTTTTTTTTTTTTTTGTTCTCTTCATGTTGCATAATTTTGCCTTACTAACAAATAATTTCCTTAAGGAAGACTATCATTCCCCTTTAAAAAAAACAAAAAAACAAAAAACACTACCTTTTTATTTTAAGTGCCAGATCAATATGGTCTAAAGCCTGAATAAAGGTTAAATATAGAGTGAGTAAAAAGACAGCTGAGAGAATGTGTGCGTAAATTATAGCAATCTGATAGCTTTTTATGTACAGTATTATTAGAATGGAAAAGTAGAAATATTTTTGCAGTGTGTATTTTAAAAAATGAGAGAAAAATTGATCATTATAGTGCCGTCTAAAATATTTGTAAAGTTAATTTAATCATCTTTTAAAAGTGGGTTTCTGGTTGAATAATATTTTGAATATTGATATATTTAAGGTCTATTTTCCACTGTTGCATTCTTCATAAGACATGCAGATAGTTTTAATTCATGTGCAGACAGATCCTTTGTGTGCATCTGTGCTTTGTAGTCTTACTTGGTAAATAGCTGCTTAAACCCAAACAAATCATTCTAGAATTTCCCAAATTCCCTTGCTTATAGGGAATAAGAAGTCCACCAGTGTTGCCACAAAAAGTGATC
This sequence comes from Sminthopsis crassicaudata, assembly GCF_048593235.1. Lineage (NCBI taxonomy): Eukaryota > Metazoa > Chordata > Mammalia > Dasyuromorphia > Dasyuridae > Sminthopsis > Sminthopsis crassicaudata. The sequence goes on along the minus strand of NC_133618.1, from coordinate 364,089,057 downwards.
CTAGGGCAGATTATCTAGGATGACCTCCTGCATTCTCAGCAGCTCTGTAGGAGTACAGTGATGATACATAGCAATATCATTACAGATGGTATTTATATTACTTGTAAAGAGATGAAAATAAAAAAGACAAATTCCTACCAGGAGGTGTGGTAGTTTGTTTTTTTTTCCCCCCCATTTAAACGCGTGTACAAAGGAAACTCCATTCTCTTAACATATCTAACCTTGTTCTCTTCTCACCCTTTCTCTGCCTTAAATTTCCTAAAAAGAAAAACCAAAACTGGTTTGGGTTAATGGGTAGTTCTGCCATTTAACAGATGTATAATTCCCAATTATATACAGCATCTGATTTCTTTGAGCCATATCAGAGTTCTGAATAACATGATAAGACGCCAGCTCCTCCTTTGCTTTCAAGTAAGTAGTGGTTTTCAAAAAATGTCTTATTCCTCCAGACATGTTATCTTGACTTTTCCATGATTGTCTTCCTAATTTTTGTAGGGTTGCAGATTTAGGACTGTAGGGGGTCAGAGGTGATCTCGTCCAATACCTTCATTTTACAGGTGAGGAAACAAGGCACACAGACATTAAATGGCATGTCCAAAGGCGAGAGAATAGTAAGTATGAGAGCCAGGATCCAAATCTAGGTCCTTTAATTCCAAATCTTGTGATCTCCCAAAACTCTGTAGGTTTGAAAGTTCCCTCAGAGTTTTTAGGCAGGATTACATAGCAGATAGAGTGCCAGACCTGGGGTCAGGGAGACCTGAGGACAGGTCCTACCTAGGCTCATCTGAACACTGCCCCCTCACACCCATAATCCATAAGAAGCAGCAGCATTCATCCTACTAAGTCCATGAAAGGAAAGGTTAGTTGGGATAGGGGCGGAAAAGGAGAGGGACTGGATTATGTATGGAGATATGGCCAGTGCAGCAGAGCAGAGATGGCTAAAAGGCAAGAGAGCACCAGTTCCTGAGAGAAAGTAGGTTCTCCATATTTTTTCTCATTCATTTTCTTGTGTCAAAGATTAAAACTACCAACGATACCTGCCTTTCATTGCCAAAATCATTTCTTCCCCCCCCCCCCCCAGGCTGGGGTAAGTGACTTGCCCAGGGTCACACAGCTAGGAAGTGTTAAGTGTCTAAGACCAGATTTGAATTCGGGTCCTCCTGAATTCAAAGCTGTACAGTCATTTCTTAAGAGCTCAAAAAATTATGGTAATACAATGATACATACCACCTGGTGTTGAATTTTAAGAGCAAAAAGAATCAACCAAGATAGCACAGCAGCAGAAAGGAGTATAGCTGAGTTCTCCCATACAGTTATTCCATAAAGATATAAGAAACATGCTAGACAGAGACCATACTAGGGGAATAATAAAGAGGAGTTATTTTCCCAGCTCAGTTCAAAACAGAAACACAAAGAGCTCTAAGAATACTAATGTATTCAGGAGCAATCCCTAGGAGCAAAGCTCTGCATAGGGATTGAATGAGGGAACTTTTTATATTTGTTCACAAGAAAAGGACTTAGACGCATACACAGGGAAATAACTTTGTTTAGGGAACAGAAACAATTGACAATTGGCAGCTCTGTCATTACCCCATTCTGGGTCACAGATCCAGTGCAGGATTCAGAAGAGGATCTGTGCCTGTGGAAGGTTTGAGGGCAAGGAGTGTTCTCTGGTCAGAGGCTGTGAGCTAACAGAAAACACCAGCTTTGTTGCTCAAACATCAAGACTAGGGTCTGAATTCTAGGTTCTGGCCTATATGAGGTAACTAGAGCAGGAATCCCAGAATAAGGAGCAACCTGAAATTCTATCATTCTGAACATGCAGAGCTTTCTAGTTGGCTGACAGTGGCTGAGTCTAGCAGGAGTCTATTGGCACTTCAACCAGCCACAAATTCACAGTTTTGTTACTTGGACTAAAACCCAGGTCAGGAATTTGCAGAGCTCAGACCTTGAAAGCAGCACTCAGATTTTGGCCCATATCAGACCACTTTTAAAGCATTTAAAGCTTACAAGTCCCTAGCCTGAGATCCTGGAATAACATAGCATTCATTATCTCTAGAAAGCAACATCAGGACCAACAAGAACCCAAGTATGGCCTAGACAGTTCCTCTAGAAATGTACAATGGCTCTAAAAAAAAGAATTCTATGTTCAGAAATAGAATAAAAGAATGAGCAAATTAAAAAAATACCATCATAAAGAGCTGTTTATTATGATGACACTAATACTTAATCCACAACCCCCCACCCCCACCAAAAATAAAAGAATGAGTCCAAAATAATAAGCAAAAGCCTCAAAGGAAAACATAATTTGGACACTAGTTCAATTAGAATTCTTGGAAGAGTTGAAGCAAGAGCTTATTTAAAAAAAATTATAAATGAAATGACAGCTCTGGAGTAAAAAATTGGAAAAGAAATGAGTCCTTCTGAAAGAAAGGATTGTTAAGAGAATTAACAGTTTGGCAAAAGAAGTACAAAACTGGGGGAAGCTAGATGGCTCAGTGACAGGCTCTGAAGTCAGGAGGATCGGAGTTCAAATCCAACCTCAAAAACTTAATAGTCCCTAGCTTGTGACTTTGGGCAAATCACTTAAACCCAATTGCCTCAATAAAAAAGAACAACAAAAAAAGTACAAAACTTTATTCAAGCAACAGACTGAAAATTGTGACTCCACAAGACAGCAAAAATATTTAAAACAAGATCAAAAGGCTGAAGTACTGAGAGAAATAAAGCAAAATGCCAGATAGAGTAAGGAAAATTTGCTTTGGAAAACCTTGAGGGGAGAGAATTTAAGAACTGAACTATTTGGAATAACTTAAAGCTATGATCAAAAAACTCCAACCAAACCAAAAAAACCCTAGAAAGCTGGCTAGGTTTCTTAGAACCTATGGACAAAGTGAAAATAAAAAGAAAACACTCACTTCTTTAAATAAGAAAACCTTAAATCAAAGACATTAATATTAGAGCCAAAATCCAAAGCTTCTGAGTTAAAGGGGGGGGGGGGGAGATTGTAAACAGACAGAAAAAAAGAATTCAAATACTGAGGAGTCACAATAATGACCCCACAAGATTTAGCAGCTATTATTAAAAAAGAGCCAAGAACTTAAGACTATGACTTTCTAAAAAGTAAAAAATATAGCATTTCAACCAGGAATAATGTACCCAGAAAATCTGAGAATAATCCTAAATAGGGGGAGAAAGAAATGAGAGAAGAAGCATGCATGGGGAAAATGTATCTTTGATGAAATAGAGAATTTTCAAGCATTCTTAATGAAAAGATAAGATCTATGTAGAAACTTTGAAATAAAAACACAAGTGTCAAGAGAAACATAAAAAGGTAAACAAATATAAGCAATCATTAGGAAATAAACAAGAACAAACTTTATATCTAATGGGGAAAATGATACATGTTCCTTCAGAATCTTATCAGTCATTGTAGAGGAAGTGAGATGTAAAGCCTGGAGGTGATTTTGTTATATCTGAATGATCTTGAAGAAAGGAAGGGGAAGAGGAGCACAGTATGGAGGGTAGACACAGGAAGGATGGGGGGGGGGGGAAATTATCTCATATAATCAGGATGTGCATGTAGATGACCATATAAACAAAGAAGAAAGAGTGGAGCCACTTGAATTTCACTTTCATCTGTATTGGCAAAAGGAGGAAAGAATATACAAATAGTTGGGTTCAGAAATAGAATTCACTCAACAAGAAAACAGAAGGAAAAAGAGGGAAGAGAATGGGTGGAATAAAAGGAAAAATATATTAAGCAAATTAAGGATTAAGGAAAGCAAATTATAGAAGGATGGGTCTCAAAGAGGAGGAAAAAATTAGGAAAAGAACTTGTGATTTGGCACTAGATGAACAAGAAAGAGAGGCAGGGAATAAGAAGATTGCCTCCAACTCAGAGCCCTAGTGCTGAGGAGCTTCTAACTCAAATTATAGAAGGATGGGTCACAAAGAGGAGTTGAAAAAAAAAAAGGAAAAGAACTTGTGATTTGGCTCTAGATGAACAAGAAAGAGAGGCAGGGAATAAGAAGATTGCCTCAAACTCAGAGCTCTAATGCTAAGCTCTTTCTCACCCTCTCATTGAGGGTGAGAAGCTCACCACCTTCTTTATAAAGTAGGGATAAGAAAAAAAAAAGAATAAAAGAATAGCATTGAAAACAACATACAATTAACAGTCATCATTGAATGTGAATGGAATGAAATCATCCATAAAATGGAACAGGATAGTAGTCTGGATTAGAAAGCAAAATCTAATATGTTTACCAGAAATGATTTTTAAATAGAAAAATGAACAGTTAAAATAAAGAGCTTAGAGAAAAATCTATTATATGACAACTGAAGTAAAAAGAAAAAACCAAGGGTAGCAATCATGATCTCAAAACAACAGGAAGACTAGACTTAAAACATAATTGCTGAAAGGTACCATAGACAAAGAATATCAATATTAGATTTTTATGAACTAAAATGGCATAGCATCTGAAAACTTAAAGGAAAACTAAGTTACAAGAAGAAATGGTAAAACTAAGATAATTTTTTCCTTTTTTTTTAAATAATAGCTTTTTATTTTTCAAATTGCATGCAAAAATAGTTTTAAATATTCACCCTTGTAAAACCTTGTATCCAAATTTTACTTACTCTCTACCTTCCACCTCCCCTAGAGAGCAAGCAATCCAATATAGGTTAAATATGTGCAATTCTTCTAAACACATTTCCACATTTATCATGCTATGCAAGAAAAATCAGATCAAAAGGGGGAAAAGGAAAAAAAACACAAGCAAGCAAAACAGCAGCAACAACAGAAAGGTAAAAATATTATGCTGTGATCCACATTCAGTCTCCATAGTCCTCTCTGGATGTGAATGGCTCTTTCCCATCACAAACCTATTGGAATTGCCCAAGATATTTTTTTAAAAGAAATTTTACTTACTTGAAATCTGAATTCTAGTCCTTGCTTCTGATTTATTTATTTTTAGTTCAGTTTTATTTTCAGTTTCAAATTCTTTAACTCCCTTTCTTCTTCTCTGAGAAGTCAAGAAAAACAAAATTCAATACAAATATGTATAAATCATTCAAAACAAAATTTCTCTTTAGCCATAGCCAGAAAGGAGAAAGAAAGAAATAAAAGAAAATATGGTTTAATTTGGATTCTGAGGCTATTCTTTCTGAAAGTGAATGGCATGTTTCATTGACAGTCCTTGGTCATTGTGTTGATCAGAAAGTTATACAATCTTTTAAAGTTGATTATCTTCACAATTTTGCTTTATTTTATACAAATTTTTCCTGGTTCTACTTATTTCACTTTCCATTAGTTCATATAGGTCTTCTTAGGTTTTTCTAAAGCCCTCTCCATTATTTCTTAGCATAGTAGTCATCCATCATGCTCCTATTTCCTAACTTGTACGTACAATCATTCTCTAATTGATGGACATCTCCTTAATCCCTTAATTTTCAATTCTTTGCCACTACAAAAAGAAAATCTATAAATATTTTTGTACATATGGATCCTTTTCCTCATTCTTTGATCTCTTTTGAGGTACAGACTTAGAATGGATCACTGGCCTAAAGGATATGGACAATTTAATAACAATTTAATAAGATAGTTCTAAACTGCTTTCCAGAATGACTGGGCTGTATTGCAATTCTACTACCATTAGTGTACCTGTTTTCCCATAACTCTTCTAGCATTTGATATTTTCCATGTTTGTCAGGTTTGCCAATCTTATTAGTGTGTTGATATATCAGAGTTGTTTTCATTTTCATTTCTCTCATCAACAGTGATTTAGAGCATTTTTTTTCATATGGCTATAAGATTGGATTTCTTTTTCTGAAAACTGGCTTTCCTTTGACCATTTATTAATTGGAGTATGACTTTTTTTTTTCTTGTAAAATTGACTTAATTCTTTATAAATAAAATATAAAGTTAAGTTTAAAAACACTTATTTGAGAAATTTTCTGTGATGATTTTCTTCAGTTTCTTGCTTTTTCCCCCAATATTAAGTTCATTGATTTTGTTTGTGCAAAATTTTTTAATTTTACATAAACAAAATTATCAATTTTTACCTCCTATGAACATCTCTAGCTCTTGTTCATGAACTCTTCCTCAACTCATAAATCTGACATGTAATTTTTTGGATGCTCCACTAATTTGCTTATGGTATTTCCCTTTATGTCTAAATCAGGTATCCCTTTTGAGCTTATCTTAGACCAAGATAAAGCTAACCCAGAAGATAAAGTAAAAGATCTGAAAAGAATTTTAGAAAAGTTAAATTTGATAGATCACTTGAAATTATTGAATGGGAATAAAAAGTAGCTCACATACTTCTCAGCTGTGGATGCCAACTTCACAAAAACTGACTGTAGTCAGTCAAAATGATTTCACAGATAAATGCAGAATAAGCATAATATGATTGCATATTTTATGGTCTACAATGCAACAAAATAATATCCAGTGAAGATCTACTAAAGAAGTTATTAAAAATTAATTGGAAACTAAATGACAATCCTAAAGTGTGGGTGAGTCAAAGGAACAAATCATAGAAAAAGTAATTTTTGTTAAAGATGACAAAACAAAATACCACTCAGTCAATAAACATTTGTTAATTGTAAACTATGTGCTAGGAACAGTGTTAAATAGTGGCAGTACAAATTTGAAAAAAGTCCTTGTCCTCAAGGGATTTACAATTTAATTGTAAAGAAAGATGAAGTCAAATGTATAAAAAGCTGAAAGGAGTGGGGAGAATATGGAGGTACCTGGAAGCACGTTGGAACTCTACAGTCTGGTAGTATGGCTGCCCTGGGAACCCTCATTAAATGGTGGTTTGGGGATGAGGTCTCACCCTCAATCAGAGAGAGGGGCTCCTGGGCCAGAGTTTACTATTACATGCTTATCAATGACACCTTTGAGTTTCAGAGGTGAAGTAATCTTGCAGTTATAAACTAGTCCCTGGGGCATGATATAGTCCAGAGTTCAGCTAAGAGGGAAATGATGTATGACCATAACTACTTGCAAATCCATACATCACAACCCTCATCGCATCATCTTTCTTTCATTTGGCTGGGCAGCATTTGTCCGCTATTTATTGTGGGTTGTGGGTTTGAGGAGGTAGAATTCAAAGTGATTTAAGTGGGCTTTGAATCTCCTTAGTCCCAAGTCTGGTTCTCTATCTACTAAGCAACACTGCCTATAAGCTCTCAGAGCTTTCATATATATGGTACAGTAGAAGATCTGTGGATTTGAAATAATGTCAACAATACTGCAGCATATATAATAAACCCAAACAACTCATCAGCATTTTTGTAATTTATGAAAACCAAAAGGAAAAAATGGGAAAAAATCCATTTAAAATAACTACAGGTATATAAAATACTTGTGAGTCTAACTACCAGGACAGTTACAAGAATTATTTACAAAAACATATACAGGAATAAATCATTCATTATACAAAGACAGAGCTAAATAATTGGATGTATTGCTCATGGGTAGACTGAGCAAATAAAATAAAAATATCATCTCAATGATATTCAGTGCCATACCCTATCAAACTACCAAAGCATTACTTTACAGAACTAGAAAAATAATAAAACTCATCTGGAAGAACAAAAGGTCAAGCATCTCAAGAGGATCAATGAAAAAAAGTGGGAAGGAAAGTGATTTAGCATAGGATTTCTTAAACTTTTTCAACTCACAACCCCTTTTTGCTCAATTTTCATGTGATCCTGAGTATATAGATATATAAAATAAGTATATAAATCAAAATTTACTTATATGTCAATGACATTTTTTCTAAAATAATTCTTTGGTATACATATAATTTTATCATTTATTAAAGATAAAAGCAAGTTTGCTTACTAATGAGATGGATATACTTGTTAATTTTTATATAGAGAATTAAATCTTGGTGGAATATTTGATACTTTTTACTATTGTAAAATTTTTTGCAACCCCCACATTCATGTGAGTCGTGACTCATATTTGAGAAACTTTTGTTTAGCAGAGCTCAAGCTATAATATAAATCAATTATCATCAAAATAGTTTGATACTGGTTACACAAGAGACTAATGAATGAAATGAATTAGTTACACAGATTAGTTATACAGAAGCAAATGAGCATGAAAGTAACGTCTAATAATCTCAAAGATCTCAGTTATTGAGCTAAGTACTCATTATTTGATAAAAACTGCTAGAAAAATTAGAAAGTAGTCTGACAGACATGAAATTTAGACCAATATCTACTACCATTTGCCAAGATAAATTATAAATAAGGAATGACTTAGAATATGAAAAAAAAAGACATAAGCAAATTAGAAAAGCAAGGAAGAAATTGCTTGTCAGATCTATGAAGATGGAAAGAGTTCATGATCAAATAAGGAACAGAGATGACCACAGAGGTAGAAATATACCCTTTTTTTAAACATACAATTTTAAACAAGACCCATATAACTAAAGTTGAGGAGAAGCAGGTAAATGGGGAAAAAATCCCTGCAAAAAAGTTTCTGAGATACATAGGAAACTGAAATTTATAAGGTTAAATTCCTCTGTAATTGATAATTGGTTAAAGGATTTGAACCAGCAGTTTACAGAGGAAAAAATCCAAGATATCAAAAACATACATATTTATTAATACATCAACACATTAAAATTAGAAGTTACAATTTAATCTGAGTTCATAAACAAGAGTGCTGTGACTTTACATGTGGTCTCTTGGGTGTATATTTGGTATTTCTGCTTTCAATCAGCAATAGAGAAATTAAACATAATATAAAGACAAATAACTGGAAGACTTAAGTATTCTAATCAACACAATGAATAATTACAGTTCCAGAAGACTTAGGATGAAACATGCCATTTATCTCTTTCCAGAAAAGTTATTGACTAAGTACAGATTGAGACATAATTTTTTGAACATAGCCAATGTTTTTGTTTGCCCATATATGTTTGTAACAGAAGTTTTGTTTTTCTTTCTTTTTTAGTGGGAGGGGGGGACAGGTGGGAGAGAAAAAAGTGGATTTTCATTTGTTGTAAAATTTTTTTAAACTGGCATCCCAATTCAGAGAATTGCTTGAAATCATTAAAAGTATTGTACAACTTCTAAAAGGTAAAGAATAAATTGTGGCATGTGAATGTAATGGAATATCATTTTGCTACCTGAGAAGACTAATATTACTTCATTCAGAGTGAAGTAAGCAAAACTCAGAGAACATTCTATACAATAATGAATCTATACAACATAGAATTTTTGAAAGATCTAAGAATAATTGTCAATACATTAAGAAACCATAATTCCAGACAATTGATGGGGAATCATGGTACTCACCTTCTGACAGAATTAATGTACTCCAACACTGCCAAAGAAGGAATTTGTTTTGCTTAACTGAAAAGGGTTTTTTCCCTTCATTTTTGGGGGGCTGAGGGAGGTGCAAAAGAGAGAGACTAAATTTAAAGTTATAAGTAAAAAAGAAAGAAAAGTAGGTCATTGAAGCATTTTTAAGTACATCAAAGAGTGTATACAAGAGGAAAACCAGAAGGATATAAGAAGTATTTAAAAGGGAAAACAAGATATACTAGTTTCATAGTTTCATTTATAGCCTTCTCTGTTCTAATATATATAGATATAGATATAAATATAGATATAGATATAGATATATAGATAGATATAGTTATATCTATTTATATCTACATATATCTATTTATATCTATATCTCTATGTATCTATGTATCTATCTATCTATCTATCTATCTATCTATATGGAAATACTGGTATTTGCCAAGTTTAAAATTTTTTAAAAAGTTAAATTCTTAAAAAACCTTCCATTAAATCAAGAACTTCGCTTATTGTCCATTTGCAACTATTCTTCATTAAATTTGACAAATATTTATTGGAAAAAAAAGAAAATCCATAACATTCAACAAGAATACCATTCATATGCCATTGTAAGATGGTTTCTCTCATCTGAATTAATAAGCTTCATCTCTCAGATGGTCTTTAGATGGATTTCTTGCTCTTCTATTCTAGGACTCATTTCTGTAAATCAAGTTTGTCTGTAATCAGATGGATTTCAAGGCTAACAATCATAGAAGACAGAAACCTTTTACATATAAATTTATCTACCTAACACATTAAACCCTTCATTTATTTCACACATAGACAGCCAAAAATATTATAAAGAAAAATAATCAGATATTACATTATAAATGCAGTAACATTATTTTTAGATATTACACACAATAAAAATAGCCTTCCAACAGCAGCTAGTTATTGTAAGCATGGACATACTTCATATTCTTCCTTTTCTCTCTATTCTTATACATAATTATTTTATTCCATAGATAGCCTCCAACTTACAGGTGCTCTCCCCTTCCCAGCTACTTTAGTTTTAAATTACTGTGAGAGTGAATGTGAATTTGTTAAATCCAAAGCTCCAAGAACCTTAATAGTCAGCTGGTAGATATTAACAGTTCAAAACAAAGCCACTTCATAAAAAGGCAGAATAAGAAAAGTAGCAATAAAACATTTCCACTATGACCCTTCCTTGAAAATATACACTGTTGTGATAAAAATCAGTGATAAAGAGAAATTGAGGCACAAGGTACCAAACATGATCAAATTATTAGCAAGGTTATTAATTGCCTATAAAAATTATTAGTCAAAGATCCCTTAAGTAGTCAGAGCAGCTTTTTTATGCAGTTGAAAAAATAACAACCTATATGAGGAGCCAAAAATAATTCTGTAGTAAAAACTAAACTAAGACAGTTATTGGTTTATATCAGAGATTAGAATGGGCTGACACTTGGCCTGACTTACATAAGAGAATCTCCATATACCACAGCAGTGGGAAAAACATAGTGTTGATCAACACTTTCGAAAAAGTCATGTGTACAATGGTGTGGTCTGAAACCACATAGTTCTCCCTTTGATGGTTTGTTTTGCATTTACGTTTTAATAGCTCCTACATCGTAGTCACACTTTAAGATGCTGAGCAGAGCAGTGACCTTCATGGACCTGCCGCCTTGATCTCAGTCCCATCACCCCTTGGCCAAGGTTGGGCCACTCACCTTCTCTTTTACCTTCTGGGATTACATAGGTTGAATCCAGGCAGCATTCCAGAGAAATGGGAAAGTTAAATTCTTATAAATACTAATATTAGGTCCATAAGATGAAATCTAATTCTAATCCTTAAGATTAGCAATAGATAACAATTCTCAATTAATAATGCAAAATAAAGTGGGGTATCAATTTTCAATTTCACAATATCACCAATAGGGAAGAATGAAATACATGGGGAACATACATGTAGAAAAATAATGTAGTCAGTGTTGTGGAGGATCAACATATTTCCAATGATTACTTTCAGGAGACTCATTTGGTTGTTCTTGATGCAATCAACACAATGTCACCTAAAAACATGAACATTTGGAGTATTAAAATTTTTTTTTAGTAAATAGTATTTTTTAAAATTACAAATAAACATAGTTTTTGACATTAATTTTTTATGATTTTAAGTTCCAAATTTTTCTTTCTGCTTCCTACCCCCTTCCCCAAAATGGCAAGCAATCTAATATACATTATACATGATCAATTGTGTCAAACATATTTGTATATTAGTTATGCTGTAAAAGAAGAAACAGAACAAAAAGGAAATCTACAAAAACCAAAAAGCAACAAAAAAGTGAAAATAGTATGCTTCAAATTATATTCAAACTCCATAATTGGTTTTTTTTTCTGGATATAAGATAGCATTTTCTATCATGAGTTTTTTGGAATTGTTTTGAATCATTATGTTGCTGAGAAGAGATAAGTCTATCACAGTTGCTCATCACACATTATTGCTGTTACTGTGTATGGTGTTCTCCTGGTTCTTCTCACTTCATTCAGCATCAATTCACGTAAGTTTATCATTTCAAGTATTTCATCACCTATCAGGAATCTACTCTTTGATTTGGATCCTCTACTGGATATTATCCAAAATGATGGCAAAGACTTTTATAAAATTACCAGGTAAGTAGTCAATGAATATAAACAAACATCAGAATAAAAACTTCAAGCTATTAAAAACCATATGAAAGAATGCTCCCAATCATTCACTATTTATTTATTTGTTTATTTGCTTTTTGCTAAGGCAATTGGGGTTAAGTGACTTGCTTAGGGTCACATAGCTAGGAAGTGCTAAGTGTCTGAGGTTGGATTTGAACTCAGGTCTTCCTGATTTCAGTGCTGGTGCTCTATCTACCTAGATGCCCTGAAATCATTCACTATTAGAAAAATGCAAATCAAAACAACCCTGACACTTTATCTGAAACCTAGTAAACTGGCAAAGGTAGCAAAAGTCTGGATAGTCAAGGTTTGTGGAAAGATAGGCACACTAATGTATTATTGGTGCAGTTGTGAACTAGAACACCATTTTGGAAAGCATTTTGAAATTATCCCAAAAAATGACTAAAATGCCCATACTGTCTTACCCAGTGAGTAATTCCTCCATTATATATATATATATATATATATATATATATATATATATATATATATATATAGTATATATATATCAAGGGTGTCTTTGATAATAAATACTTCATATACATTTAAGATTATGTATAGCAGAACTGTTTGTGGTAGCAAATAACTAGAAACAAAGTAAATGCCCATTGATTAGAAAATGGCTAAACAAATTGTGGTACATTAATGTAATGCAGTACTACTGTGCTGTAAGAAATGATGAATATGATTAGTGCAGAGAAGCATAGAAAGCTACATATAGGAATTGATGATTCTCAAATCTACCTGTCATACCCTAATATCTCAGCTGACCTTGAATGTTCCATCTGCAACTACTTTTTGAATATCTGGAATTGGATGTCCAGCAGATATCTTAAACTCAACAAAACAAAAACTGAATTCATTTTCTTTATTCCTGCACTCTTCCTACTTCTAATTTTTCTCTTATTGGTGAGGGCAATATCATCCTCAGGTTTACAACCTAGGAATCATCCCTCATCCCTCATTCCTATATCTTATCCCTCAAATCCAATCTGTTGCCAGGGTCAGCCAGTTTCACCTTTGCTACATCTTTCCACTATGGCCCTTCTCTCTTTTCATAATAATTGCTATCACTCTGCTGGAAGCCCCCATCCCCTTACACTTAGATAATTACAATTGTCTGCTGATGGGTCTGCCTGACTCAAGACCCTGCCCACTCCAATTATTTTCATTCAGCCACTGAAGTGATTTTCCTAAAGCATAGGTTCTACCATATTATTCCCTTATTCAATAAATTCCAGTGGCTTCCTATCACCTCCATGAACAAATACAAATCTATTGTTTGACATTAAAATCCTTTATAACTTAGACCCTTTCACCTTTTTAGTTTTTTAATAACTTATTCCTCTCCATATACACTTTGTTCCAGTGACATTGACCTCCTTGCTCTTCATAAATAAGACACTTCATCTCTCAGCTTCAGGAATATTTTCTGGCTGTTCCCCATGCCTGGAATGCTTTCCCTCATCTCTACCTCCTGACTTTCCTATATTACCCTAAGACCTAAATAAAATCCCATCTTCTTAGAGAAAAGATTCCTAGTGCCTTCCCTGTTTTATTTCCTATTTTTCCTATATATAGATTATACAAATATATGTATTTGTTTGCTCATTTCCCCCAATAGATTTTGAAGTCTTTGAAGGTAGGGACTGTCTTTTGCTTCTTTTTGTATGACCAAAAAAGAGAAAGATCAGAGAAGTATGATTAAGCTACTACAGTTATAGATTATTAGTACTGATTAGTATTACAGTTATAGATTGATAGTACTGATTCCATTCCTTATCTTTCCTGAGCTTTTTCTTTAAAAATTAGCAAAAAAGAGGAGAAACTATAATAGGAAAGGGATCATTTATATGTGACCAAACAGAGGAGGTCATCAAAATGAATCAGTACTAATTCCCATAAATAGCTCTGAAATGGGCCAGGGCTCTGAATAAGAGTAATGGTATAAGCTGGTGACAATTCCAATAATGGAACCTGAAGCAGATCTTAGATCTTGCCTGTCAAAACTGAAGTAATGACACCTCATAGATAACAGTTCAGGGGAACAGAGCTCAGTTGTATGTTCCATAGTACACAGTCAAAGCCAGGGGTCAGGGCCAATTCAGTGCCTGGCCTCCAGAACCAAAGGCAGTGTAGGAAGCCCCAGGACCTGCAGCTTCTCTGGTAAGCAATTCAGCAGGGCCTGTCAGGGCAAAAGAAAACAGTGCCAACTTCTTTCCTAAAGAATTGAATGGGATAAATATAAATTAATCATTCTGTGACAAGGAATGTTAGAGTGATGGGGGTGAACCCTTAAACTGTGTCCCCTTCAATTTGTAAAAGAAGGGAGATTGGGGTCTCAGGCTCTTCACTGGGAAAAGCATACCTCTCCCAGATAAGCTCTTCCCAAGTTAAGGGGCTTCATTCAATTGGAGATCTTAGTCAAATCACCCTCTATTGAAAGTGAGATCTTTTGGGGGTGGCCTGGATACCCTTCAGAAATTCCCAGACTCTGTCTGGGAAGAAGCCTTCAAACTCCCAGTTAAGTGATTTTATTCTGTTGGATATCTAAGTCCCAGGCAGTGACAACATTGAAGCAATCTCAATCAATTTTGAATGGAAGCCCAAGCTTCAGAAGGTTAATAAAAGATAACTCTGAATTCCAAATCTTTGCAGAAGTCAGAAACAGGATTATGCTTGCTAAGGAAACTCTCTTGGCAAAGCTGCCTGTCAGGACTCTTGCCCACTGTGAAGATATTCTTTTCTCAGTGTTAACCTTTGTTATTTCCCTGACAGGACCTTACCCACTAAGAAGTCTGTCTTCCTTGCAAAGCTGGCTTCTTAGTGCTGATAATAAATCTCTTTTGCTGTACAGACTTTTCGGGTTTATGAATTCTTTCGCATTGGACCTGCACCCAGCAGAATCCTACCCCAATTCTTACCCCTCTTCACTACCACTAACCTCATCAAGAGCTTAGACAAAAAAGTATGAAAAAAAGGGAATGCAATGATGTATATTATTGGTGAGGTATGAGAAAGTTGCAAGCCGTGAGAAGCCTTAAGGCTATCTGGTTTGGGGATGCCATAAACAATAGCAGTAATTTCATACTAATTCTGTTGGTTGGTAAGCTTTAGAACTCAACTACCTGTCTCCCAACCCCCATTCCTCAATTGTACCTCTAAATCACAATATTAGCATATCAACTTAATCTTTGTTTCTTTCCAGCAGAATTATCTCCTTGATTATTTCTTTGCTAAACTCCTTTGGAACTTTAGCCAGCTGTCAAGCAGTGTAGTGTCTTCTTGTTTCTAACTCCTTGCTAAATTCCCTTTGCTAGATTTCCTTGGAACTTTAGCTCACTTCAATTGGTGTTACAATTATAATAAATCTTTGTCCCTTAACTTGGAGACAAACTGACTGTGTGAATTCTTTCGCCAAATCCATGACACTGACCAGAGGAGAGCCCTAATCTTGTTGGGGTGTCTTTCTCCTCAACATTATCATAAATAGTTGACCCAGAAAACAAGTTGAAGAGAAATAAGTATTTTTGAGGAATATGCTTAAGGAACCCTTGAAAACCATAAACTAACATAAATCTAGAATTCATAATTCAAGAAATCATAAAAGAAAACTGCCTGGATCCATTAGAACCAGAATGAAAAAAATAAAGAATCTTCCAATCACTTCCTGAAATTTCAAACTGAAACTACACAGGAATGTCATCATAGCCTAAATCAAGAGCTTTCCACTAATAATAATAATAATAATAATAATAATAATAATAATTATAATACAGGCAGCCAGAAAGAAAAAGTTTAAATGCTAATGAACCATCCAAAATGTTGTTTAATCATTTTTCAGTTAAGTCTGACTCTTTGTGACCCCTTTTAGGGTTTTCTTGGTGGAGATATTGGAATGGTTTGCCATTTCCTTTTGCAGTTCATTTTACAGATGAGAAAGCTGAGGCAAACAGGGTTAAATGATTTGCCTAGACAGAGTAAGGGGCTGAGCCTGATTTTGTATTCAGGTCTTCCAGACACCAGGCCTGGCACTTTATACACTGTGCCATCTAGCGGTCACATAAGATTTAGCAGTAACTAAAGAGAAAAATCTCATAATAACAACTCAGAATAACAATCTTGCAAAACTAAGTATGATCCTATGGGTGAAAATATGAATTTTTAACAGAATAGAGTTGCTAAGTAGAAATTTGGAAATGCAAACACAAGAGTCAAGAAAAACAAGAAATTGAAAGGGGATAAATGATGAAGTACTTCATTATAATAGAAGAAAAAGCTATATAAGGTCCCTTCATAATTCTGATGTTTTTAGAAGTCACAGAATGAGGTAAATAAGATAAATACAGGACCAGGATCTGGATTTGTTTGGTTTTGTTGGTTTTAATCAAGATAGTAAATAAAAAGGAAGGGAAAAGAATATGCTATGGAAGAAATGAGGAAGAAGAGGGAACACTTTATTATTTCACGAGAGTGGAGAATATAAGAACATGGAAAAAAGCATCTTATCCCCTTTTTGAAACATATAAATATGGGTTGACCATAAAAAATACAAATACACGCAGAAATTTAGTGTAGAAAAGATGTTAAACTCAAAAGTAAAATAGATGCAAATGGGAAGAGGGAGATTATTGGAGAACAGAGTTGTCGAGGGAATGATCACCAGCAAACAAAATTTCAACTTCAGAGAGTTGATCATAAGTGGTAATAGAAAAGAAATTAAGAAAATGTAAGAAACAGAGTTGGAGACTAGATTGATAGAGATGGAAGAAATAGAGGAATAGGAACAGAATCTATTGAACAGATTCTTTCTCTATTCCCCCCCCCCCTTTTTTTTTTTTTTTTTGCTGAGGCAATTGGAGTTAAGTGACTTGCTCAGGGTCACACAGCTAGGAAGCATTAAAGTGTCTGAGATCACATTTGAACTCAGGTCCTTCTGACTTCAGGACTGGTTCTCTATCCCATTGTACCACCTAGCTGCCCCTCTATGCTTTCTTCTTTATAAAAAAAAATTATTGAAGGGGGCAAAATAAAAAGAGGAAAAAGTATAAGGGAATATGAGGGAAAATAGCCCTTACTGATGCGGGCGGTAGCCCCTTTAAGATTCCTTTTCTGATCCCTAACCCCCATGACTGACCTTTGATTTACAAGACCTGGTCAAAACCACCCTTTTGTATTCCAAAGGGAGATAACCGGATCTGAGCTAACTTGGACTGTACTCAGCCCCCATTCTAATGATATGCTCAGATTTCTCAACCCCTACCCTGCCCTCCCCGGTTTCAGCAAGCAACCAACATGGGACTCCACCCATAGGCCCCTTTTACCAAATAAAAGAGCCAAGCTAGAATCATCTCTTTGCAGAGGGTCGAAACATGTAAGCAACATGCTTTGCATCACAGACTCTCTGTCCGCCAAATATGGTGTATTTCTTCCTCTATCTAATACCCTTTACTAACCAGACTTTAATCTTACTTCCAAACACTACAATAAACCTTTTTTTTTTTTTTAATCAGTCTAGGTTTTTGGGCCTGTAAATTCATTTACAGGGGACTCTGCACTGCCACTAGAACTCATTTAACTTTGTATCCTTGCGCCCAATCCAAAGGGGTTGCAGGGAAGCTCTATTTGACTCCCTGTACCCCAAACCTGCCACTAGACCTCAATTAATCCTAATTTTATTTAGGTATACCTTATCTAGACCTCATCATTTGGCTAGACCTCATCATTTATGTTCAAGTAAATCCTGAAAAATAAGAATTACCTTGCAAATATTGTTATGTTCACTGAAGTCAATAAGAGTTAAAAAATGTTTACAATCAAGATAGGTTCAAAACATGCCTCACATGATCTTAGCCAAATCATCTATTTTCTCTGGGCCTCTATTTCTTTATCTGCCAAATTAATGGGTCTGGATTAGGAGGATTTGGAGGTTCCCTCCAGGTCTGGGTCTTTGATTGATCTAAACAAACAAAAAAAAATTATCAGAAGGAAAGGTCTGTTAATGTTCTGTAATCCACAAAAGGCATTTTTCTAGTAAGATGGAGAAATAGCTTTATTTTAGGAAGAAAATCATTGCATATTTGATAGATTGCTGTTGAATCTTGTCCAACTCTTTGTGACCCAATCTGGGATTTTCTCGGCAAAGATAACTAGAGTGGTTTGTCATTTCTTTTTGCAGCTCATTTTACAGATGAGGAAACTGAGGCAAGCAGGATCACACAGTAAGTGTCAGGTTGGATTCGAATTCACAAAAAAGCATCTTCTTGACTCCAGATCTGGCTCTCTATTTACCATCAATTAAGTGCTTACTTGTTGGTCAAGCCTTTTGCTACATTCAGGGGAAGCAAACACTAGCTAACAAGCCAGTCTCTGCCCTCCAGGAGTTTTTGTATTCTAAAGGGATAAGACAACACATAAAAGGGATCTTTAGAAAGGAGTTAAGGAGGTACAACTTGATATGAAAATGGCCTCAACATGTCATAAATACCTGGTTCTGGGCAATGTAAGGCAAAAGTTCAAGTATCAGATTCTAATGTCCCAGGGATAGAGTCCAAAGAACCAGTGAGGAGATTTGAGCATGATGTCAGTTTTGGCAGAATTTCTCAATGATTAGGAAGTTGGTTATCTAATTCACTGATCAGATTCAGAAGAAAGAACAGGCCATGCATTGTAGATCTTAGGAGGTCAGGAACTGAACTGGCCCTGTTTTGGCTTCCATTGATTCTATGGAGCACATTGCTGAGTTCTGCTTCCTTTGTGTTCAGATCCTGACTCTGGTACTATCTATGTGATCTTGGGAATGTTGTGTATCCTCAACTGTAAAAAGAGAGCATAGAACTAGACCACCTAGAAGAGTTCTTCTGTTGAGGTCCTGAGTCACTAGGTAGGGTTGGCAGAGAGAGCCTGAAGTATTGATAAGATTAATGCCTGAGGCAAGCAGGGAAGGGCCCTGATAGGGATCAGCTCAACCTTACCGTTCTACCCACTGTGGTCTTGGGAAACTCCATTTTACTGTATCCAACCAGAAAGCCAAGTTATGTCAATCCCAAGGTTAAATTTTCCCTATAAATCTGCTCATGGCCATCTTTGGTGAATCCTTTTTGGGTTAGCTCACCTTGGCTATCTGCCTTATGGTATCATTCTTCCCATCTCCTCCCTCATGTCTCCTCATGCCTTTCTCCTTACTCCATCCCTCCATGCATACCATGCATGCCTCATGGTGTTTTTCTCCTTATAGCTAACTCTTTTAGAGTGCTAACCCCCTCTATGGATTTAGCCTGCCAATCAATGGTGTACTCTAGCCTCAATATTCCCTTTCTTAATTAATTCCCTTTTCTTAATTGTGAGTTCTCCTAGGGAACTTAACTTTTCCATTGTTAATTGTTAAAACCCTTTCCCTTGCCAACTATATGCTCTCCCAAATGTTTTTCATATTTGCCACTCCTGCTATACCTCTTCATTTTGTCTATAACTTCTTTTAATAAATAAATTTTTTTTAAAATTGGCAAAGAGAACGGCCATTGTGAATTCATCACATGACCAAACCCCTGTGATGCAAGCAGACTATCTGCCCAGGACTTCTTCATCCATCATTTGGTACCTACACCAATCTCATCATTTGGTGCAAATTGTTCTCCTCAATCGCATTTGCTATTAATCTAATCACTTCTAGCTCTAAATATATTATCTTTATATACTAAAAGATGCTAAGAGAATAATTTTGGCTTAATAAATCTAATCTTTCAAACCAGATTAAGGGTTTACAGGTGGCCAATTCATTATATGAAAAGATATAAATATTGCCTTCTTTAAAAATGCAAGGATGTACTATCAATTGCATGTATAAGTATTTTCATTCAAGAAGTATCGAACCATCTGATTTTTAAATGTTTAATAAGGGATACTGTATTAAAGTGTTCTTTGTTTTTAGTACATTTCATCTATTGTCAATTTGTCTTCAGTCCCCAAGTTGCTACTTTAGTGCCAAACTGAAACTTGGCTTTTAAACAGTAGAAAGCCATTGGGTTAGGGACTGGGTTAGCCATCTGTATATAAGGGAACTATATCAGAATGAGAAAAGGAAGAGATTCTTGATGTTAGGAGCAAGCACAAAGCAAAGGGAAGACAACAGTAGCAGAGAATGGAGATATCAGCTCTGTTGGTATCACTAGGAGAAGAGGATGCAAGTTAAGATGCCTCATAAGGGTAGCCTCTCTTTAGCTTCTCAAAGTCTATCATAACTGCAGTTTTGTTACCCAAATGTTTGTGATAAACTGAGATTTTCCTCAATTACAAAAGGACTAGAGATTAGCTAGAGACAGATATGAATGTAAGATTATGCAGAAATGACAAATTTATGGACAGAAGTTATTTTTTCATAAAAAAGAAACTCCTTAAAGCTAAAAAAAAAGGAAAGTAAACCTAAGGAATCATTATACTGCTTCCTAAACTTAAAACAAGTTAATTATTATAGTAGAGTATTACCCTCAGTAAAACACCTCTTCAGATCTCTACTTAAAATGGAATAGGACTTCCCTCCAAGATGGCTGCCTTGAATGGGTGGCAGGCAGATTAGCTCCCCTATACCTCCTCCTGTAAAACCTGACAAGATTAGTTGATTCATTAAGACACTACAGTAAAAGACGTTTTTCAGAAATGTATGAAAAAATCATAGGCAATAGGAAAGGGGGCTTCCAGCAGAATCAGTATACCAAGGCAGGGAACCAGCGGTCACTTGGAACATAACCGGAGACAGGCCAAACGCAGCCCATAGGGATCTGGGTCTGGAGTCAGCAAGCGTTATGGGCTGGAGCTGCACAACAACAATGACGATGACAATAATAATAGCCAGCATTTATGTAATCTTAGAGCTTTACAAGTACTATCTCATTTTATCCTTAACAACCACAGGAAATAGATGCAATTGTGTGCATATGTACATGTTCTCTTTTCTCACGGTATTTAATAGATAATAATTTAAAAAGCAACAAAATAATAAAATAAATATATAATGATAAAAAAATTTCAAATGCAACAAAGCCAGATGCGACTGTAGTGTAAATAGACGATTTGAAGGAGCTCCTTCAGGGGTCTCCAACATTGAGACCCTCCAACCTTGGCACGAGCCAGAAAACCAAGCACACACTGAAGTTCTGGGGGCTTTTTAGAGAAAGGCTCCATCAGCCCGCCCATCCTAATTTTCTCGTCTGTGATGCAAAAACTGCTGGGAAGCTGTGAAGCGGGGCTGCTGGGTTCGAGCAGGGCGCACTCTCCGCGGGGCCAGGCAGCCCTCAGCCCGCTCACTGGAGCTTTATCAGACCTGGTCTCCTCTGGCCACACCCGCAGGGGTCGGTCTCACCAGGAAAGACCCTAGGTCACACCCCGTCCGGCCCGCCTTTCGGTTAGCGGGCCAGTCAGGGCAGGTCTAGGAGGCGACAGCGACCCCCGAAGAGGGCGAAAAGGAAGCTGAGACACCCGGGCAGAGACTGACACCCAGGGAGGCTCCGAGGGCCCGCCCCCCATACTCACGGGGGCCCTGCCCACCTCGGCCTCAGTCCAGTGCCCACCAGGTGGCGGCAAAGGCGCGCCGCTGTTAGGGTGCAGGACGACGCAGAGCGTCCTAGGAGATCAACCCTGAGGAAGTGTTTGTGGAGGAGGGCGGCCTGTATTTTATATTTTTATTCGTTAAAAGAGGGAAGGAAAGAGAAAGGAGAGGGAGAGAAAGAGAGAGAGCCGGTGCGCAGGTGCATCCGAAGGAACGTGGGAAGAAGGCGGTCTGGCGGGGAGGAGAAGGAAGCCTAGACTGCGCACGCGCGTCCCGGCCACCGCCTCGCCTCGAGAGCCTCTGGCCTGGCAGCAGAGGGAGGAGCACCTCGGACCCGACTCTCTGCCCTGGAGCTCGAGGTCTCGCTCAGCTGCGCGGAGGGGCGGGGGAACCGGCCATCTCGCGCGGGGCTGTCGAGGCCAAGATGCCGGTAAGAAGCCGAATCCTCGCCCCGCCCCGTCCGGCGGCCTGGGCCGTTGCCATGGAGGCACCGAGCGGGGAGGGGCGGCCGCGGTCCGGGTCGGGCTCCATCACCCACCTAGGCCCGGGCCTCGGCGGAGGTTTTCTCCGCTGTCCCCTCAGGGAAGACCGAGGGAGGCTCGGCCCCGGCCCCAGCGGCAGCTTCCTCAGAGGCCTCCTCTGGGAAGGATGGGAGAGACCCGGGCGGGGCGGCGGCGGCGGCGGCGGCGGCAGCAGCGGTAGCGGTTGCTGTCGCAGCAACCGCTTCTTTGGGGGGGTCGTTCGGGAAGGCCGAAAGAGCCCCAGACCAAGCTGCTGCTTCCTTCGTAGATGGGAGAGGCCCAGCTCAGCCCAGGTGCCTCTTCAGGGTAGGGCGAACCCAGCCCGGCCTTCGGAATGGAGGTTCGGTTGGGCTCGGAACCAGAGGGCGGGACAGCGCCGGCCTGGCTTCTTTGTGATAACACCCGAGGTTTCCCAACGAAGCCTGGTTTGGGGCCTCCTGCCTTTAAGGGATGCTGGAGGTGACCCTGGGCTGGCCTGGGCGGGGTTTGGCGCAGTCCTGGAGATGGGGGGAGGCGGGGTGAGAGGAACCTGGCTCAGTCCTCCTCCTGGTCTTAGGAACTCGAAGTTCCCAGGGTCTTAAGGTCAGAGCCTCCTAATGACTTTCAGGGCCCGTGTACAATTACTTCCCCTTTGAGGATTTCTTTGTATTATCCAGAGTAAGATGAACCAGATGCTGCTGCCATATCCCCAAATTCCTGGCAAGTCCCTGTTCTAAAGAGGACTGTCACTGCTTCTTTAGCTGTGGAACTGGTTTCTACTGTTCTTTAACTTCCAATCAGTTATCTGCTAAAAGAGTATGCCATAGAACGGCACTGTTGAAATTTCTCCGTGATTTTCAGCTCATAGATCAGTAGTTGAAAAAAGACCTTAGAAGTTGTCTAGGTCACCCTTTTCATTTTACTGATGAGGAGATAGGCAATGGCAGAGCTAGGGCTAAAGCTCAGGTTCTGTAGCTTGAAGGATTCATTTCATCGGACCATGTGCATCTTGGTATTTCACAACATAGTAAAAATGCTAAACTTAGGGTAGATGCTACATTATCTTTAATCACAATCAGTTTGATTGAACAAGGGGATTGGGATCATGTTCAATGCAAGCTCTTGATTCCTAAAAATTCAGTAACTGGACATTTTTATCTAGGCTTAAGTGAGAAACTAGACGTCAAGCACTTTGTTAACTTTAATGCTCTATTTAAATATGAGCAATTACTGTTTTTCCCCAAAATTAAGAATACTTGAAGTCTTCATTTTTCCTGAAATAGATTTATAATTTTCTAGGATGAATGCCACAGAAATGACTTAAGGATACTGGATATGGAATAACCATTTCACTCTATATGCATGGTGTAAGAGAAATCCTCAATCTTTTCCCCCTAAGGAGCAAAGATTTTATTACTCTAAGAGCCAACTAAATGCTTATGTTTTTAGCATGGAAAAGGGGTTCTCTAGCAGAATCACAATTAACCAGGGGGGAAATGCCATTAAGAAAAAAAAATGGAATTATGCCATTGATTTTCACAGCTAACCCTAAAAGGGAAAATCTTGAATTCTTAATGAAGGGTTGGAAAGTGGAGAAAACTAAAGGATTGAATTCCACATAAATTTTTTGAATTTTACAGTGTTTACTGTGGGAGAAAGTAGAAGAAATGATGCATTAGAATATTAAGCTTCTAGAACAAAACTTGGAAGTCACAGAATCAAGGTCAAGTCATTTGATTTCTCTGGGCCTCAAGTTTTCTCATCTGTAAATTGAGAGGATTATACTAGACTATACTAGTCTAAGGTGCCTTCCACTTATAACTACTTATCAATATAATAAATGGACCCTTCCATAGACCTTGTACTCTTGTACTCTTCTAGCATCATGATTAACCCCTCTTTTATCTTTAGCCCCAGCAGTCAGAGGGGCATCAGTGTCTGAGACACTGCAGCCTAGAAGCTGAATCAAGAACTCTGGCTGCAGCTGCAACAACCTGCAGGAAACCTGGGCCTCTGGAGTCCTGCCTGCTTTTGTGTTTGGGAATAGAATTGGCATAATGTGAAACTAAATTAGCTGTATATGATCCTGTGATCTTATGGAAGCGTGGTTTAGTAAATTGAGAGCTAGCTTAAGAATCAGGAAGATATATTTTGTATTTACTTTTATATGTGTATATATAATAAATGCTATATACACTAGCATAGGAGATGGGACAAAGTTGTTGGTCCAGTAAAGGAGACTGATGTCAGAAAGAGCCAATGTATCTTTCTGAGACTGAAACAGAAAAATAGAGAACAGGCAGTGATATTGAAGTTTGGACATGAGGAGGAGCTTAAGATGTGATTTTCATCTTTATAATACAGTAGGAAGAGAAGTTTGGAGAGGCAAATATAGATCTGGGAACTTGTAGAAAGGGAAGATGATGAGGTTTTTGTTGATAGGAGTGTGAGAGGAATTTTATTCAGAGATAAAGAAAATTTTGTAATTAAACTCATAAAAATTTATTTAGAGAGAAAATGATTGAAAATAGGCTAAGGACAGAGCTTTGCAATACATATATCCATGTATAGGGATGGGATAAAGTTTGTTGATCCTGTGTAAAGGAGACTTGACTTGTAAGAAGGGAAATAGAAATTCCAGAAATAAGGAGGAGGAGGTTATCTAAAAATGTCAAACAATAGATGGAGATCAAGAAGAATAAGTATGGAATCCATGAGATTTGGCAATTAATAGATCTTTTGTAACTTTGAATGCAATTTCAGTTGGTAGTGATATCACAAGACAGAGTATTGAAAGATAAAGAGAGATTATATTAGATGACCTCAAAAGTTTTTCCAGATCTCTTTCTTTATAAGCCATTTCTCTAAAGTCAACAAACTTTGTGACTCTGGGTAAGTCATTTAATCATTCAGTGCCCCTGGAAATATTCTGAGATTCTTAATTTGCCATCTCTTACCTGCATTGACTCTCCAGACTTCCCTATCCAATAAAATCCTAGTTTTCAAAACAAACAAAACACACACACACATATATTTGTGCACGCAAAACTATGTAGTTGTGTGATTTTTTTTTTTTTTTTTTGCTAGAAACTGACAAATGATTATCTTGATGTCCTGATTCATGCTGTAGGATTCCATCTCTAAAATCAGTGTATTTTCATTGGCTTTCCCTGAAGCCTGGAATTTTGTCCCCCTTCCTCTTTGCCTCTTAGCATCTTTCAAGTTCCAGCTAAAATTTCACCACCCACTAGAAGCTTTTTGTAAACTTTCTTAATGTTAGGGAACTTCCTTCTGTTGTTTATCTTCAATTTATTCTGTATCAATATCTTGTTTGTTAATGATTAGCATGTTGTCTTGCCCATTTTACCATGATTTTCTTGACAGCAAGGTGGTTTCTGTATCCTCAGCATTTAGCATAGTGTCTGGCATATAGTAAGTTCTTGATAAATGCTTATTGACTGATAGACAAAGCTTTGAGCTTGAGGCTAAAGAATACTGAGATTTAAAAGGACACATCGGTGTATTTTTTTTTTTTTAAAGATTATCTGTAATTTGCTTTTCAAATGTCAGCAATTTTAAAAAATCTTGACCAGAAACTTTTTTTTTTGAATTAAGTAGTAGTATAAACTTAATAAATGTTTATTCTTGCCGCTGTGTATACAAAGACAAAATTGAAAGTCTTGATCAAAGCTTACTTTCTAAGGTAGGAGAGAAAATGAAACATAATTTCGAGAGGGAAAGAATGTTAACAACTAGAGGAATTTGGTTTCCATTTGGTGGTGGTGTCTGAGCTGAATCTTGAAGGAAGCTTAAGTGTTCAAGGACACTGATGAAGAGAGTCACTTTTTGAATAAAAAAATGAGAGTGCTCAAACTATTTTTATTTTTAGTTCAACTAACAAGATTTGGAAAATACATGCATGATATTTGTGGGGAAACATCTTAATGACAAGAAAGTGTCTCATTGAAAATTATTTTAAGGTGTGTAAAGATTAATGTTGGTTATTGTTTTTGTTTTTCTTTTCGGTTTTCTTTTGATTATTAGATCAATAAATCAGAGAAGCCTGAAAGCTGTGACAATGTCAAGGTTGTTGTTCGATGTCGACCCTTCAATGAAAGAGAAAAGGCAATGTGCTACAAATTGTCTGTTACTGTGGATGAGATGAGAGGAACTATTACAGTGCATAAAACAGATTCTTCAAATGAACCTCCAAAGACATTTACGTTTGATACAGTTTTTGGACCAGAAAGTAAACAACTTGATGTTTATAACTTAACAGCAAGACCCATTATTGATTCTGTTCTAGAAGGCTACAATGGTAATAACCTCATTTCACTTTTGAATTAAGATGATTTTCAATTTTTAAAACATAGATGCTTGAAATTGTATTTGAGCATTATAAAAGGATTTTTTTTATCTGTTGAGTTTAGTTTGTTAACCCAGCATATTATTATTCAATTCATATTATTATTCAACAATTAATTAAATTCTCGCTTACATATATACTAGTCCTATAAATATATCAAGTTGCCTAATAAATAAGAAAAAATAAAAACTCATGTCCCTCACATTAGTATATTGTATTTTATATTAGTCACATTTAGATTATCAATATTGTGGATCATGCATAGAATATAATCCTCAACTGATTTTCCTATGTTAGATAATAAACTTCTTGGGTGACTTAGTTTCTTTAGCTGATAAGTGTTAATAGTAATCTTGAAAGTAGTAATCATTGCTTTATGTATAAAGAAAATGCTAAGATTCTGGAATTATCCTGAAGAAAACAAATAGATACATCTATTTGGAAAAAAAATTGTGATTCATTCTACATCTAAATATTAGTTATTTTTGTATTATCATTGGGCATACTGATTTGAAGTATTATAATAATTTCCTACCAATATTTCACCTACTATCT
Source organism: Sminthopsis crassicaudata (assembly GCF_048593235.1). Classification (NCBI taxonomy): domain Eukaryota; kingdom Metazoa; phylum Chordata; class Mammalia; order Dasyuromorphia; family Dasyuridae; genus Sminthopsis; species Sminthopsis crassicaudata. The sequence goes on along the minus strand of NC_133618.1, from coordinate 364,062,056 downwards.
TACTTTATATCTGCTTAGTATTTTTTTTGGTAATGTTATCATAGAACAAGTTGAAGAATTTTTTATTTCATTTGAACCTATTTCATTTAGAGATAGTGGGAAAGATGCTTCAGTAAAAATTGCATTACTATCATACTACTAAGTTATGAACAATGCTTGAAAAGTATTTTAGTGGGGGTTTTTCTCCCACAATAGGTTTGCCACTAGAACACAGGTGTCATGAAAATTTTAGATAAAGCTAACAAAAATGGGTAAGACAAAAACATAAGTTTGATCACTATTGGACAAATAGACTGAGAAATTCATGATCATTGATCAATATAAGTCCATAAATAAATATGATGAGATTAAGAAAGTTGTTGAAAAAGAGGCAGCTGAGATGAGAAACAACTCTTTCAAATATACCTACTCATGCATAAACTGAAGGCTGAACATGAGAGTGGTATCGACATTGATATCTCTCTCTGGAAATTTAAGACTAGCAAGTTTTATGTGACTATCATTGATGGTCTTTATCAAGAACACAGTTGCAAACATATCTCTAGTTACTGTCCTGATTGTTGTTGCTGGGTTAAATTTGAAGGTAGTGTCTCAAAGGATTGTAAGACCTTTCAGCATGCCCTTCTGGTGTGTACACTAGGTGTGAGACATCTCATTGTTGATGATAAAATGAACTCTACCAGGCCTCCCTATGATCAAAAAGGAGATGAGGAAATTATCAAATAAGTATTTTCAGTAAAAAAAAATCAGCTACAACCCAAACACTGATTTTTGTGTTAGTTTCAGGTTAGAATGGTAGTGACATACTGGAATCAAACTTTAATATGTTTAGGTTCAAGGAATGGAATATCTCTTGTAAGGGTAGCTACTTGAAACTTTGGATTGATTGTGTCTTGCTATCAGTTTGACCAACTGACAAGTCCTTGTGATCTGTCCTCCAAAATATCTACAAGATTGGTAGACTAGGTACTATCTTTTGTTGGCCATATGAACCAAGAATAGTGGTGACTTTTGCTTCAGTCAATATTGCAACTAAAGTAAAGCCTTTTGAAATGTACTATAAAGCTTTGAATGAGGCTCTGTCTGAGAATGACATTGATTTTCATCTTCAGGAATTTGCCTGTTCAAGATGTCCTCTTTGGTAATATGGCTAGTGTTAGCAAGAATGACCCACCAACAGATGCTTGCACATTGCTTGGCAAGTAATAGGGACTTAGTTTATAAATGTTTATTAATCGTGTGAAGTATTATACCATATTGTAAGTTTCCTGAATGCAGAGAACTTATCTTACTTAGGTAATATATTTCCTTCAGTGCCTAATGAAATGTTCTATATACATTAGATACTTAATAAAATAATGATTGATTTAAAATTTGATTATGTTTGGAGTAAATTCTTTCTATTTCAGGTACTATATTTGCATATGGACAGACTGGAACTGGAAAAACATTTACCATGGAAGGTGTACGAGCTGTACCTGAACTTAGAGGAATTATCCCAAATTCATTTGCTCATATATTTGGTCATATTGCAAAAGCAGAGGGAGATACAAGGTAAAAATGAAAAAGACCATTTTTCCACATTTACTTGCTTATTTTTAAGTAAAATAATTTAAAAAATATAAATAGATGTTGAGGTTGTCATTCATAAATGCCATTGTACTTGGTGGTAACATGATTATTTTTTCAAGTATTTGGCCTTCAATTTTGCCACCATATGTTAAGTCTTACTAAAGTGCCAGGCATTTGGGAGATAGATCATCAAATACAGGAGAATGAAGAAGATTAATATGAAATCAGTCTGAAAAGATAGGTAAAGCCAGATTGTAAGGGAATTTTAAGCTGGAATTTGTATTCCAATAGGAAGCCACTGTAACTTCTTGAGCAGGGGAGTTATATAGGCTTGTGTTTTAGGAATATCAATTTGACAGTTCTGTGGAGGATCCATTGGAGGTGGGAGATCCTAGAGGCAGTTATAGCAATTAGGTAATTGCAATGATTTAATTGAGAAGTTAAGAAGACTTGAATTGGGTGAGGATCCTGAGCCAAAAGACTGAGGACAGAACCAAATTAGTAATGTCATGAAAAACCAGAGGAAAGAGTGGCCATGGAAATGCTGTAGATCAAGAATAAAGAAGACAGAAAATGCTGTTGGATTTGACAATTAGATTATTGGTAACTTTGAAGAGAGTAATTTCAGTTGATATAATAATGCTGAGAAGCCAGTTTGCAAAGACTTGAGGAATGAGAGGAGAGGAAGTAGAGGCAACAAATGTAGACAATTTTTTGTAGTTTATATGGAGCTGTGGGATGATGACTTTTGGGAGTAGGAAAATTTTGAAGGGTTTTTAAGGATAAACCATGTTGATAGATATCTTGAAAGGAACTGGTGAATAGGGAAAGAATGAAGTTTAGGGAGAGAAAGAAGAAGTGATTGTAGGGACAGGCTACTGGAAAAGATGGGAAAATGAGACCAAGTTGGTAAATAAAAGGATTGACCTTCACCTGTAAAAGGGTTTTATCTCTTCATATGAGACTGGAATAAAAGAGAAGAAAGTGAGGGGAGGAATGATAACAAGGAATTTTGAGATTTAGAGTAAGAGGAAAAAAGGTAGTAGTTCATGGCAGATGGCCTCAGTTTTTTCAGTAAAGTATGATAAGCAGTCTTCTGAGAGGGAGAAAGTATGCAGGAGGTTAGAAGTGAAAAGAGAAGTTTTAGAATGTAAAAGTTAAGTAAGAGTAAAAGGTTTGCTTTGTAAAAAGAATAGAGATAATAAATTTTTAGTAGCCCCGTGTGTGACTTATTCTGGCCTTCTTAAGCTTCATTTGAATAGGAGCAAAGGCATCTTAGTTAAACTTTGGTAAGGGGGTAGAGGATCATGTATATTTGAATTGTTTACCATAAAATCAAGATTGGAAAGAGAGGAAAGTGAAGTCAGAGCCAAGGTGATGGAATGGGTGAGCTTACTGAGGAATGGAGGACAGATAAAGAATAGGTTTAGAAGAAATAAAACAGAGAAAAATAGGAGGTCATGGTCAGATAGAGGATTTTCATAGTTTTTCATTGTGGAAGTGGAACACTTATGGGGAATGCTGGATCTGTCCTCATATAAATGAGGTGGATTACAATTGAAGATAATGGAAGTTGAAAAGATAGAAGAATTGGGAAGCCAGGATGTTTGTGAGAACATCAACTTACATATTGAAGTTCCCTAATATAAGGGCAGAATCTGATGACCAGAGACTGTGTGCTATGCATTGACTTCTTCAAAAAAGGAGGGAGAATGACTTAGGGGCTGATAGATAATTGCCATTAGTATCTGCATAAGATGATAAATGTGGGTGAAGCTAATCTCAGAGGATCAGAGGCTGTTCAATAAATGTTAGTAGCAAAAGTGTGCCTCCTTTTCCTTAATTGTGTGAAAGTATATCCTAGAGGATGGCCAGAGATGTATCTTTTGAGGGGAGCCAAATCTCTGTGAGTATCAGAAAATGAAAGGAATATGAAAAGAAAAAGTCTAAAAAGAAGGGAAATTTGTTAATGATATGTAAAGTCTGGACTAACTCCCTGGAGGCCTCAGGAACAGCCAGTCAGGATAAATAAAAGTCCTTAGTCTTCAGGGGAAGAAGTGAAGGAGACAGATAAGCTGCCACAAGCTCTCCACCAACCTCTCTCCTCCTGGTCCTGCTGCTAAGTGAAGTTCTCTCACCTCTCTCACCCCATCCCTAATCCTTACCTGCAATTATCTGTATACACTAAACAACGAATCAGCATGGAACAGTGAGAAGGGCCATTTTCCAAATATATCCAATAGGTAATTAGCCTTAAGTGTTCAGTTGTTTGGTTCAAGCACACCTTTTAAAGTTTCAGCCCTTTACAATGGTAGAATTCTAACGTTATTTTTTCTTTTCCCAAGACCTCTAATCATTTGCTTTATCAAGTAAAACCATATGTAATTAGTCATCTGTTTCACTTAATCAGATTTATTGGCACACAGTTGGGCAAAATAGCTCCTACTTATTGCTTAGGTGGTGAATTCACCTTTTTCAGTTTCATACTGGTAATTTGGATTTCTTTTCTTTTCTTTTTTTTTTTAATCTAATCAATGGTTAATATCTATTTTATTGGTTTGGGCTACTATAAAAGTTCTTCCTTTCATACTTTCTTTAACACTTTCACATTGTGAATTGTTTCTTTCAATTTCTATTTTACCCTCTGCTTCTAGGTTACCAGCAGATTTCTCTGATAGTTTCTTTCTTTCTTTCTTTCTTTTTTAATTAAAGCTTTTTATTTATAAAGCATATGCATGGGCAATTTTTCCAACATTGACCCTTGCAAAATCTTTTGTTACAAATGTCCCCCTTCTTCCCCCCCACTTCCCCAGCTGGCAGATAGTCCAATACATGTTAAATATGTTTAAATACATGTTAAATCCAGTATTTATATACATATTTATACAGTTATCTTGCTGCACAAGAAAAATCAGATCAAGAAGGAAGGAAAAGAAAAACTGAGAAAGAAAACAAAATGCAAGCAAACAACAGAAAGAGTGGAAATGCTATGTTGTGGTCCACACTCAGTTCCCATAGTTCTCTCTCTAGGTGTAAATGGCTTTCTTCATTACTGAACAATTGGGACTGGTTTGAATCCTCTCATTGTTGAAGAGAGCCACATCCATCAGAATTGATCGTCATATAGTCTTCTTGTTGCCATGTATAATGATGCCCTGGTTCTGCTCATTTCACTTTGCATCAATTCATGTAGTTCTCTCCAAGCCTCTTTGAAATCATCCTGTTGGTCATTTCTTACAGAACAATAGTATTCCATAGCATTCATATACCATAATTTATTCATCCATTCACTCAGTTTCCAGTTTTTTGCCACTAAGAGGGCTGCCACAAACATCTTTTGCACATGTGGATCCCTTTTCCTCCTTTAAGATCTTTTTGGGATATAATCCCAGTAGAAACATTGCTAGATCAAAGGGTATGCACAGTTTGATAACTTTTTGAGTATAGTTCCAAATTGTTCTCCAGAATATGTTCACAGTTCCATCAACAATGTACCTGATAATTTCTTTAAAAGATACCTAGGTTCTTTTTTTGATCATGGTCTTCAGGTAGTCCAATAATTCTTATATTATCTTTACTGGATCTATTTTCCTGGTCAGTTGTTTTTCCACTGAAATACTTCACATTTTCTACTATTTTTTTCATTCTTTTGATTTTATTTGAATTTTTCTTAATGTCTTATGGAATTATTAGCTTTCACTTGCCCTATTCTAATTTTTAAGGGATTTTTTTCAGTGAACTTTAGTACTTCTTTTTCTATTTGTCCAATTCTGTTTTTCAGGTAGTTCTCTTCAGTGCATTTTTTGTGTCTCTTTTACTATTTGGCCAATTCTATTTTTAAAGTATCATTTTCTTTAGTATTTTTTTTGTACCTCTTCTCCCAAACTATCAACAATCTTTTCATAATTTTTTTGCATCATTTTATTTTTTCTCCTAATTTTTCCTTTATCTTTGTTATATGATTTTAAAAATCCATTTTGAGCTCTATCATTAATTCTTGTTGGGTTTGTAACCAATTCACAGTTTTCTTTGAAGATTTGTCTGTATGGCTTTGACATCATTGTTTTCTTCCGGGTTTGTATCTTTATTTTCCCTGTTAACATAGTAACTTGTTATAACCTAGTTCTTTTTGTTGTTGTTAGCTCATTTTTCCATTTTATTTCTTGAATGGAAGTTGGGCTGTTTTTCTAGGGTGGAGGAGGCATTGTCCTAAGCTTCAAGCATAATCCAGGCTTGACCACCACTCTGGTGAAATAGACCTTTTCTGACAGCCTTCTAAATTGTTTTGGACTGGAAAATTGTTTCTTTCAACCTTTTGTTGGTTGGGTTGTTCTGTAATTCATTTTGAGATATTATTTTAGAGTTGTTTGGAAGGAAATTTGGGAAAGTTCAGTTGAAGTGCTGCTCTTCTACTCCACCATTTGTCTCTACCTTTTCCCAACTAACTAGATGAATATTTTGAATCAGATATTATGTATGAATCTCAAATTCAGCATGTCTTTTTTTTCTTCTCCTGTTCTACCTCTCTCCTCCTTGCCATTTCCAAACACATCCTTCTATCACATTTTCATAGCATCACTATCTTTCTAGGCTCCTATGTTTGAAATGCCAGTGTTATCTTCAGCTCTTCTTACTGTATCCTCATATCCAGTCAACCACCAGATCTTGTTCTTATCTCCATGTCTTCCCCTCTCAACCTCTTCCCTCCGGAAAAAACTCTTATGACTCTTTATGGCCTCCAGGCAAGCTCCTAGTTTTCCAGTGCCTTTTGCTCCAAAGCCTTTTGTAATTCAGACCCAGCTTCTTACATTTCACTTGCTGGCAAATTCTCTTCTAGCTACTAACATTGCCCTCCTGGTTGTTCCCATAAATATTTCCTAGCTTAGGGATTTTCTCATGGGCTGTCCTCTACATCTGGAGTGTTCTTCCTCCTCATCTCCACGTTTTGACTTCTGTGACTTCCTTTAAGTCCTAATTAAAATTCCACATGAAGCCTTTCCTAAACTTTTATAATTTTAGTGCTTTTCCCTCTTTTAATTTTCTAGTCATCCTCTTTATAGTTTGTACATACTTTTTTGTTTTCTCTCCCATTAGATTGTGAGCTCTTTGAGGATAAGGATTGTGTCTTTTGCTTCTTTTGTGTATTCTCAGTGCACAGTGCTTGGTGTACAATATTCAGTAAATATTTATTGACTTAACATGATATATCTCATAAATATCATTTCTCTATGTAGTCCACTCAGTGTAGAAAAACCTTTTAATTTGTTCTATTTATCTCAGGTCTCTTTCCACTCCAATTATCCTCCACATAGCTGTGGATTTTTCTAAA